>NC_082400.1:15865570-16003070 GCF_031168955.1 Gadus macrocephalus | reverse complement strand
GAAATGCATGTACGTCATTATCTCACTTTAGTATGGTTAAACATGACTATCAATCATTATAACAACGTTTATAGGTCATAAAAGTCGAAAAAGCATAATAGGTCCCCTTTAAAAGGGGACATGTTACACCACCAGGTGTGAGTGTGATTAGCCGTTAACAAGCCTTTTGGGAAATCTGCCTCATCTGACACCACAAGTGAGCGTGTCCACCTGGATGTCTGCTGGATGGATCAGTCTACCAGCCGACCCGGTGGACTGTAGCCAACGTTGCTCATCTATCCCTCGTTCATCTAGGTGGACACGCCCACTTGTGATGTCAGAAGAGGCTGATTTTCAAAACGGCTTTCAACAGCTGATCACACTGTCACCTGGTGGTATGATATTGGACCTTTTAAACTGAGGGAATACTTTATTCAACCGGGGACGGAGTTTCTGGTGTTCCAGCCGCAAAGGGTGAACAGAACCATCCAACCGTTTGATTTGCACTGTACAGTAGATGCTTGGCCTCATTTAAGGTATTTAGTTGAATTAGATGAAACCTTTGATCCTCATTCAAAAAATTCATGATAAGCACCAAATCTTGTAAAATTCGGACCGCTGCCATCATTGTTTTAGGATTTTCGTTCTGCTTTGATCCGATTTTGGAATAATTACGCCAATGTAGGGCAGCTCGATTCTGGAAAAAATCATAATCACGATTATTTTGGTCAATATTGAAATCACAATTATTCAAACGATTATTTTTGAGTTTGAAAACATGTTGTATTTATTCAGCATGTCTCTCCCAAAAAAAACATTGTAACAGAAATTTGAAATTCGCCTTAAAAAAATACACAAAATGGTCAAAAAGAAAATGTTCCAATCCAAAATAATGTACGGATATGTATCCAGCTGTTCTGCCCTTTCTGAAAAAATGTATCATGTTAATTTTGTGATCGTTTGTCGCTGAAATCGAAATCGCGATCAAAATTTGATTAATCGGCCAGCCCTGTGCCGATGGCACAACACTTTTTGCGGAAACACCAATGATTTATCCTCAACACGCGTATGAAGTGGTCACACTGTATACTTAATAATGGAATTATTATAGTTTATCCATCTTCTGGTCTTCCAGGTCAGAAGAACTACCGGTGCACGGTGTGTGAGAAGTCCTTCACCCAGAAGTCCCACGTGGAGTCCCACATGCTCATCCACCAGGCCGGCGAGAAGCTCAAGTGCGGCCTGTGTGACCGCGCCTTCATCAGGAAGCACGACCTGCGCACACACATGTTCTACCACACCAAGTACGTTCCCTACGGCACATATACAGTCGATGCTCATATTGACTCTATATACTCATATTTACAGGGAGATAATGATAATAAATCATTTAAGGACTTCTCTTACTTACATCAATCTTGTTTCTAAGTGTTGGTTACAAAGTGCTGTTAGAAAACAATATATATAAGTTGAAAATGTTTTAAAGGAATGCTATTTTGTATGTATGTATATTTGTGGATATTGTGTCAAATTCACTTCTTATGGATATGGTTATGGTTTTCCATAACCGGAGTCATCTCTAATATCTGGAATGTTCTCCATCTCTTCTTTACCTTTTTATTATTCTGCATTTCCACTCATCTTGACTTCATCCTAACACAATGTTAATCTTTATCCGGTTAATGTTTAATTCATGTTCACCGTTTAAATGACAGCGAGCGTCACATCCAGTGCCCCAAGTGCGACAAGCACTTCCTGAAGACCAACCACCTGAAGAAGCACATGAACTCCCACGAGGGTCGCCGGGACTTTGTCTGCGAGAAGTGCCACAAGGCCTTCCTCACCAAGTACCACCTCACGCGGCACCTCAAGATCTGCAAGGGGCCCAAGGTGGAGAGAGCTTCGAGGAAAGGACGGGGGGAGGAAGAGGACGAGGAGGAGGAGGATGAAGAGGACGAGGAGGAGGAGGAAGGAGAAGAAGAGGAGGAGGAGGAGGAGGAGGGGGAGGGGGAGGGAGAGGAGATGGAAGAGGAAGACGAGAGGGGGGATGGTAGGGAAAGAAGGAGGACGAGTAGAAGGGGGGGAGGAGGAGGAGGAAGAAGATCCGAGAGACTTATCGATCCAGCCCAAAATGAAGACTGTGACTATGGTTCGGAAAAGCCCCTGTCGCCCCCACATTGACGACACTGTGCCTCATTGAACCGTTGTTTATTTATTGACTTTTGTACGGTACTCATTGTTTGTGGGATGTTATTTTTTAGTTTTTTGCGAAATTTGGGAGACTTGTAACTGCTGTTAGAATATGTTCTCAGAAGTTGTCGTCAGTTATTATCTTTCTTCAAATAAGCTATTATTTGTTGTTATTTTTTAGGGGGCTATAATTTACTCATGAGTAAATGCCTGAATCAATAAATCCTTTGACGAATTTAACTTGAGATATTGTTGTTTTAGTCCAGTGGAAGGAATTCATTTAATACTGAATAAACCTAAAATATGTCGATTTTTTTTTATCTACAAACGTTTTAAAGACGTTTTGGAATTAATGTATTTTGTTTTACTTTTATGTGTGTATCAATATACCATATAAAGCTCATATGTACACTGTATCATGGTATGAGTTTATAAATGAATTCAAACTGGTGCACAAGAGACCGGTTACGGGAACCGGATGTACATCGGTGCTGTCAAACTTATTCTTCCGGGTGGAATACAAACTATGCAGCGCCGCTGTTGTTTTTATCTATTTGAACGTGGTACGACTCTTTACCATTTAAAACGTAGGCTTTTGTATTTAATTTGGGAAAACTAGTATCGTACCGTGAATAAATGTTGATGCAATTCTGAACAAGACGTTCGCTTAAGAAGTTTTCTCTGCCTTGTGTGTCACATTCAGTGTTCGCTGTTAGCTCCCAAACGTTAGCATACACAGCGAGCTTTCCATTTTTAAAAAGACGTGCAATACATGTGCGGTGTGTTAAACCTTAATCCCGATCGATTCCAGTTGTAGCACCCACGTATAAGCGACCCATGTGCTAATTATTCCTTCCATTCCTTCAAGACAGCAGAGTGTGAGCTGCCATGTTTACCCCGCCGCGGGAAGGCGCGTGCAGCATGATCGACAAGGCGATGCGGATGCGTCGGGAAGAGCAGGAGCGCCAGGTGGTTCTGGCCTGGGCCGTTCTCAACGTGTCCCTGGCCGGCATGATCTACACCGAAATGTAACCCCACTTCTCTAAGTCACGTAGTTTAGCATCGGAGATCATTACACTGTTGCTGTGTTATGTACTGCAAGTCCAAATGTCTTTCCCCCTCTCTTTCAGGTCTGGACAGCTGCTCAGCCGGTATTACGACATCACCTACTGGCCCATTTGGTACATTGGTGAGAACCCTTATTTGAAAGCCGTTCTTTATATGAACGTTAATCATTCAGATTGGGCTAATGGTGAGATTATACCTTGTTCTCTTTTGCAGAGCTGGCCCTGGCATCTCTCTTCAGCCTCAATGGTCTGTTCGACTTCTGGAAGTACTTCAAGTACACCATGGTGCCGTCCACCATTGATGTCAGCCCCCAGCAACACCGCCTTCTGGGGTTAAGCAACTCTGGTATGATCCCTTCTCTACCACTATGGATGAATTTGACATCAGCCAACACTATTATATTCTACGGTACTGGATGACATGCATAGCGTCTCCACTATGTATGCAAAACGGAAATCAATAAGGAAGAATGTAACCACTTCTATGGGTTAAAAATGGCTTTTTAAATATATGCCTATGCTTCACATTCAGTCTATTCCGGGGAAGAGTAATTGTCTAAATGCTTATATTAACCTACGTTCAGCGCAAGCTTCTTTCAATGAGTTGACTTCACATACGGGGCTGACTTTGACACAGTCCACATGTTTACATGCACAGCGTAGACTGCGTACGGTTGTTATCCAGTAGGATTGAACAAGCGTGTTTACCACCGTAACCAGGTCCCAATCCATTACAGAGGAACATACCCGGCTTCGGTCCACCTCCATAAAAGTCACAATCACCCAGGTTTCCTTAATTTACATTTAGAGCAATTAGCAGACACTTTGATCAAAAGCGACTCACAACCATTCATACACATATTGACCCACCGACGGCGGAGTCAGCCATGCACGGTGACAGCCAGCTCGTCAGGAGCAATTAGGGTTAGGTGCCTTGCTCAGGGACACCTCGGCACTCAGCTAGGAGGCGCTGGGGATCGAAAGCTACGAGAGCCCCTGTCGCCTCCACATTGATGACACTGCCTCCATTGAACTGTTGTTTATTTATTGACTTTTGTACGGTAGTCATTGTTCGTGTGTTTTTTTTTGCCAAAATTCAGAGACTTTGGGAGAGGTTTAACTGCTGATACAAGTTCTCAAAAGTTGCTTTCTTCAAATAAGCTATTCTTTGTTGTTCTTTTTTGGGGGGCTATAATTTACTCATGAGGGAATGCCTGAATCAATAAGTCATTTTACAAATTTAACATGAGATATTATTGTTTTGGTAGTCCGGGGAATTTATCTTTTGGGTTGGGACTTGTAACCTTTGGGTGACGAGTCAACCTGCTCCACCTCCTGAGCCACGCCGACTTCACCCCCGAACACCTCGTCCCCTTCCAGGCATCACGGCCTCCCCGAAACAGAAGCAGGAGAAGAAGGCGGCCCCGGCACCCGCCCAGTCGTACGCGCTGCAGGGCCAGAGCGTGCTGAGCTTCAGCCCGTCCCACTCGTCCACCACCACCAGCCCCAAGTTCTCCCCCAGCTGCGTGACGGGGTACACCCCCAACCCGCTGAGCGTCGCCTCCAGTCCGGGCACAAGCCCCGGCGGCACGGGGCCGTTCAGCCTCCCCGCTTCGCCGGCCCAGCCATACGGAAAGGTAGGAGGGGTCCCCCCCCCCCATGCCGATGTGTTGCTGTGTGTTGCACCGTGTTTATACCAGGGGGCCGGATGCTGTAGCTGCTGGGGTGTGTTTGACTCCCAGGCCAGGTCCACCCCTTCATCTGAGGCACTCTGCTCACCTCGCCACTAGTTGTGACTACACACAGTTTCAACACGAGTCCTTTAAAGTCATGGGTCTGTTTCCGCTGTATTTATGCTTTGGGTTAAATGATGATGTTTTGTTTAAATGATTGCAAGTGTTTGCTTACTTATTGTTAGTACATGTCATCAGTGTATTTGCAGAGGATTTATCATTTGAGCCCTAATCTTAAAGGCACCCAGTGCAACTTTATGTAAACATTCAATGAAAAATAAACATTCAATTTCTAGTCTTTTTTACACATAGTAAGTTTCAATAACTCCATACCATTACATATCGACATTCAAGGAGCAAAGATGAGACGTCGTTGTGTGGTGAGAACTGATAGAAAATCGTAGACCACAACAATCGCCGGTGGGGAGAAGCCATTTTTCCATTGACTGGAAGCCTGCTTTATTTATTGTAGGTTAAAAAAAAATAAAGAAAATGGCGGCATTGTTGTTGTTATCGATTTTCTATCAGTTCTCACCACACAACGACGTCTCATCTTTGCTGCTTGAATGTCGGTATGTAATGGTATGGAGTTATTGAAACTTACTACGTGTAAAAAAGACTAGAAATTGAATGTTTATTTTTAAGCCTCGAAAGTTGCACTGGGTGCCTTTAACATTTAATCCAGTGGCAGAGAACGATAGTTCATCAGTATTGGCCCATTATGATTTTATCTCCCTTTATTGAATGCTTGGATCTTGTACGCCGCGGTAGCATCAAACGGCTCCATAAAGCCATCATACCAGTCACCCAGGTATCGATCCTGAACCCTTCCTCTGGTCCGTCGTCCCCCCGATGGCGTGCCCCCTCCCCAGATGCTGAGCTACAGCTCCTCTCCCGGCTCCAGCCCGTACCCCAGTAGCATCGGGCCGGCCGAGGGCTCCAGCCTGCGCGCCCGCTACCGCAGCCCCCCCTCTGTGTTCAGCTCCCCGGGGGGGAAGGGCGGCGCGGAGGACTGCATGGAGGACCAGAAGAGCCTGGAGCTCTTCCTGCGCTCAGAGGAGGAGAAGAGCCACCGCAGCCAGCTAGGTGACGCGCTCGCGGGCTAATGTCGGGGCAGAGTGGGCGTCGGTTGTTGTTCAGTCCTGTTACGTATTTTTAAGCACATAAGCTGCCCCCCACATAGCCACTAGGAAGCAGGATCGAACACACAAGCTGCATTACCCTCACATAGCCACTAGGAAGCAGGATCGAACACACAAGCTGCATTACCCTCACATAGCCACTAGGAAGCAGGATCGAACACACAAGCTGCATTACCCTCACATAGCCACTAGGAAGCAGGATCGAAACACACAAGCTGCATTACCCTCACATAGCCACTAGGAAGCAGGATCGAACACACAAGCTGCATTACCCTCACATAGCCACTAGGAAGCAGGATCGAACACACAAGCTGCATTACCCTCACATAGCCACTAGGAAGCAGGATCGAACACGATCGAATAAGCTGCAAAAACGACTCCAGCCACAGATGGCAGCACCTTTAGACAGGTGAGGAGTGCGGGGCCATTACTTCACACCGGCCACGCCCACTTCACATAGGCCACGCCCACTTGACCCGAAAGACAGCACGAAGTTCAGATTGAGAGAGACAGAATCAATAGGTAGCCCCACCGAGAGGACTGGGCCTAAGCCCGGGAATCAAAGTAGTGCACGATATTATTCTCAATACGCGTTAGATACAATTCCCTCCCTTTTGCTTCATAGTTACCATACCGAAATAGGCCTACTTTAACAAATAAAGTGAGTTAAAAGCGACCAAGGATTGGACCACTTTCTTCAGAAAAAACGCAACAGTCCCTCCAGAAAAATGTGGCGTTTTCTTTATGATTGTTGCAGCCAAAAATCCTTGATTATGCGGCACGTTTTCTTAAAAAATTTGATGATGTATGCGCCATGTTTATGCAATTTTTCGATGACGTTCACGTTGCGTAATTACCTCACTTCACAACGTTACCATGGCAACAGGGGGAAATGGCTGCTTTTGTGTGAAGTAAACGCAAAATTGTTCATCTTTCTACAAAGATATATGTCACTTTTTTTTAAACGAGGGGATTATGAAATCATGCAAGCCCCGCATAATTTGCGCGGAAATCGGCAATTTATGCGGTAAAAGTGCGGCATATTTGGAAAAAATGCAGGCCCAGCATGAATATGCAGACTGGCTGACTGGCTTTTCTGGAGGGACAGGTTGTTGTGGTGGATTTGTGGTCGCCCTTTTACAGTAGTGTTTAAATTAGGGAAAGAGAGTGTTCTCTTTTCTCTAGAGAAAAGACTATTGTTAACTGTTAACTTATTTAGTTTACTATTGTTAACTCAATTACTATTGTTATATTTCACCACAGATTATTTTTTTTGATTTTATTTTTATGCATTTATTTCCCACATTCCTTGGGCAAGCTGAATATTTTTAAATAAATGTGACTTGTCCTCTTTAGATGAGCAAGTAATGACAAACAATACAACGAGGGTTCTTTCTTATTTCTGTGTCAGGAACATAACCTGTGGGAGGGTGGGGCGAAGTCGTGTATATTTACTTTCTTTTGCCGTCCTTTTGCGACCTGAAGGGAGTCCGGAGGCCGTTTCCCCTGCCCACAGCCCCACCTTCTGGAACTACAACCGCACGGTGGGCGACTACGCCCAGAGCCTGAGGAAGTTCCAGTACCAGCCGGCCATCCGC
Source organism: Gadus macrocephalus (assembly GCF_031168955.1). NCBI lineage: Eukaryota > Metazoa > Chordata > Actinopteri > Gadiformes > Gadidae > Gadus > Gadus macrocephalus. The sequence continues at coordinate 15,995,361 of NC_082400.1, read as the reverse complement.
TCCCAGGTGCCGTCGGCCCACAAGGATGACACGGACCTGGGCTCCAAGCAGGCTGCCGAGGAGGTCAGAGGAGAACGCGCTTGGTTCACATTGTCCTTTGTTCAATTACATTAAGAAGGGCGGTGGAAGGCTTCTGTAGGGGTATCTTCAATGTGACTTTAATTATTGAATACCGAGTGATACTTGTCTCAACAACCATTAACTGTTACCACCTCTGTCAGTGAGTGTTAATTTATTGATTTAGTAAATTCCTCCTGTAGGCTCTTTGACACCAGAATGTATTTTTGGTTTAATCTAGTCTGGATTAAGTATTAAATGGAGGTTTGTGTGTTTTGTATAGGTCGTCAAACAAACGACCTATACAAATAATTCTATCATCTCAGTTATCTCCTTCTAACATTTGCCTTGGCTTTGTCTGGTCAGGTGTGGGCCAGAATCACCACCAGTCGACCCGTAGTGGACCGCATCGACAGCTGGACCGCCAGGCTGAGGAACGTGAGTGTCACAACCGCAGTAGCACCACTCTTGATTTGGATCCAAACCAGTTCAGCTGCTTTGTTGTGCTGCTGGGACCCAGAGTCTTGACCACCTCCAGGATGATTAAAAAAAGTTAAAAGGCAGCTTCAAAATGTCTCAGACTTTCCTTAAAAAGTATAAGGAGCAGGGATTTTTAGGTACACAAATGATTACAATTTACACTTTAATCACACTTTATTGTATGGCTTGATTTTAAGGAAAAAAAACATACAATCTATTATATTGTTTTCTATCAGTTAATTATAATTCACTTAATTAGACCTTGTGTATTTACATAATTATACATAATGTATTTACTTATATAATTAAATAAGTAGGGAATTACCGAATCCCCTACATATAAATGTAGGGGATTAGTTAATACATATCTGAGTGGCCCTGAATTTCTCGTCTTTTCATTTTCCTTCTCCGTTTCCAGTGGATCAATGACACCATCCTGGCCCCACTGGTGAAGGAGACGGACTCCATCAACGGCCAGCTCCGGAGGATCGGCTGCCCTGAACTCCAGATAGGAGGTACCCACTTTCTCAATAACTAGGGTGGTTGGTTAGGCTCGCTAATGTGTAAAGTTGTGCCCTTTTAGATCTCCAAAGTACATCAACTTTAACTTTGGAAACAAATTCCTACCGATTTATGCAATGTTTCTATTCAAGCATTGTAACTTTTGCTGACAAATGGTAATTGTGTTCTGATATGTTCTCAAGGGTTGGCCTTTGCCTGTTGCCTATATTAATTTTGAAAACAGAAAGAGGTACAACAGTAGATATGTGAACACAGTGATCCAGAACATAAAGTGCCCTAACAGAAATATAAGTAAAAATGTCATCAGGTAAAATCTGTTCCATATCCATTTTTGACATGCAAGCGTTTTTGGACATCACGTCACATAGCCAGACACATCATGCCCACTCTTTCTGCTCCCTGGGTGTGCTTCCCGCTGTCCTCCACCAGAGGCCAGTATAAGCAGCCTGAAACAGGCGGCCGTGGTCAAAGCCTCGGTCATCCCCACACTGAACGCCATCGTCCAGTACTTGGACATCTCCCCCAATCAGGAGTACCTGGTGGAGAGGATCAAGGGTGAGCACATAAAGGCATGGCTGTACAAAATGTGTCTGAGTGTGAATAAATGGGGCATGGTAGTGTAGTGGTCTAACGTGTTTTTCTGTGTTTGAACCGCTATGTCTGACTAGGTGTCCTTGCACAATGTGCCTAACCCCTACCTGCTCATTAGTCGGCGGTTTAGTTATTATAAGAAATGTGAATAGAATGCGAACGGTGAAAGCTGAATATCACACAACACTTTAAATAAAGAACCTGGAATTCATTAATTTGAGTGTTTTCCAGTGTTTGTTGTCGGTGGGATTCCTTCTCAGCTGTTGGGTGTCTTATGTTGATGCTGGTGATCTGAATGGCGCTTGGTTTCCTCCACACCAGAGCTGGCACACAGCGGCTGCATGAGCTCCTACCGCTGGAACGGAGGCGGCAATCTCAAGAGCCGCAAGTGGGACACCGACCTTCCCACCGACTGTGCTGTAAGACACACACACAACCACACACAACCACACACAACCACACAACCACACACCTACACACTCACTCACTCAATTCTACCAACACATCAAAACAGAGTGGATGTCGATGTCTTTAGGTCTGGGTGCTGCTGTTAAATTGATGGCTTGGGTGTTTATTTCCCCTCCCCCTCCCAGATTCTCACCCATGTGTTGTGCACGTACCTGGACTCCCGGTTACCCCCTCACCCTAAATACCCAGACGGGAAAACCTTCACCTCGCAGCACTTCAGCCACACTCCGGACAAACCCGGTGAGTGTGTCGGGCCACGCACCTCCCCTTCCAGTCCACTGCCCTGGGGTCATAGTCCACTGGATCCCCGGAGTTCAAGGCAGCCTTCACTGGAGCAATCCAGTTTGAGTCGGTTTTGAGAACACAATTACTTTTGGACACTAGACGGGGCACCTATGTGCTAGGGCTGGGTATTGCCAGGTACCGCACAATTCAATCCCATTCGATTCTTTAGGTCTTGATTCGATTCGATATTGATCCAATTGCTTCGATATCGATTCAATAATCGATTCAAAGATGACAAAAATACCTAAATATGATTTTAGAATGAACCATTTAAAATGAATTAACCATTTCATTGTGCTTTAACTAGCAAAAAGGGAATGCACCATTGTATTGTTCCTGAGCTGTTGCAGCATAAAAGTAATCATAACATGGACAAATGTAAAAGGGCATGTACATTTAGGCATACTCGCTTCTAGATTACAATTGGTGTATGCTTGGTGTATTGGTGTATGCTTGCCAACTGTGTTAACAACTACATATATTCAAGATCTACTCTGTCCATGCTTTCAAAGAATGCCGTCGAGCCACGCAACGGGCCCATCTGCCGCTCCAGTGGAGTATGATGGCGCTCCATTAGCTTTCCTATTGGACATTGTCATCAGTGCCGTGGACACGGGCCGTTACAGCTTTAGATGGAAGGCCATTTGGCTGGGTTCACCGAAAAGGCTGACACAGCTCTATCACAGGAAGAATCTATTAAATATAGTGTTTTTACAGATGGAGACAATGAAACCAGTGCCTCGGTCTACAAACAGTCTCTGACAGTTCTATACCTTTCTGTGTACATTGCAAGGCTTTACGGTAGCATTATTTCCCTGCCTGTCTGAGTGATGGTTTCTTTCGTCCCGGTCCGACCTAGACGTGACCAACGAGAACCTGTTCTGCATCCACCAGAGCAGCGCCAACCCTCCCCACCACCAGCTCATCTACCAGGGCCACGTGTACAGCCTGCCCAAGGTGAACGCTCCCTCCTTACAATGCACTGCTTGCAGATTTACCATGGCCCTTTTTTAAATCCTCCTTTTTAAACAGTACCGTAAAATGCATCGATTTCTTTGAATGTGGGAATCAAACCGCTAACCTTTGCAGTAGGGCTGCTCGATTATGGAGAAATCATAATCACCATTATTTTTGACAATATTGAAATCACGGTTATTTTTGAGTTTGAAATCATGATGTATTTATTCAGCATGTCTCTCCAAAAGATAATAGTAACTGAGAACTTCGAAGTGTCTCCTTAAAGAAATACCCAAAATGGTCAAAAAGAAAATGTTCAAATCTAAAATAATGTACAGATATGTATCCAGCTGTTCTTTCGTTTTGAGATCGTTTCACACTGAAATCAAGACGGAAATTAGATTAATCGCACTAATTTGCCATGTTCCTTCTCAAGGTTCTTACACTTGTATTCAATTTTTCTTGCTGTTAAAAGCTTAATGGGGGCTTCAGAGACCTTCTCTATGATTAAGGGCTGCACAGAAATACAATTTACTCAATTGAGATGGAGGTATAAACGGCATGTCAGATCTTGCTGTTGTGATGATTATGAAGTGAGTGAAAATATCTGTCTCCATTTTTTACGGCAACAGGGCAGGAACAACCTGTTCCACACGGTCCTCATGTTCCTCTTCGTCATCAAGACGAAGGAGTCAGGGATGCTGGGGTGAGTTCTCTAGTTCTATCTAGGGCTGAACGATTTGGGGAAATAATCGAATTGCGATTATTTTGACCAATATTGCGATTGCCTTATGTTGTGTATTATTCACTAAAAAAATAAATAAATCATTCTTTAGTATGACCAACACAACATCGGAAGCAGTCAACATAAAAACTGCTCTTTCCTTTAGGCCAGGCCAATGTGTTGAGATTAATTTATATTATAAACTTTTTTATTTAACTATTGAATTGTAAACTAAAAATAAATGAACGGTAACAAATCACTTTTTTTTCTCTTTTTTTTTTTTTTATCGAAGCTTTTGCGATCTGCATACCACGTTCTATTTCATCGAGATTTCGATTTGTATTCAATTAATCGTTCAGCCCTAGTTCTATCCTGTCCGTCACTCACTGGACGGTATTCACGTAACTTGGAACTAGAATGAGAAAATAACTCCCAACGAAACAGGATCAGACTTAAAGTTTGTACCTGTGAAACTGATTTGAATCGTTTTTCTTGGCAGGAGAGTGAATCTCGGCCTATCGGGGGTAAACATCCTGTGGATATTTGAGGATTGACGCCCTCCTCAGCGGGTTTTTCTCTGAAGAATATCAGACTTAAGGACTCTGGGATTTGAGGGGGGAAACGTCACCATTTTAAGGACACTCGAAGTCTCTCTCTCCAACTCCCGGATCCCTGGTGGAAGAGAATGGAGGCTCTTCCGACTAGAAAGGGACTGATGTGTTTCACAGTAAAACAAACTACAGTAACAATGTCCTTAGCGGTGGAAGACGGCACCGCACCACTGACTCGCGGTTAGAACTCTGAGAAAAGGCTTTTGAAATGATCATGATGCACATTTATGTGTACTGTTGATCCAGCATAGCAAAGTTTTGTTTGTGCAACCGGTTTTCTAAGTATTTTCACGAATTTACCAAAGTGGGATTACCGGTAATGTAAATAATGAACTACTTTGTAATTTGGTAGCTGGACAACATCACGGGTTATCCCCCTTGAATGTAAATATGTGTGCAGTCGAAACATTTTTCTTTTTTTTAAAGATTGCGCTTCCTTTTTTAAAGCTTACTCCAGCTGGCAGGATTTGTTGGTGTCTATAACCGATACTACAACTATCTTCGTCCAGGGGTGTGGTTACGTATGGCAACACAGCTGGTGTCCCCCCTCACAGCTCTGTAGGCATGGAGGTGCATCTGCACAAATGCTTATTCTGCATGTCTTTCGCTGTATTGCAGGTAATATCGCACCAAAAGAGGAATAACTTGATAATTTGTCGGGGGGGGGGGCAAGCAAGCGTCTACGTCAAAGACATTAGGGTCTCAGATATATTTCCGTTGCATCCCTTGGCTGACTCCTATTTGGGTACCTCGGTAAACATTTTACCAAGCAGCTGTCACTGTTTGCATAAAATTTGAATTTCATATGCTTTTGTTTGTTTACCATAATGTCATTTTATAGTGTGCAATAAAATCTAAAAAAATATGAGTCTTAACGGTTTCCTTCCTACCTGTTGTGTCTGTTGGCAACCACATGGGAGCGCTGAAGTACTTTTCAGACTGAATAACCTTTTTATTCTGGGACCATTCATCTTTAGGGATTATTGTTGACCGGATGAAGGTCACCCTAGCACACGTATGTGAATATATATGTGGTGAATGCAGTTTCATACTGTGAGATGGACGAGAACGCCTAGTTAGGAAAAAGGCTGAATTTCTCAGCCTTTAGATGTATAGAATATCCTTTGTATACTCATGTCAAGTGTTATCGGTGCCTAACATCGCACCAGAGTTGGAAAGAGCATTATAAGGCATCGTTATATTGTAGTGTTTTGTTTGTAGTTATACATCATTAAATGCATTTCATTTACCACCCACTGACTTTGTAATTCACCAATTGATGTAGTCAAATATCTCACTATGAATGTTAAACAATATAATACTTAAATATAACGACAACACACTTCTCTATATGTTATTTAAATTGTATTCTCTTTATGAATGTTCATGCGTGGACAGTTGTGACGTACGTTGAACTACAAAGACCACGATGCATTGCGGCGTATCTTTCCTCCACTCACATCCGCTCGACTCTTTTATCCGCGCTGCTGGGAAAGGAATCAGTGGTGAAACAGCAGCGATGTCGGTGCAGGTTGTGACAGCGAAAATGGCCGAGGTCGAAGTCAAAGACGAGCCTAACAAAGAATTACCTGCCGGCTCCCCGGTGACACCGAGCTCGGATGATAAAACCCTTGCCAAAAACGTGCCACATGACGTAGGCTCCTCTGCCACGACCCCCACGATCGAGCCCTCCGTGAAGGCAGACCCGAGCCCGGGCTTGCTCACCCCGAACCCGGTGAAGATGCCGCAGTCGTCGGCGATGAAGCGGCCGGAGCCGCAGCAGAACGGCGGGGATGCGTTTGTCAACCGCGACGGGACCGTAGCGGAAGCCCCCAGGATGAAGAAGGTAAAGCCACTCATGTCCAACTCATTGTTATTTATTTTAGGGGTGGTGGGAGATGTGTGGGTATTAATGAGAAACGTGTCGTCCGGAGACCACCACCACAACACTGCAATGGAGGCTCTCAGGGAGCCCAGGCATTGTGTGTGTGACGGTCGATGTGCTAGCAGGCTAGCCCCAGCTAAACTGATTGAGTCGTGTCAGTTTTTCTGGGCTGGATTGGGGGGTTACTACTACTCCTCGAATGTTTTGTGTTATGATTAAATGGATGAGATGAAATTAGGTTGATTTCCACAATGCTGCCAGCAGGCATGGTGTTGAAAATGTTGTACATATGCTTATTGTTAGTACCCCCGATTTGGAGTGCGATCTGCCTCATGTTTGCTCTGACTGCACTGCGTTTTATGAAAGAAACGCTGGAGCCACTCAATGGAAAGCAGAGCTGTCACACAGATTGAAGACCATGTGGCTTCTCGCTTTTTAGCAAATGTCAAACGATACAACACCAAAGTTCAATTAACCAACTTGCATGTGTGTGTATATGTGGTGGGGGGCCGCTGACTGTTTAATGTGACAGTCCATTATTCATACTTTACTACATGTTCCTTTATCCCCTGCAATGTGTAATAAGCCCATGTACGGTGCAATGAACTTGTGTTTGCAACCCCACAACTGGAGCAAGTAATCTGTCAACCTTTTAAAGCTTAGTTCCCACGAACCTTATGGGGCTCAATGGTGATAAGAGTAGACTCTCTATCCTGGATTAATATAGTTTACACTGGCTGGATTTCTTGGCCAAGGTCCCTCAAACTACTGTTGTGCATTCTGGCCGCTTAACCATTCAGCACATCACACCATTCTTATCAACATACTATAAGCTCATAGGAGTAAAGTTCACTTTTCGATAATGGACCCTTTGCAGATCAAAGCAATTAATTAATGTGACACTTCTGGTGATATGTACAGATAACATTCACAGCATATACATGGGCAACGTTATTAGCGAAGGATATAATTGGTCTTTGTAAAGTGTGAGTCAGACGTCTTGTGGATTATTTACATGATACACCACTGCCAAATAGAAAACACATTTTGACTTGTCAGACAATTCACACTATAGTTCAGTTAGTTCTGTTAAGATATGTTCCCTTCATCTGGGCCATTGGACTACTACAGGGTCGTTTTATGGTATATTGGGTCATTAAATGACATTCAAGGTTTTTGAATCCATTTCATGGGCATATTCCCTACCGGCTGAAGTATGTTCAGTGAACCAACTTCACTGTTTGCGTGTATGCATCAATACCACTTAAAGTATAGGTCAATACTTGGTGCTCCAATCCATTACTAGAACAGTATTGAAAAGAATGGTACTTCGGACAGTAGTTGGTGGATTTTGGAGAAAAAAAAAACTGTGTGGGTGTCACATTTGGATTTATAAGGAAGTCTCCTGTTTTGCTGCATTTTATAAAGCAAAGTGATTGATAGCCACTGAGACTCGGCCCATCTAGTATGGTGGCAAGTATCACCAAAGGTCAGCATTGTTTCTTGTCCCAGCGGCAGACTAGGCTCACCCCCTCAAATGGAGCCTCGCTGGCTGTCTCCATGAGATACAGAGAATGGGGATGAGTCTGAGAATGGAACGCACCAGGTCCGAGGAACAGCAGAACACAAGGTTCCACGTTCACAGTACCCTGGCAGTCAGGAATACTGATGCTAGCAGCTGGGGCAAAGAACTATCGGAAGGCAAGGCCCACATTTGGATGATTGAAGAAACCAACTTCAAATATTGGACCGAGGTATCCATGAATTCTTTTGATTTTGTGATGGTATTTCTCATTAGACTTGAGGTTAACTCCTTTCACGGAAATCTTGCATCTCTTATTGGTGGAGCTGTTTCAAATTCTTAAAACCTACATTTGTACTGAATATGTTGTGTGTATATCATGTTGTTGTATCAGTCCATTCATTAAGATGAAAATGTCAGAAATTCCTTTTTTGTAAATCACAAAGGAGCTGTGATCAACAGTGACGATCACATGCCCCAGACTCAGAGTTTATCTCTGTTAGACCACCATCCATTATATTGATGAAAATAGAAACGTCGGCCTGTTCTCCACAACCTGTTTTAACGCAAATCCACTTTGACTGAAGGTTGCCGTGGTACTATTTTTAGAATGCAGTGCATTGTGGGATATCTCCTGCCTGTGCATAACATTATAATGTAAGGGCATAGACTAACACCGCAGGAAAGGGCAGCTGGACCAGCGGATGAGATGATGATGTGGATTGTGGATACACTGGATGGATGGTTGTGGATCGGCTTAGACCATGCCTTTATCATGTCAGCACATGGAGGGATTAAGGGGCCTGCTCTCTGCTGTAGGTCTGCCCGGATGGGTCTTTAGCGACCGGGTGATGAGGGGTTGATGGGACCCACGGGACTTAGTTGGCACACATACCTCCAGTCTCAAAATATTAAACTGAGCAGAAACGGGGATAAGTACATGTCTGTGTCGGGCCTTGGTGGGACTGCTGTTTTTGCGCTCAAACTAAGTGCTTGTTTTACTACTTGAACTGGGACTTGTATCTTGGCCAGCGTATTGCAGTCGAATAGTCTGTACTTCTGACAGGGACACCTTCTTTACGAAGCAGGAATGAATCCTGCACTGTGCAGCCTAGAACCACTATCTACCTAAACCAAACTGCTCCCTTCCATGAGATTCTTGGCCCGGATCAAACCACTCAATGTATACAGAGAGGGTCTGTCCATCCCTCATGGCATGTAATGTCATCTGCTGAGCTGCAGTTACTAATGAGGCAGGCTGACTAGACGGGCTTAAAGCTGCACCGATACCGTGCCTTTCCCTTGTGCACAAGAAGAGCTTCTGTGCCTCTAAAAAATAGTGCGGCGTCTTTTTTTGTCACCACATTTCTGCCAACCACCGAAGCGCTGGTGGAAAACCCGATAGCCAGGCACATTTGAGAGTTGTAATCTTAGATTCCCTCTAGTAAGACACAATGTTACCTCATTTAGGTTCCAGGCATCTCTCTAATCAGGGTTAGAATTTATGGAATACTGAAAGGCTTCAGTTAAAATGTAACCCAAACTTGAGATGGTTAAAGTGAAACTCAAGCTACTATACCTACATTACAGGAGGAACAAGCTAGACAAATGCAGATTTACCCAGATATAGGCCTCATGACAACAAATAACCTTTCCGAAACAAAATTCCCCTTTTAAAGATTTGTTTTGCAGGTGAAATTGTAAAATCGAATAAAGAGAAGGTACATTGTCGGTTTTTGAGCAAAAGTGCTCAATAGCTTTATCTCTGGATGTGTCGGGGAGTACTTTTGTACAGCCATGACGTTGAATAAAGAATTAGGTTTACCACTACTAGTTTGTGTCTGTTTGGTAGGCCCTCCCCCAACAGTTTTTCCCTCTACTTCTTCTTCTCTGCTCATTGCCAACGGCTCCTCAAGACAAACGTGTCACTTCCCCCCCACACACACCCTCCACTCCCTGTCCAGTTAGTGTGACTCATCCTGGAGAGACCACCACACTGGTCTAGCTTGTGTCTGTGCACGTGTATGTATGTATGTATGTTCATGAACTCGTGGCACGCTTACATTTCTCCGGGGGATCTGCCTTCTCTCATTGGAGTCAAACTGGAGCAGGCTGTAGAGTATGGACGCAGATGCCTCGCCAACCACACACTATCCTCATTCCTTTATGTTATGTTGGACTCGGTAAAGTCTATTCAATTCTCATTCCAAGCAAATACATTTTCATTTATTTTCAATGGAAGTCCATTTTCATGTTAATCCAGTTCAGTATTTGGCTGTTTATTGTCTGACTAAAGTCCACTCAAAAGTGGACTTTTTAGTCCAGTTCATTCCTAAAATAATTCGAAAGATGTTCATTCCAGACATAGATTACCATAGAAGAAGGACCGAGAGGGCCTTCAGAGACTAGCAGACACATTCCTACACATGTATGTGTGCCCATTACAGCTTCTCTGTGCATGGTGCGTATTGGCAGGGTGTAGGTAGCACCACTGTGTAAAGCTTGAACCCTGACGAAACCCCTTGGAAAGCCTTCACAGGGAGAAGATACTCTGGGCAAGAGAAGGCCCAGAGTATCCATTATTTTTACTCCGTATATTCCATTGCCACAGTTCTTTCACACCAATTTCTTCATCACATTGAAGCTGTGTGAACATCTTATGACAGTTTATGAAACATTGTGTACATTCCTCCAACTTTCCTCCTTTTTATTGTCGTGAGGCAAGTTCAATAAAATGTACATCATGAGAAAAATATTTTGGACCTAAACCAAGCTTGCATATTGTTGAAGCCCTTCCCCTATATCAACTGCATATTAAATGCTTAAAGGCATGTTTACATCAGGAAGAGATGGACTGAGTGCAGCCCTTTCCCGCTGTTACGATCGCATGAAAGAGTAAAGCAGTGGGACACCACAGAACGATCGAGTTAGCAGGTTACACTTTAAAAACAAGCACAGGGTTGTAGGTTAAAACTCTCACAGAACAAGCACACCAGGTCCAGTGCAGACCGGATCAGACCAGCTGAAAAAAGCCCAGCCACGCAATAGTCACACATGGATGAAGCTTTGCAGAAAGAGAACCCGGTCACGCCTGCATGTGACGCTGTGCTGTTTATTAACACTGCGTGCTTGGTTCATTTATGTAAATGTGTACCAGAAGTTAAGCAGAGTATGGTGGTTTGTTTGGTTGGAAGGAGGGCTTTAAACGTCGCAGGGTCCATCTGTTGCACTGGGACAACCAGACCCGTAAATCTGCCTGTAGTGTGCCCTGTTGAGATTTCACAGGGCCTTGTTCTTTCGCAACACCGCAAACTGTTTTAGTCCAGACTGTTTCTATAGTCAGACCAAAAAAAAAAAAGTACCCTTTTTTTTATTCGAATTACACTGTCACAGCTGAAACATTAGAGCCTGGTTGTTAGCACAAGATGATGCACCCGTCTAGACTCGACAGTGGGGTGTCGTTAGTGTTTGTGACTGTGTATTTTATGTGGTGAGCGACTTCAATGTCTTGCACGTAAAGGAAACGCGGCACACACGGATGCATCAACAGAGGACTCGACAGCTGTGTTTCTTTCCTGGTAGTCGACGCCACAAACAAAACGCCAAGCTTCCTTCAACGTAACCCGACGAGGCCGAAGAACAAGAAAAGTGTGGAAACGGATAGCGGTGCCATTGCGTAATTCCTCTCTTTTCCTCGTAGCCACGCTGGGACGAGATTAGATTCGGCTCGCTTCCCCCTGACTGAACCGGCACCCTAGACGAGGGATGTCGCTCTGCTCTCAACAGGCCATGAGGGATCCGTCAATTAGCTCTCGGTTGTGATCTCCCGCCAAGTGTCTTCCCCTCCCTTTGCTTTCTTCTCTTACTTTTCATCCTCATCACCTTCATCGCTTTCTCTCCTTCTTTGGTAATCACTCTCACTCTTTTATTCCTCACCCCGACTCACTCATACCTCCTGGTAACACATTCATACAATTTCACACAACTGACAGGCCCACACACTCTCTGCTTCTCTCTCTCCGTCTCAATCTCACTCACTCATAGCGTTCTGCCAACTCTTGCTGTTACTGTGTCCATTTTTAGATGTAGTTTATTATTCACAAAGCGTAGGCGTGCATCACCCATCCCTCGGTTTGGTCATCAGTATCCCTCCAATTATGCATGTTGTCCTGTGCTCACTCTGATGCCACATAGTTATGGCGTGTCTTGTTTCAAACCCCGATCTAGCCTTGGTGTATAGTGATCCGTCTCGTCCAGCTAGCCTATGCCAAGTAAAAGACGGTCTAATCAATCAGTTTCCACTATTGACAAAGGGACACTTGAAATGCAGAGGGCTGCTAACTAAGGCCATAGCCCACTGTAGATGGTGGAATGGATTTTTCTTCTACATGCTTTTCACTAATGACGTACACCCAATAGAGATATTAACACACTCGCGCCTCACGGGCAAATTCACGGGTGCAAAGATCTAAATGGAATTCATTATCTTCAACATTGTAATAGGTTACCATAACCAGATCTCGTTAATGGACAATCCAAATCATCCTTTGCTCTTCTGATCGATCTTTATTTTTATGGTTCATACTTCTTTTGCAGCACGGCATTTGTACCCAGAAGCTGACGGGCTTCATTCAAACTACGTTTAGTGTCGCAATCTAAATAGAATCGACGCAGTTTGCGATGCGATCTGGGTCCCACGCTTTAAAAACAACTCCTGTAAAACGGTCTGTGTGTTGTATATGGTCGAGAGGAAGGAATGCTGAGAGTCTACAATTAAACTAAGAATAGGGTTTTCACTGAAGCAAGAGGAAGCTAGTGTGATGGCTCTAGTTTCTGAGAGGAATGTTTGCGCTACAGGATGTGCTGAGGAACACACTCTCACTCATTCATTGTGTGGTGGGCTGTAGGAGGATCATTGACTTTCATGCGCGCCTTTGCTGATTATTGACTCTCTTGCTTTATGTGGTCCAAACACCACTGCAAGTTAAGTAAAGGCCAAGTCAAGCAGAGTCACCTTGGCCTGCTTCCGTCTTTATCTTATTGTCTTTGCTATAAACAATCAATAAATCTGTAAAAGGATTATATTATTGCTTCGTGAGTCAAGTGTCTCTTTGTTCTGTCTTTTGATGCCTACTATGAAGATCACTTATCAATCCCCCAAAATCTGCTACGATAAAGGAGCAGATAATGCAATCAAAAAATGTAAGTCAAGTGGTTCTTTTGCCACTATAATTTTTAAGTATTGCCCCCGCATTGAGGTTTTCATCCCTTTTTCAAGAGTCTTCGCACCTTCACGCCAACGCAGTCATTTCTTCTTAAAACGTTGGTTTCGGCGAACGTTGAAGGAAACGACAGAGCTAGCACAAATCCCCCCCCTGTGGGATCCGGGTTCATCTCCAGTGTCAAGTTAAAGTAAGTTGTAAAAGCCCCCACTCGTGTCATATACACGTGTTTCGACATCCCCAGTATCAACGAGCAGGAAGTGAGTAGACCAGGCGAAACTGCCCACCCCGTGGAGCTGGCACCTGGCAAGGAATGCAGCTCAACACCACCTCCACCACCACCACCACCACCACCTCCACCACCCACAAATAAAAAGCCCTCATTGTGTTCACAAAGTGCTGGCTCACAAAGGCCCCCAGCCCCCCGACCCGTTTCCTTTCTCCACCTCGTCCCGAGCCCCCAGTCCCCCCCCAGTGGGACGGCAAGTGGGAGACCACCGTTAATCCGACCCAAAGCTGTGTCTCGCTGCGGCCAACCGGTACTCCAGAGCACTGATCCATGTATAGGACATGATCCCATGCATCCCACATGTCAGTTGCAACATATGACAATTCCACCCGCTTATTCGGGAAATCTAGATGGTTTCCTCTCTTGGGGTTGTGTGATCCGCAATGCTAGTCGCTCGTTTATATGGTCATTAGCGAGTGAGGTAAGTGTGTGTGAGTGACAAGTTTGGCTCATGGATACGGAAAAGTGTTGCATTCACGACTTTTTGTCGTGAGTTTGTACCGAAACCGTGTTACGAAAACTCAGACAGTTACGTTGCGTTCCAAGCCATCGTGTTCGGGGTGGTCAGGGGGACCGAGTCTAGCTTCTAAGGTTTTGGCCCCACGCCCCCAGTCCAGAGAATAAGAGAAGGAGCAGTACGGTTTGAGCAAGGGGAGAGTTGATACAGATAAAACCACACTAATGTTACTTCAGTGTGTGTGTGTGTGTGTGTGTGTGTGTGTGTGTGTGTGTGTGATTATTTACAGTCTGACGGGGCCACTTGTCAGTGTTGATAAATCAGTAGTGCGCCCACATCTTACATCACAGACACCCCTGGGCTCCCCATCTTTCTTTCTCACTCGCACTCATACACAAAGGAAGGCATCGCCCAAGCTATGTCCCGCCCTCCCTACGCAGCTATTGGTTGAAAGCCACGGGGTTGGGCCGCCATTGGAGCATTGGGGATTTATTTGTCCCCCTAGTCGCTAAACATCAACATCACTTTCTGTCCCTTACTTTTATGTTTTAAATATATCTATTCTTAGCTTTGTTACGAGTGCTTCTTCGGTAGCCTGGTCGACAGGCAGCACTTAAATCTGTTGTGCTCTGTGGAACGTTTTGATTGTTCTCAGCCACGCTACGAAGTCGCTTTGAATAACCACCTCGTAAAAGCAATGTCCAGTCAAATCAGACCGTTAGGCGACGGACGGACGGACGGACGGACGGACGGACGGACGGACGGACGCTAACTATGGCCTCTCGGTTGACATGACACATTTTTACTAGTAGAATAAAATAAATAATTAAAGGTGATGCCGCCGCCATTTTGTTTTGTGGTCCTTCTGGTGTGTGCCCCTGGTTGATGTGCACCTTCTGCCCACCATTATGGGTTGAAAGAGAGGGCACTCTGCCCCAGCTATCTGGGTTGTTTGATCCTTTAATTAGTCTGCTTTAAAAAACTGAGAGGAGAATCGAGAGAGACGGAGAGAGGGAGGAGGAGGAAAGTGGTCGAGGTAAGATGAAAGGGACGGCTGTTCTCTTTATGTTACCATTCATTTGCTTTTTATAGAAATGCCATTTAATAGAAATGTAGGAACGGGCCGCATTAGCGCAAGGCAACATTTCTGTTTTGAAAATGTGAATACTTTATTTGTATAAACTTTGTATGTGGAGGACACAAACCTACGCGCTCTCCTTTCATCCTTTCTCTTCACTGAGTTGCATAAGGACCACTTTTATGCGGGGTCCTAATAAGAGAAGAGAAAAGAAGGAAGGCTCAATGAGAAAGGGAAGGAACGAGAGACGAGGGTGAATGAAAACCACAGGATGAGAAAGGGATGAAAGGCTGTGTTCTTAAATCTTCAGACGCCCATCAAGGACTCTTGGGAGCGGTCAAGGTTAGCTGTGACTGTGTGTCGGTGGATCGCTGAGCCAGAAATACCCTTTGGTCCTGAGTGTGATTATGCAGGAAAAATATGCGTTTGCTGTTTGACCTGCAGCCCCTGTAGAGAGAAAGGTCAAAAGTAATTTGAATCTGTTGCTCTCTCCCAAAGGTTCACCTACTGCTAATCCCCTGGCCTCAAACCTTTCCTAGTCCCGAAAAATAGATTTTTCCAGTCCCGAAAAATAGATTTTTCCATCATGCTTTACTCTTGCCCTTTTCTCACTCAGTACTATGCTTTTACCAGCCTCTCGGTTAATCAATTGCTTTACTGGCATGACGATACATTTTCCTAATGCCAAAGCATAATGTCCATCGCACAATACATTGGGCTCCAATCCATTACGAGAACAGTATTGAACTACCGCTAACAGTAGTTGTTGGATATAAAACAAACTATGTGTGTGGAGGAGTTATTTGGTATCATTTTGGTTCGGTATCTCGCCAAGTTGAGCCTAATATGTTTCTCAACATGTGTCAGTCAACCAATAGGACGAAGAGTGTGTGTGTGTGTGTGTGTGTGTGTGTGTGTGTGTGTCCCCGCATCCATGTGGATTTATTTTTATAAATACCCATCCAGACCCCTAATGTTCCCAGAACCAGCTCCGGATTGTGGACTGGCAGACAGATGTGCTTTTGGGATTTGGCCCAGAGGTTTTTTAACGCGTTAAGCCGTTAACAGGCCCTGGCCAGTTGAACAAGTGATGGAAACGATGTTCCCTGTGCCAGAGGGATGGATACACACACGGCTATTAATAACATCCAGGCCTTCTGGTTGTTTGATGTTAAACCTTTAATCAACATGCCACCCGAATTAAGTAGAAACCAGACATGATCTTGATGTGATTGTCGACATCTCTTAATAAATAAATGTTTGAAATGGATGCTTTTTAATGATTCAAAATGTGTCAACTGAGCAATTTCTTTGTTTAGTAACATAAAACTGAGGATTTCATTTCGTCGAATTATGAAGTGGTTCTCTTGCTGTCGTTATCGCCGCAAATTGTACCCCGTTTATCACACAACGAGGATATCGGAGCATCCCTGAATGTATCATTAGGCCTAAATTTTTTTTTTGTTTGGTTCCGGTTTCCGACCGACCGTGTCAATTTATGCGCGAGGCAAATTATTTTATGAGCTTTAATTTTTTTTTTTTATGCAAACTAGAATTACGTTTTGATACAGCCCCTCTTCATTCTGTACAAGGATGAGCGAATTTTCTCGTTTTTAAATGAAAACAACCTACCTATCATTAATTTCCGCTGGAAAAAATAATATAAAAAAATAAAATAAATTCCCTACCTACCCATGACCTCTACTGACAACCAACAGGAACCAATTATTTTTATACCAAAACAAAATTCTCACTCGAAGCCTTGGTCCCACATAAAATATGAATAGCTCCGTCCTCCTCACCATGTCATCGAGTGTGTCTGGTGTGTGGCTCTGCATCATCGACGCGCCGTGGTCTGATGCCCGATAAGAAGAGATTCAGCAGCTCCAGCCTTCAAGACCCCAGCACAGACATCCCAAGCACCCCAGGCAGGTGTTGACACAACACAATAATTACGTTTATCAAGTTTTTTTGGTGTTTCCTGTCAACAAGGTGCCGTTTTTATGGCGGTGGTTCAGCCTTAAGTTGTCCCCATGCTTTCCTCTTGAGGTTGACCCACATTTGGAGGCCTCTGTGCGGTTTGTTTTGAACTATACAGGCCCTTTACCTACTGGCTCGGCGCATAAAACGGGGGATACGCTATCGAATTGCAACAAGATAATGCAATCAAGTCGACCGGTGTTGTGGGCTTTGAGATAAGATAAGTACCACTGTACAATTTCTGTTTGTGAATTCACAAACTGAAGTCAATGATAAATCTGTCAATCAAGTAGTGTGGACAATATGGCAATAATAATAATATAATAAAACATTAATAAATTGACTCCCGTTATTACAAAGGCCTGCATTACATTTGGTGCCCTCAGACCCAAATGTTAGTAAAACTACAGTGTGGACCACCGGACAGGCTCTTACCTTGCAGTTCTCTAACCCCAGGTCCTGTTTGAGTCTTCCCCAAATGTTTCTGCGAAGTCAACCACCACTATTTACTACAAACTCTTAGGGGTTGGTGTGTGTGTGTGTGTGTGTGTGTGTGTGTGTGTGTGTGTGTGTGTGTGTGTGTGTGTGTGTGTGTGTGTGTGTGTGTGTGTGTGTGTGTGTGTGTGTGTGTGTGTGTGTCACTAGCTGTGTTGGCAGCTGTGGCCTTCGGCCCCCTGGTTCCATTGGGATATAAACAGCCGATGTCTGGCCCCAGAGGAGGATGCAGCTTCCTTTCTCTCCCCAAGACTCCCCCCTCTATCTTTATCACACACAAACTTTTGTGTAACAATCAATAAATCAGTCAAAGGATTATTTTACTGCCTCGTGAGTCAAGTGTCCTATTGTTCTCTTTTAAAACCAACCATGAAGAACACTTATCAATCCGCCAAGATCTGCTATGATAAAGGACTTATTCAATTAATGCAATCAGAAAATGTAAGTCTAGTGGTTCTTTTGCCACTATAATATTTAAGTATAGACCCCCATCAAGAGTCTTCGCATTTTCCCGCCACCGCAGTCATTTCTTTTTAAAACGTTCGTTTCACCGCACGTTTGATGAAACAACAGAGCTTGCACATCATCCCCCTAACTCAGTGTACATCCCGATGCTTTGGGTTTCCTTCTCCTTCGTTCTCTGCCCCTCCCCATTCAAAGGGCCTCATCGGCACATGAAATGTACGTTTACATGGCAAACATTGGATATGTAACTGGGCCTCTGTTTACATGCTGATCATGTGTGGGTGATATTCAGGTTACAATTGGCTTTCCCATGTGCATGTATTCGTGCCGTTTGATCTTGGTTCTTTTATTTAAAGGAGCGAGAAAAAGGCTTTGAACTTCTAGTGAATTGCAACCGCTACTTGGGAAAGAAAGTGTCACTCTGTGCGACTGTTTCCCCCTCGAGTCAGGCAGTTCAAGGCTTCTAGACGAGCGACGTGGCGTGGGACTCGATGGCTCACTGCTCGTTCAGACTGCTAATTCAAACAAGACCTCTCACTCGTGAGAAGTGAATGAGTCACAACACTTTGTCAGCAGAACGCACGCACACGCACAAACATACACGCTCGCACACACGCACATGCACTCAAGCACATGCACTCAAAAGCACACGCTCCGTTACTCACAAACACGCACTCACAAACACATGTACATTCACACACGCGTGCACTCACAAACACAAAGCGTGTGTTTTTTTTAACAACAACTTGGATTCTCACACCTAATTTCCCCTCACACACCGAGCGAGACCATGATTGGTTCTCGGCTGGGCTGGCAACACGTGACACTCCGGCTCGTTCGAGAAGATGGAGTGGTTCTACACTGCCACTGCTCTGAAAAGACCTTCTCTCCTGCTGCTTTACTGCAGGGTTTTTTTCACACGCCATCGTTGTTGTGTCAGTGGCTTCGCAACCCATTTGCACGTGAATAAAAAAGGTAAGAGATGATAATTCCCACGATCCCTGGGATTACACCCTTCCTCCCTTGCCGGGGGCAGGGTGGTGCATGGGTCGAGGAGGAGTGACGAGGCACAGCCGTGGCCACGTTCTGATGGGCAAGACTCACTCGGTCGACTCTTGTCTGGGGATAAATGAGACTGGACCCAGGATGGGGAGGGGTGTGGCATGCAGTCCGTGACTGTCCCTGCCCCGACTCCCAGAGAAATGGGATTATACCCATCCCCTTTGAGTCAACTTGACCTTCCCTTCACCCACGGTGACCTCAGACCACAGGTGGGTTCAGCCGGTGTCGTGTCGGTACGAGGTCATGACGAGGTGTGTGTGTGTGTGTGTGTGTGTGTGTGTGTGTGTGTGTGTGTGTGTGTGTGTGTGTGTGTGTGTGTGTGTGTGTGTGTGTGTGTGTGTGTGTGTGTGTGTGTGTGTGTGTGTGTGTGTGTGTGTGTGTGTGTCAGACAAGTACATGGAAACAGTTTTGTCCCTTGTTGATCCTGCTCTTCCGTTTGATACCCAAGTGGCGTCTGTCTCTCGTGCCCCCCCCCCCCCCGGACTGGCCCATGGCCTCCTTGGTAAACATCAGACACAGAGCACGCTCTCTGTAAATGAGCCACCAGGCCCCGCGCTCCCCAGTCGGAGGACCTGTGGAATAATCATTTAGCCTAGCAACGCTGGGGACCGCATGGAAAGAAAGCAGAGAGCCCGGTAGTTCACAACGTACCAGCTGAAGGCCCCGTCAAGTAGTGTTGTCCGTTCTCTCTGCCCTCCCGTGGTTTGGGTCAAGGTTGATACGTGAAAGGATTTATGGAAGAGCCTTTCAAAATATATATATATAATTTTTTTTTTTATCAACTTTTTGCATTGTGTTTCCACACCTGCATCAAAGATAAAGTAAAGCACTTGCATCCATCTTCTGGAGATTCTCTGTGAGCCTGTTAATGCTTGCAAGGCTAATAATAAGCAAGTTTCAAGTCCCTGGGCAACGTTTGATTGGTATCGGTTTGGTGAAAAAACTGGGCCTATAATTTATAACACTTATAAAACCGCAGTTTTGTAGCAGTTGGGATGTCTCACGCAATCACACTCCATGGATTTGCAGTGTAGCCTACAGTCATCCTAGAACCTGATTGGATGTTTGAAGACCACTTGGACGAAGGATTAATCATTTGGCAGCTTTCAGCTAGCCAACAACAACAACGTAATGACTTTGCTCTGACTGGGGTTCTGTCTGTCAATGGTTCACAGTTCTTTATCCACCTGCAACAGAACTGCTTCTCAATATGAAAGAGAAACTGGCTGGGGGGGATGGGGGGGGGGGGGATATTGTGTAAAAGTACTCAAACTAAACTTGACCTTCATTCTCCGAAAAAGCTCCAGGAGATTTCCAAAGCTACTACCCCCCCCCCCCCCCCCACCCGCTACAGTCACAGCTGGGAACACACGCACCTGCGCACACACAAGTGCACGTGCGCATGTGCACTCAAGCATATGTGCGAGAGTCACGACACCGAGCTCGTGGTGCTGGGTCGTGACGGAGCATCTGTGATCCACAGTGCCAGATTAACACCAGGAAACGACCGGCGCTGCCGCGGGCGAGATATGATCCTCGCCCCGCCGACGGCGCCACCGGTGTTTAACGGTGATGCAGGCGCTCTCTTTCACGGGCTACCCCGGAAGATGCTCACTCACAAGGTGAAGGGTCACTTAGTGCAGAAAATAGTGCTGAACGGAAGAATGGCGTCGTGTGATGAACAGAAAGTGCGATTTACAGACAAAGCAAGCAGAAATGTAGAAAATATTTTCTTTGCTTTCTTAACCCGTCTTCCTATTGTCCAACTATCTCTCTGTCTTTGTCTGTCTGTCTGTCTGTCTCTCTCTCTGTCGGTCTCATCTGTCTGTGTCTGTGTCTTTTCTCCTTATGTTTATTATCAGTACCGACCCTTTCCCTTCATATGCATGAGGATAAACGCATTATAGCCATCGGATCTCTCTGTACTTCTGCCTCAGTGTTTGTTTTCCTCTCGTGAGTCCTGACCCCGCTGAGCTCAGCTATTTTCCTTCTCTTCCCGTCCACTCCATGCATGTTTCTGTCTCCCCATGCATGTCTCTGGTACCCTCTGCTGCTTTTATCCGAACGCCCCAAGGGGATTCGCTAGATGGCTTCCATGATCAATATTGAGACAGCTTGAAACTCTGAACCCCCCCCACGAACCCTCAAACCCAGCATGGTGCGGTAGGACACACACAAGCATGCACATACGTGCGCACACTCACACACACACGCACACACTTGTTGACAGGGACGGGATCATGTTGTTTCCTGGTATTCACATCGACGAGACTGTCAGGCTAATGGCTGTCCCAGCCAGGGCGGTGTTGACATGGCTACTTGGGTCACATCACCCCCCCCCCAACCCCCTCCCCCGTGCACCTCTCTCAAGTTCAGCCCACATCTGTCACAGCTGGAAGGCTTCTCTCCCAGCTCGGAAAGTTATCTTATCATTAGCGAGGCAAATATTTGCCTTCGTCGTCACATTTCTCAGTCCTCTTATCCGCCATTCCTTTGTAAGCAGTGTTATCTATTTTTAAAATGTATCTTCGTTACTTGTTGTATCACGTGTTTCAGGTTTAAATAAATTCATTAATAATATCGCATTTGTCTGTATGTCTTGAGAATAGGACATGTTGCAATCTGGTTTCCTTCAACAATGTGTGTTGGCCTTCTCCATATTGTGACATTCAGACCTAATTTGGCATGTATTCACTATCGCTGTTGTTTCAACATGCGTCACGGGAATCTTCCGTTTCTGTTTCTCCTCCAGTTCTGGACGCGTTGCACTCCTAACAGATTGGCTCTCCGTTGTGCATTCCGTTCGGCGTCCCCAGCTCTTGTTGTTTGAAGTGCAGACTACCACACTTGTATGGTACTTGTGTGTCACAATGGTAGAGGGGAATCGTACAAACCTTCTGAAAAGGCCTCTTGCTGTTTGGCGAGTGGCATGGGAGTGCATTTGCATACAAGGTGATATGTGTCCTTGTTTATCCGTAATCTGAGTCACTCACTGACGCCTATTGATGTGTGTGTGGGTGTGTGGGTGTGCACCTATCGTTTATCCTAGTTAGCCGACTCATCCAGAATTGATAAAGGTAAGAAACGGGAGACAGAGGTTGGCCGTCCAACCAAACCACTCGGTCTGCGTGAACTGAAAGTGTTCGTTATAGTATACGAGTGGGAGCCAGACCGGCGCGTTCCCTCAGTCTTCCACCACATCGCTCTGACTCGTTCCACTTCCACTCTCCCACCTGGAGATGAATCACGCCCGATTGTGAGCACTGGTTTGTCACTTCCCGTCTTCCAAAGCCTCTTTGTGAGGTCTGTGATGACACACGTGCACACACGTGCCAACCTTACCCGCATCAAGAAACGAGTTTAAACCTACGACCTGGTGGGGGATTGTGGGTTAAGTTGTCATGATTACGTACCCACACGGCATCTGAACCGACCTGTGGTCTGAGGTCACCGTGGGTGAAGGGAAGCTCGGGATGACTCACAAGGGATGGATCTGATTCAATTCTCTTGGGGTAGGAGTAGGAGTTTGAAGAGGATGTGTCGTATAAATGCATAGAAGCAGGGCACCTGGCTTCTATCTTGCAGCCATCTCTTCAAGGGCTCCCATACAAGGGTAGCCAATATTTGGTGTGTCAGGCGACAGCTCAGGAGGTAGAGCGGATGGACTTGTAACCGGAAGGTTGCTAGTTCGATCCCCGAGTGTCGCGGTGTGCCAGAGCGTGACCCCTAACCCTAACTGCTCCCGACGAGCTGGCTGTCGCCACCGTCGTTGTGTGTGTATAAAGAGTTGTTGTAGGTCGCTTTGGATTAAAGCATCTGCTAAATGTAAATCGTTTTATTGTTAACAACAAAAATAAGCCTGGATTAATTGGATGTTTGCTGACTCTGAGGGGCTTTTTGCCCACTGCAAAAATACCCATTAACACCATCCTGAGTAGTCCTGTCATTCATCAGGGTCTGGGAATCAAATTGACTTCTACTCATGCTGCACACACACGCGCAGTCTTTCTAGGAACAGTCCCAGTTTGCTATAGGGCCTATAAGCAGCTCTCCAGTGGACCACAGCTGCTGCCACTAACCCACAAACCTCACACCCTTGTGATGACCAATCTCTGTTACTACAACGTGGCCTCCCGGTGTTTTTCATTCCAGCTTATTTAGAATATTCATTAGCTGTTAACCCATAAGTGGGTTATCGATGAATTTATCATTTAAGAATATGCTAGCCAAGGAATTGCTCACCACGGGAGTATGACATTATGATTGACTTGATAAACAAATCTTCCATTCCTAACCGAATGTATCAGTAATCATAACCATATGAAATCAGCCAGATTTGGATATCATGTCTTCTGATTGGCTGCAGCGACCCACTCATCTAAGACTGAATCAGGGCACAGTACTTAATCAAGGAGACAGACTGACGAGCTATTGATCATTCTCTCATTGATTGATTGCGACGATTCTCTCGATCTTTGTCTTCTTCTTTCTCTCTGAATATGATGTCATACATTATCTAGTTCTAGTCAAACATAACATGGTCAAATATTCTGCAACCTAAAACACAATTATACTAAAAAATGTTTTACCTTTATGTTAAATGTTGGTTGAACATTTCCGGCAACACAAAAGACGCAGCACACGTGCTCACAGTAATCCGCTCTCTGTTCTAATTGGCCGATGACTTGAATGTTCAGTCGGAGGCGGAGCTTCTGCTGGTTTTGCAGTGTGATCCAATCTGTGGAACAATCCACAATTAAACAAGAACAAAGACTCAGAAACGGGGTTGGGGGGGTTAGGGTTTGTGTGAGGTGAGGGTGGGGGGGTAGTTGAATGAAAAGAAAACAATTTGTCTCTTTGTCTCCAGCGGCCCGGGCTGGCCAGTTTTAGCTGGATCTCAAGAGGTTGGCCTATAAATGGATCGGACCTTGGTACAGCTAGTGCTCCCCCTACACCTCGACACCTCCAAACACAAACACAAACACACACATTAGTCGGGGAGGCCTTGCCTTTCCTTCACACACACAGCAGAGTCCGGTCGATCCCTCCACTGACCGACACAGACACCCAACAGTACCTGTTGCCATGCTGAAGAAGAAGCCCGCAGGGAGCGGGCAGCCCATTGTGAAGCAGGTAAGGGGAACGGAGGGCCGCGACTGGACACGGGGGGCCGCCACAGTTGTAGATGAGTGGGTTCGCTAGGGAGCAGCCAATCAGAAGACATGATATCCAAATCCGGCTGGTTTCGTATGGTTATTGATAACCGATTACATTTGGTTATGAATGGGAGATTTATTTCTATCAAGTCAATTATTACAGCATGCTGCAGTGGTTAGCAATGCCTTGGCTAGTATTTTTCTTAATAATAAATGAATCGGATAACCCACTTGTAAACAGCTTATGATGATGACAATATTTTGAAATAAGCTTGAATGAAAAACATCAGGAGGAGGTTAAAGGCGGTTGTAGAGAGACGCGGCGGACGGTGGTGCATTGTGGGAAATGTATCTGCGTTGAGTCAAGAGGACACGAGAAGCCCCAAAGTCTACCGGAGTGTTCTGACGTTCAGGCGTACTGTACTTGGTTGGCAGTTTAAGCTGAAATTGTTGAATCCGATTTGATTATGAAATATAGTTTGTGTCCGATTATCTTGAATGCTATTTTGGTCGTTCCCCCTCGGTAACCTAGATGTAGCAGTCGTCATAAGTCTACCGGGCTAATGCCCCATGTTGATGCTGGACCATGTTATGGCTACGCAGTGTTATGCTATGTGATGGATACAGGCAAACTATCCGAGCCCCTTCCAAATTGTCCCTGGAGGGACAGCAGTTTGCCGGATGAAAGTGATAACAAACCTTTTCTATGATAAATGCTCGGCTGATAACCAAGTGTATCAAAACATAACGGAGGATTAGGGAATATGATGGAATGAATTTGAATCGAATAAGGAACATTGTTAGATTACATCACCTGGCACCTGATCCTTAATCTGCGATTATCACTGAAAAGTCTCAAATTACGATGCAAGCTGTACAGCAGAGTGAGCGCCTGTTGAAATGAACAAGATTAGGCACAGAGTAGAAGGATGGATGGGAGGTTTTTTGTTTTGGCAACGCGGCATCAGGAAGGGGAGGAGTTTCAACGGCTGACAACCTGGCCAATCACAGAAGGGTTTCCACGGCAGAGGAAGCCAATGAAAACGCACACGCGCTGTAACCAAACGCGCCCGTACATCCTAAACCAACTCCATTTCTAGAACGCATAAACTTAGTCTCCGGTGTGTGTGGGTGTGCGCTGAGTGAAATGAGGACACGCAACAGTTGGACCGAACCTGTACTGCGCACGATCCTGGCTGTTAAGACGGGGTCGGCCTACACTGGTTGGGCCCCGCCCACTCCAAGCAGGACTCGGGGAAGATGGGCGGGGCTTCAGGGAGTCCTCAGCAGACCTTGTGTGTGTAATTACACAAAGCTTTGTGTGTGTGTGTGTGTGTGTGTGTGTGTGTGTGTGTGTGTGTGTGTGTGTGTGTGTGTGTGTGTGTGTGTGTGTGTGTGTGTGTGTGTGTGTGTGTGTGTGTGTGTGTGTGTGTGTGTGTGTGTGTGTGTGTGTGTGTTCAAAGCAGAGAGCGCATACAGACTAGACAGTTTCCTGATGCCCTGTTTTCGTGTAGCAACACACACACACAGAGGCAATTTGTCTTTCCTTTATATCATCACTAATGGCAGGGGGAAAGAGAGAGAGATAATGATGATGAAGGGTCTCACCCATCAAAGGACCGTCGCATCTGTGTTTGTTCTTTTGAACCAATTTGAGCAGATATTAAGATATGTAAACATTAACACGCACACAATTGTGTGTACTTTGGCCAGAATAGAAACACAATTGACATCTTTATAGTACTGTATGACACATTGTGCAGTTTATCCATTAAAAATCAAGCGGTGAACTTGAGTGAACCGGGGTTTGTCCAAGGTCCTCGTCCTGCTTTTATGACTGGAAATAGATCACCCCTCTAATGGCACAATCATTTATACATTGTTCCAAGACTCAGCATTTATTTTTTATTAGTGATTTGTATAACCGCGAGACACGCACACGCACACACAGCAACAAATCCCAGAGAGCAATTTTGCAATGCATTTTAAATTGCATATTTTTTAACGAGTGATTCAGAATAAATTGTGGGTCTTAAACTGTGTTATTACAGATGTACAACCACACACAGATTAGCGTAGATATTTGAACCAGGATTTGAAAATTTAGTTGGTTTAATAGGGATTATATCCACTTGTTATGATAATCTCTCCAATTCCCTCTGCACTTTCATTAGGTAACGGCAATCACATTATTAACATTCCAATCAGGTCAATAACATCCCGAAATTTCAACATTTTGTTTCTATGCACCTGCTAAGCATGTTTAGGTGTTGTTATAGTTAGCTCACGTCTCTCCGTCGCCCTCTCCTTCAGATCCAGTTTGCAGACCAGAAGCAGGAATTCAACAAGCGGCCCACGAAGATCGGACGCCGTTCGCTGTCTCGCTCCATCTCCCAGTCCTCCACAGACAGCTACAGCTCAGGTACACAAGCAGATCCCATCATCCCCTCCTGACACCTCTATGCACCGTCTCTCACGCTCACTCTTTCTTCCTTTTGCCTCCACGTGGCAGAATGTTCTCTGACTGGGTTTCCTGTGAAGTTAGTGTGAGCTTCTGTGTCACGGGGTAGAGAGTGTTACATGACATAACAGTCTGTGTTTGGATGTGAATAACCTCATTTCACTGCACAGTGCACACGCATCATGATGTTATTCATAGTAGATTGTGAGTAGTGGGAACTGAGGTTGGCTGCTTTGAGTCGAGGCTAAACAGAAGATGTGGTCACACAACACAGATTCTCTCGCTCTCTTGCTCGCTCTCTTGCTCGCTCTCTTGCTCGCTCTCTTGCTCGCTCTCTTGCTCGCTCTCTCGCTCGCTCTCTCTCTCGCTCGCTCTCTTGCTCGCTCTCTCGCTCGCTCTCTCGCTCGCCCTCTCGCTCTTCCTCTCGCTCTCTTTCCAACTCAGCTCTCCGTCAATTCAATTAGAAGGCTTTATTGGCATGGTCAACAGACATTGACTTTGCCTCTCTCTAATTCTTTCTCTACACCGACCGGATTGTGTATTGACAGTTTTGGCCAAGAAGTATGAAAGTGTTGTAAACACGAGGTAAAAGGTTGTTCAGCATTGGATAGCGTCAGAGAGGCACTGGGGTCACTGCCAAAGACCCCATTTACTTTATTTAATCTGTATTTAATCTTTTATTTATACATTTTCGACACTTTATTTTTTCTTGGTAAGACCCAAAGTATTTTTGGCAGAGTGATCATGCTTCCGGATTCCTTAGTGTGTATTCCTGGAAAAGCCAGGGAACTACGTTGAGGATGACCTTGTTGTTATCTACTTGGTGTTCAGTTCGTTGAATCATAACGGGTAGTGCAGGGAAGGGTTCAATCTCTCCCGTTGACATTCTCCCCGGCTACTGCCTTTATCTTTCTATCTCCACGTATTAGTATTCTCTATCTATCTACCGTTCTCGAGCACCTCTCTCCATCCCCTCTTCCCTCTCTACTTCTCTCTCCACCTCTCTCTCTCTTCTTCTCTCCATCTCTACTTCTCTCTCCACCTCTTTCCCTCTCTCTCCACCTCTCTCTCGCTTTCTCGCACTCTCTCTCTATTTCTCTCCTTCTAATTCTTCATCTCTATCCTTCTTCTACCCTCTCTCCCCATCCCTCTATCTCCCTCATTACACCTCTCTTAACTACCTCCCTGATCCCCCTGTCCGGGGCCATAATCTCTCTATAAATCACCCCTGGTTCTCCCAGGTCTCTCATACCCACTGGAAGAGGACACGGTGAACTTGTCATAACGCCTTTTCTACACCGATGCACCCATGTTTTTGTCTTCCCTTTACCTGCCTGAACACGGAAGTCCTGTACATTTCCAGGAATTCTGAGGCATTTCAACAACGCAGATTCAAAGGTTTAAATTGGATTAGGTCTTGAACTTTGAAGGACGTTCCTCTCGCGCTTGCTCTGTCTCAGCCTTTCTTGTCTCCCCACCAGAGATCTGTAATCCTCTTGATGGCACTGCCAAAAAGGAGGGGATTTGAGATCAGACAACGTATGATGCAAGCAGTCCCAATTTAAAACACAGAGATTCAACCAACATAAAATATGAAGTGAACACTAAACTGCTCTTTGTTGATCTTGGTTGCTGGTAACCGCAAGAGGGTCGATGTGTCCCTGAGCAAGGCACCTAACCCCAACTGCTCCCGACGAGCTGGCAGTCGCCTTGCGCGGTGGACACCGACGTTGGTGTGTGCATGAACGGGTGAATGGCGGACAGTACTGTAAAGCGCTTTGGATGAAAGCGCTTTATAAACGCAGTCCATTTACCATGGAGGGATCGCGCGGGGAACACAGTACATTGACTCGCATCCCTCCAGTCCAACTCTGTCGGTTGATGTTTTGCGTCGCTTCAGGACTAACGACGTGTGTGTGTGTGTGTGTGTGTGTGTGTGTGTGTGTGTGTGTGTGTGTGTGTGTGTGTGTGTGTGTGTGTGTGTGTGTGTGTGTGTGTGTGTGTGTGTGTGTGTGTGTGTGTGTGTGTGTGTGTGTGTGTGTGTGTGTGTTGCAGCGGCGTCGTACACGGACAGCTCTGACGATGAGACCTCCCCGCGGGACAAGCAACAGAAGAACACCAAGGGCAACGGCGACTTCTGCATCAAGAACATCAAGCAGGCCGACTTCGGACGCCGGGAGATCGAGATCGCAGAACAAGGTGCGTGCGTTGGCGAGATGTTTCCCCGAGTACATTTATGCTCCTGGCTGAAATGCTAGCAGTCCTGACAAGTGGGCATGTCCACCTAGATGTATGACGGATAGATAAGCAACGTTTGCTACAGTCCACTGGGTAGGCTGGTAGACTGATCTATCCAGCACACATCTAGGTGGACACGCCCACTTGTGATGTCAGAAGAGGCAGATTTTCAAAATGGCTTGTAACGGCTAATCACACTCGCAACCAGTGTTGGTCAAGTTACTTGGAAAAAGTAATTAGTTACTGATTACTGATTACTTATCCAAGAAAGTAATCCTGTTACTTTACTGATTACTTATTTTCAAAAGTAATTAGTTACTTTACTAATTACTTAACTTAGTTACTTTTCAAAAACACACTAGCTATACACAACCTGAATAGGCTTTTTAAAAACTTGTTTTTATTAGTCTCAATCTTTTTAACTATGCACATTGCAAACAAAAAAATAAATTAAATGCAACAGTCTCATTTAAAGAAAATCGTTTTGGTGTGTATACACACCTTCATTCGAATAGATATAAATAAAATACAACCATAAAATAATTAAAACCAAAGTCTCTATTAACATTTACATCTTTTAACCGTTGCAGTGCAGAGAGGAGTAATGCGTTTACCAAAACAGAAAATGCTGTTGCATGCCACATTTAGGCTGTTCTAATGTCAAATAAGAGTATGTGTTTGAACTGTGTGTGTGTGGAAGGATGTGTTTCATAGATAAATACATAGATATTATATGCTACACGTGAACCTACTAAGATGGCGCAATTTGATTGGTTCGCTATCTCGGGATATTGGGCAATATCCCATGATTGACATCTCAAACTCAATATTGTTTTCATCGCAAAATGTCAGCTGATAACAACAAATAAACCTTAAGTCTCGTTGGCTATTCCCCACTATTCACTTCGCCTTTGGCGAATAACTGTTGACTAATTGCCTAGATAGATAAATAGCCTCGTCAAGTCTTTATTAATACCAAACTACACGTCGGGAATTCATTTAGGATGGTGATTCGGCTCACACAGTATAGCCTACAAGACCACACATAACAAGGGAGACAACAAGTCTGACTGGACATACACAAAATACATCACATTAAAACTAGACCCATGCGTTGATAGATAGACGGATAGAGAGTACTAAATATGTTATATTATTTGTCTTGCGGAGCCAGCGAATCCTGTGCACGTATGCAAATTAGCCATGTGCGCCTAACACAAGAAAGAGTCTTGCACACACGTGTCTGTTGTTTACTTCTAGTCGTCGCGCCGCCATAGGCTACGTCATTGTCACGAGACAGTCTCACAAAGCAAATACGGCAAAATCCCAAATTATTTTACTGTCTATGGCAAAAATAAATCACGGTTTAGTAACGCAGTAACGCAGGCTGCTTGCAGGAAAGTAAAAGTAATCTAATTACTATTTTTGCAATTGTAATCCCTTACTTTACTCGTTATTTGAAAAAAGTAATTGGATTACAGTAACGCCTTACTTCTAACGCGTTACTGCCCATCACTGCTCGCAACTGGTGGTATAATAATTCGTCACTTTTTAACCGTTTACTGTGTTTTGATTTGGTTTACGCTTTGCTTTTTGATTTGGTTCTATGTGGCTATTCTCCATAGGTGACCTCTCAATGTCTGAATTTAAACCTGCATGTACCGTATTTTCCGCACTATAAGGCGCACCGGAGTATAAGCCGCAGCAGTTAAATTGAATGATGTGTACATATATAAGCCGCGCTGGAGCCCGCCGCTTAAAGGTGGGGGGGCGCGGACCGGTCATAGAGCCCATAGAGTTAAAGTTGGTGGACTGTAACCTGTAAAATCCATAGATTTAGGAAGTCCCCTAGTGGCCGTTAGCTGTAAAAATCCATGGATTAGCCGCACCGTGATATAAACCGCATAATCGGAAAATGGGAAAAAAGGCGCGGCTTATAGTCCGAAAATTACGGTAGTTGCATGCAGTAACTTTTCCACTGCAGTTATCCACTCAGTGGTCAATCTGTTTCAAGAATACGATTCAAAGAAGTTCTCAAGAATAAAACTCGCAGATCCACGGATCAATCCAGAAAAATTGTAGACGACCGCAACTGAGGTCATATAATGATATAGCCATGACTGTCGCGACGCCTAAAGCCAGGAGTCTAGAGGTGACTTATGGGTAATGTAGGTAGTAGTTTTAATAGCTATGGTAAAGTGACGACATGTGCAGAGTAGGAGCAAGCTGGCTCATGTTCCTCAACATTATAATTATTATTGTTGTGTGCGTCTGTCTGTCTGTCTGTCTGTCTGTCTGTCTGTCTGTCTGTCTGTCTGTCTGTCTGTCTGTCTGTCTGTCTGTCTGTCTGTCTGTCTCCTAGTGGTGTGTTGGTCTGTGTCTGTCCTGTAGTCTGTCTGTCTGTCTGTCTGTCTGTCTGTCTGTCTGTCTGTCTATAGCTGACGGTTAGAGGCTGATCAGCACTATCAGCTCAGCTGTTTTAATGCATCTGTCTGAGACGGAGCACACACACACACACACACACACACACACACACACACACACACACACACACACACACACACACACACACACACACACACACACACACACACCCCCCCCCCCCCAGCTTGACCCTGGAGACTGCTCACAAACACACACCCGTGGGTCGGGTAATAAGCGTGTGACCTCACTGACCCACCGCTATCTGCTGTGTTTCTAAAGAGTGTGTGTGTGTGTGTGTGTGTGTCTCCAGAGATGCCGGCCCTGATGGCGCTGAGGAAGCGAGCCCAGGGGGAGAAGCCTCTGGCCGGGGCCAAGGTGGTGGGCTGCACCCACATCACCGCACAGACCGCCGTGAGTGGTACACTTTGAGACACACACACACACACATACACACACACTTTGACACACACACACACACACACACACGTATACACTGATACAGACATAAACGCTAATGCTTACACATCCCTCTCTCTTCTCTCTCAATCTTCCCCTCTCCTCCCCCCTCTCCACCCCCCCCAGGTCCTGATGGAGACCCTGGCGGCTCTGGGGGCTCAGTGCCGGTGGGCCGCCTGCAACATCTACTCCACCCAGAACGAGGTGGCGGCGGCGCTGGCCGAGGGAGGTGTGTGTGTTAAAGGACCTGTTGTCTTTAGGACTCCGTATCTCTAACAGCTCGGTAAACATGGTACAATGAGGGCTTGATCGTTACCAGATGCTGGTAACCGAGGTGCGCATTTGTGTGGTGCCTCTCTCTTTAGGCGGACAGAATGGTTTCTACTCTCCATTTTGTCCTCTTGTTTATGTCTCGCTCTCTGTCTCTCTCTTGCTCACTCTCTCTCTCTTGCTCACTCTCTCTCTCTTGCTCACTCTCTCTGGCTCTCTCTCTCTCTCTCTCTCTCTCTCTCTCTCTCTCTCGCTCTCTGGCTCTCTGGCTCTCTGGCTCTCTCTCTCTCTGGCTCTCTCTCTCTCTCTCTGGCTCTCTCTCTCTGGCTCTCTCTCTCTCTCTCTCTCTCTCTCTCTCTCTCTCTCTCTCTCTCTCTCTCTCTCTGGCTCACACTCTCTCTCTCTCTCTCCGTAGGGTTCAGTGTGTTTGCCTGGAAGGGCGAGTCTGAGGATGATTTCTGGTGGTGCATCGATCGCTGTGTCAACCTGGAGGGCTGGCAGCCCAACATGGTAGAGCCTCTAAAGCTGAATGACTCCACGCTCTGCCCCTAGTGGTGGCACTGGGTATTACAGTAACCGCAGTGTAGGCTGTATATATATATCAACGGCTTTAAACAGTGACTGGTAGGTCGCCACCCCCTGTAAATTAATGTTTTGAGAAGGTATGTAGCACATCTATGCAAACATTGTTTCTGCAACGCATCACGTTAACGCAGTAATATTGGGTTGTTCATTAAGTCTGGTTTACACTGTCAGCATTGCCACGGTAACAATGTTTAGCCTCGATAACGATGCATTCACAAAATGACAGACTTTAGACTGTTTATCAGTATTAATAATAACGTAGATGTGGTGTACAGAATCAAAAATCAGTCTTTATTTTGCTTGTATAAAAAGGAAGATTCCAATGTATAGTTTACGGTTACTCTCGATATATATTTTGGTGTATATTCACCAAAAGCAGTTCAACATTTGAACTCCAAACCCAGTTTGAATAGCACAGCGCCGTTTATCCTTTTGTTTCTGACACCTGACGTCAGATCCTGGATGACGGAGGAGACCTGACCCACTGGATCTACAAGAAGTACCCCAACATGTTCAAGAAGATCAAGGGCATCGTAGAGGAGAGTGTGACCGGGGTTCACAGGTGTGTAACATACACACATACACACATACACAGCACTGACAATAGGCTTTATCTTATAAGTAAAGGTTGCCCTCTAGTGGTGAAGAAAATGTTACAGCATTTATAGTGCTGCACGAAGAATGATTTATGCATGTATTAAATAAATCCACTCAGTTAGTTATTAATTATTGCTAAAGACGTTAATCAACAAGGTGTGTGTGTGTGTGTGTGTGTGTGTGTGTGTGTGTGTGTGTGTGTGTGTGTGTGTGTGTGTGTGTGTGTGTGTGTGTGTGTGTGTGTGTGTGTGTGTGTGTGTGTGTGTGTGTGTGTGTGTGTGTGTGTGTGTGTGTTGTCTCCAGGTTGTACCAGCTTTCTAAGGCGGGGAAGCTGTGCGTTCCAGCCATGAATGTCAACGACTCGGTCACCAAGCAGAAGTTTGACAACCTCTACTGCTGCAGAGAGTCCATCCTGGATGGGTACGCACATTTAGATCCCCCCTCTATAAACCGTTGCCACGGTGGTTCATAGTCATTTCATTCATTGTTAACCAGGTTTCCAAGTTCAAACATTTATTCAAACAATAAGCAGCAGTCATCGAATTAGGAACAGTGCAAAAAAGTTACAGCAAAACAAGGAGGTAGAAAGACTTAAAGATACATATATATATATATAAGGAAAATAAGGATTGAACCAAATGTTTTAATCTTCAGAAAACTATGATGACATACAAGGAGTATGTGATAGACACAAAACTAACCGGGTAGGTCTGACATTGGAATGAACCCAGCATCCATTTTTATGAGTCAAGGTGATGCAGACCCTTACCGTTGTTATGACCACCATTACTATGGCAGGGTAGTGATGTGGTCGAGGGTGATTCACCGTCCTCCTGGACTCGATGCATCCTTGGCAATGCTCTCAACCCTCCCCACTTACCTCTCTGGATCTGAAGCCTCTGGCGGGAGCTTTGGATCAAAGCGAGGCTCAATGACTGAAGAGTAAAACACGCTGGGGTTGACGAGTGTACTGTACTGTAGTAAAACACGCTGGTGTAGACGCAGTACTGCAGTAAAACCCACTGGTGTTTACGGTCTGCAGTACTTTAGTAAAACACACTAGTGTTTACGGTCTGCTGTACCGCAGTACTGTCGTAAACCACACTAGTGTGTACGGTGTGCTGTACTGCAGGACAGTAGTAAAACGGTGTGTTGTAACGCAGTACTGTACAGTGTGACGCGGTGTAACACTGTTGTTTTGTACTGCAGTAGTGTCGTAAAATGGTGTGTAGTAATGCAGTACTGTACAGAGAGATGTTGTGTTGACCTTCTGCTGTACTGCAGTACTGTACAGTGAGGCACAGTGTAACACTGCTGTCTACAGGGTAACTCTGTTGTCTGGAGGGTAACTCTGTTGTCTGGAGGGTAACTCTGTTGTCTGGAGGGTAACTCTGTTGTCTGGAGGGTAACTCTGTTGTCTGGAGGGTAACTCCGTTGTCTGGAGGGTAACTCCGTTGTCTGGAGGGTAACTCCGTTGTCTGGAGGGTAACTCCGTTGTCTGGAGGGTAACTCTGTTGTCTGGAGGGTAACTCTGTTGTCTGGAGGGTAACTCTGTTGTCTGCAGTGTAACTCTGTTGTCTACTCTGCAGTGTAACTCTGTTGTGTGCAGTGTAACACCGTTGTCTGCAGTGTAACTCCGTTGTGGGCAGTGTAACTCTGTTGTGTGCAGTGTAACTCTGTTGTGTGCAGTGTAACACTGTTGTCTGCAGTGTAACTCCGTTGTGGGCAGTGTAACTCTGTTGTCTGCAGTGTAACTCTGTTGTGTGCAGTGTAACTCTGTTGTCTGCAGTGTAACTCTGTTGTGGGCAGTGTAACACCGTTGTCTGCAGTGTAACTCTGTTGTGTGCAGTGTAACTCCGTTGTGTTGAGTGTAACACCGTTGTGTTGATCCCCAGGCTGAAGAGGACCACTGACGTGATGTTCGGAGGCAAACAGGTGATTGTGTGTGGATACGGAGAGGTAAGATCCATTCATAACACTGTAATAAACCAATACTTGTAGTATATACTACGTGTATTGTTGTAGGATTGTGAATATAGATATAATTGTATTCTAATGTATTTTAATGCAATTATATCTCTATTCATAATCCTACAACAATACACTGTGTATTGTTGTAGGATTATGAATAGAGATATAATTGCATTAAAATGTATTTTATTGTTATTGATATTTAGGACTGTCGGTGTGTTCATTCAGAACAACCACTAGAGGGCCCTTCAGAAGCCTTAGCATACACTGCATACTGCATACAATAAAAAGCCTAGATCTGTGAAATATTAATAATTTAGGTGTATTTTATCTTCCTTATAAAACATTAGTTTTGTTTGCCGGCCCCCAATAGTTGTGTTTTTCGTGGAAACCGTCTATTTGTATAACATACGATACAAATGGAGTTCAATGTACCAGGGTTATGTATAAAAGCATTCGTTGATCATTTGCATACTTGAAATATCGAGCCCATAAACTATTATAAACCCTGCCACTGCAGAGCCCAACTCTAATCCAACGCACTGCACATAAAACAAGCCTTGAACACACAAGACAACGGCACACGTTAAACCAGAGCGCCGCACGCACGCTCGTGGGCGAGAGGATGTGGTGCATGACGGATGCGTGGATCAACTTTATTGATCCCCTGGGGGAGATTACTTTTGCGGCCACACAACAGCGGAACAAACACACCGAAAGGCACGTTTAACCCCAGCGGCTCACAGCGCCGTCATAAAGCAGGCTGACGCGCGCGCCGCCACTAAAGGTCTCTGCTCTGAGGAGGCGGCCCTCCCTAGGAGGGGGTGATCGGTGACCGCGTGTCCCGTGACGCGTCTCGGTCCGGCCGCAGTAGCTCGGGAGGTGGAGCGGGGTTGGCTGGTAACCGCAAGGTTGCTAGTTCGATCCCCCGGCTCGTCCTAGCGCAGCGTCGAGACGCCTCGCCCTCGCTCCGCCGTCGGTGTGTGAACGTGGGCATGAATGGGCGAATGTTAGGCCGTAGTGTAAAGCGCTTTGGATGAAAGCGCTGTATAAGTGCAGTCCATTTACCGTTTACCACGTGGTCCGCAGGTGGGGAAGGGATGCTGCGCCGCCCTGAAGGCCATGGGCTCCATCGTGTACGTGACGGAGATCGACCCCATCTGCGCCCTACAGGCCTGGTAGGAGAACGATCCCCGTTTGTCCCCCGTTTGTCCTCCCGTTTGTCCCCAGTCTGTCCCCCCGTCTGTCCCCCCGTCTGTCCCCCCGTCTGTCCCCAGTCTGTCCCCAGTCTGTCCCCAGTACTGCTGTTGGGTGCTCTGTGTCCCAGTGCGGTGTTCTGTGTGCGCAGCCCGTTATTGACTCAAACGGTGGAACAGCACAGCCTGTGAGAACACACTGGTTGTATACAGCATGGGTCTTGTTACAAAGTACCAGGCTTGGGTTGCATTTTACCCGTTCAAGGTCATTTGAAGCGTTTGAACCGTGTGTTGTTATATTGTCAATATAACTATGTTTATTTGCTCATGATTCGGCCCCCGTGTTAAAATCGATTTGACTTCATAAGACTGTTGCATTAGATATGAAACATCACTACAGCAGCAATACAAAAGTAAGGTCATGGTGTCATAGCAGAATCAAAGAACCATCTTGATTAAACATGGCTTCCTTGTTTCATCCCCTCCTCCTCCTCCTCCTCCTCCTAGTATGGACGGGTTCAGGCTGGTGAAGCTGAACGAGGTCATCCGACAGGTGGACATCGTCATCACCTGCACAGGTGAGCGCAAACTCTCCGTCTCTCTCCCCCAACCTTTTCTCTGTCTGTCTCTCACCCTCTCATCCACCCTTTTCTCTCTGTGTGTGTGTGGGGGTCGGTCGGTCCGTCCGTCAGTCGGTCGGTCGGTCGTATATGAGGTATATGAGGTCTTTATATTGACGAATGTCTCCGTCGCTGTCTTTTACCAAAAAGCTTAGTTTGTCACTAATGCATCCAACAGCGGTTCAACGAAGCCTCTCTCAGTGTGTGTGTGTGTGTGTGTGTGTGTGTGTGTGTGTGTGTGTGTGTGTGTGTGTGTGTGTGTGTGTGTGTGTGTGTGTGTGTGTGTGTGTGTGTGTGTGTGTGTGTGTGTGTGTGTGTGTGTGTGGGTGGGGTTACTTTAAAACCCATCAAACCCTGATCCGAGCTCCCAGTTAATGGGGCAGCAGATGTCCTCCAGCGCTGGTGTTAAACGCCCGTCCCCGGCCCGCCCCGCCCCGGCCGGCCCCGGCCCAGGCAGTGTGTCCGCGGCGGGCCCCTAGCCCTCCATTACTCCAGCTCTGTAGTGGAGCGCCCGTGGGACCCGTCCCCGAGCCCCGAGCCCCTAACTGGGACAGAGGCGCTCAGTCTCTCATTACCCGCCACTCTAATGCCGCTTTTCCACTGCATGGTACCAGCTCGACACGACTCGACACGACTCGACTCAGCTCGCATTTTTTGCGTTTCCACCGCGGTACCATGGTATCTGGTACCTGAAGTGGCTGCTTTTTCTAGTACCTACTCGCTCTAGGTTCCAAGCGAGCTGAGCCGATGCTAAAAGGTGACGTCGGCAGACGGCCGGCGACTGATTGGCCAGAGAGTGTGACGAAGTCACGAGAGCGACATGGCAACCATGCTGGTAACATCCATAGCAGCGCCGCAGCCAACATGTTCCACTTCTCCAACTTCTTCAACATGCCAGCTAATAATAGTAATGCGATCGATGTCCTCCATTGTTGTTATGTGGGTTCTGTCCATGTGTGGGTTGCGTATGTGTTGTTTGCGTCGCGTACACAAATACGTCACGGCCCTTTCGCGCAGCCGACCCCGCCCACGTCCAGGAGGTACTATTTGCGGTGGAAAAGCACCCGTGCTGCTACCGTGTCGAGTCGTGTCATGTCGAGTCGAGCTACATGTGCGGTGGAAAAGCGGCATAACAGCCCGCTAGGTCCCCTCGGGAAGGGGCGGAGCTACACGCTACATTAGCCGCTAACGCTACCGGAGCTTGAGCGAGTGTATTGGCTATGTGCTAACGTAGCTGCTCACGCTCGACATGGCGGATCCGACGGTGGCCGTTCGCACGTATCGAATACTATTGCCCACGCGGCGAGTGACCTGCTGTTAAACACGAGTATACGCCCAATTGAGTCGCACCAGAGGGACTCGATGATTTATTAGATGTATTTAATATCCGGTTCTTGTAAAGGAATTTAATGAAAGCCAACGCAGAGGTTTTCAAAGTCACCTCATTAGGCAGGGTTTAAACAAGTATATCGGAGTGGGAGTCAAACGACTCATTAGTTGAATGTGTTATTTTCCTTTTCAAACGAGTGATTAGAGAGGCGCCCAGGTCATTAAGTAGATTGCATTGTGGTGGAACTCGCACTCGTTAGAGTCGTGGTGAATGACATCCAACAGCAGAGCCCAGACAAGTTTGTCAGTTTTAGCTCGTTTTTTACTCAATATCTGCTTAATATTTCCGAATACTTCAAATCAAACCGTAGCTTTATTGTTATGGGCCTGGGTAATAATGCATACGTTTTATATAAGCCCATGTCAGACGATTGTTCAATCTACCTTAAATAAGTTTCTTGCTGCGTCCCGTTTAAAAAGTACATTAGTGTAAGTAGTTTCTGTTTCCCACGGAGACTTCTACTAAAGCGGCCTGGTTGCTGTTCAGTTGGATTAGTTTAATCCCTGCTGGGTGCAGTTGTTAATGCCGCGTATTATCCTGTGGTATTAATGTTGTTTAATTGAGTGACCCCCACCCCTCCCCCATTCATCACTGTTCTTCATTTCTTCCTTTCAACTTTTTCCTTTCTTCATTCTTTAACTCATTAGTTCCCAAACTAATGAGTTAAAGATCCCCCCCACTGTACCCCCACACCCACCCTACTTGGTTAAATCAGGCAACACTCCCTCAGATCAAATGAGTTAACCCCTAGTTCAGCAAAGTGATTCAAATAATATTTAGGGATACGAAAGGGCTGTGCTGAAATTGGGTTGACAGTTTTTTTCTCAAGTTTTTTTTAATGTTTACTAGCAGCCGAAATCCCCCCCCACCCCCCCCTGGTTTCTTGTGTGAGTGATCGCTCACTCTTCCGGGCAGTGGTGACTCAGAGACGGTCGTTTGTGCGTGACGATGCATCTCTCATTGTGCATCATTTCACCGGTGTGTGTGTGTGTGTGTGCGTGTGTGACGGTCTTCTTCTGCAGGGAACAAGAACGTGGTGGTCAGGGAGTATCTGGACCGCATGAAGAACGGGTGCATCGTCTGCAACATGGGCCACTCCAACACCGAGATCGATGTGGTCAGTCCCTGACCTTCATCGTGTGTGTGTGTGTGTGTGTGTGTGTGTGTGTGTGTGTGTGTGTGTGTGTGTGTGTGTGTGTGTGTGTGTGTGTGTGTGTGTGTGTGTGTGTGTGTGTGTGTGTGTGTGTGTGTGTGTGTGTGTGTCTCCTCACACCAGTGCTGCATTCCTTCGCCAGCTTGTGTGTGTGTGTGTGTGTGTGTGTGAAAGCGCGTGCGCGCCAACGTGTTCCCATGGTGACCGCCGACAGCTTGACGGCAGCCGGAGCGTAACCTTGGGGTTGTGGAGGGTGGTCTGCCGTTGTCACGGTGACTGTGGAGAGCTCTCCAATGTTTGCAAACAAATAATGGCCGACGTTACGGAGCACGGCTCGGTTTAGTGTCAAAATGGTACTAGTACTAGTACTAGTACTAGTACTACCAGCTAGTTTATTCAACCAACGCAGTGAGGCCTATACTTGACACGGCTTTAATATGGTTTCAACAGAGACGATCATTACCAGCGAAACTTTGGCCATTTAGCACTGACAGATGTAGTACTCAAAACGCAACAAAACAAACAATCAGCATCGATGGTGATGGTGATGGTGATGATGATGATGGTGATGATGGTGATGATGATGGTGGTGATGATGGTGATGATGATGATGATGATGATGATGATGTGTTTCCAGGCGAGCCTGCGGACACCAGAGCTCACCTGGGAGCGAGTGCGTTCCCAGGTGGACCACGTCATCTGGCCCGACGGCAAGCGGATAGTCCTCCTGGCCGAGGTAACACTCACTCACTCACTCACTCGCTCGCTCGATCACTCACTCACTCACTCGATCACTCGATCACTCGATCACTCGATCACTCGATCACTCGATCACTCGATCACTCGATCACTCACTCATTCACTCACACAGTCTCACTCCACGTCAATCATGATGTTAGTGGTTCCTCATAATGTTAACATAATAACAATGAATACTACAGAAATGAGGTGTGTGTGTGCGTGTGTGTGCGTGCGTGTGTGTGTGTGTGTGTGTGTGTGTGTGTGTGTGTGTGTGTGTGTGTGTGTGTGTGTGTGTGTGTGTGTGTGTGTGTGTGTGTGTGTGTGTGTGTGTGTGTGTGTGTGTGTGTGTGCGTGTGTGTTTGGGGGGAGTGTATGCATTCAGAGGAAGTAGAAAGAATCTGTTCTGCATTTTTCCTTTGGTGACAAGCGCACAACCGGTTATTGTTGTTTATTCTCACCGACTCCCCCCCCCCCCCCCCCCTCACACCTTTATCCGCAGCCGGTTTCTGCTTCACATACCAACTACGGGGAATGTTAGCTCGGGCCCAATGCACTCCACTGCAATGCACCACCACATAACCAGTTGACTATTGGCTTCCCAGTATCTCCACACCCACACACACACACCGATACACCTCTATACATACAGGGTGTGTGTGTGTGTGTGTGTGTGTGTGTGTGTGTGTGTGTGTGTGTGTGTGTGTGTGTGTGTGTGTGTGTGTGTGTGTGTGTGTGTGTGTGTGTGTGTGTGTGTGTGTGTGTGTGTGTGTGTGTGTGTGTGTGTGTCTAATCTCCCTTTCCCCCCCTCGTTCTCTTCAGGGCCGCCTGCTGAACCTCAGTTGTTCCACCGTCCCCACCTTTGTGCTCTCCATCACCGCCACCACCCAGGTAAACAGCCAATCAGGGACGGGCGCCAGCGGCGTGCTGTGAGCTTTGATCCAATCACCTGCCTTCACAGTCAAACATCATTCGTCTGTTTATTCCTCTGATTCAATACAAACATTTGATGTGTTATCTGTAAGAGCAGAGCGTCGGCTGATTGCATTTAGTCGTCCTCTGGGTCAAATGTCTTTCTTTCAATGAGATTTAATGTTTGTGTAGTCATGGCATTTGAGTAGTGCCGCGACTGCACTAGAAACAAGATGGTTATCTTGTTGAACTCCGTCCCTATGTCCGTCTCTGTCCGTGTGACTGTCTAACTGCCTGTCTGTCTCTCTCTGACTGCCTGTCTGTCTCTCTCTCTGACTCCTGTCTGTCTGTCTGATGTCTGTCTGACGTCTGTCTGTCTGTCTGTCTGTCTGTCTCACTGTCTGACTCCTGTCTGTCTGCCTGTCTGTCTCACTGTCTGACTCCTGTCTGTCTGCCTGTCTGACTCCTGTCTGTCTGCCTGTCTGTCTCTCAGGCCCTGGCTCTGATAGAGCTGTACAACGCTCCTGAGGGTCGCTACAAACAGGATGTGTACCTGCTCCCCAAGAAGATGGGTAAGACAACTTCCTATTCTCACCGCTCACTTCCTTACTGGTTAAACCAACCCTTTAGAGATGCCCTCCCTCCCTCCCTCTCCCTCCCTCCCTCCCTCCCTCCCTTGATGCGTTCAGTCACAGTGCCTCAGACTCATGCAGCTCTATTTGGGGCCATCATCAATAATACATCCAACCCATCTGAGAGGAACCTGTTCTGAACCGTGACTTGTGTTTACTTCCACATTACAGGTAGTCTGGCGGTCACTTTGTTTGTCAGTCGCCCCTCTTCGAGGGAGAGGGGGGGGGGGGGGGGGAGCACAGCAGGCGAGGGAACGAGAGCGGGGGAGAGAGAGACGGGGAGGAACAGGGGGAGAGACAGAGGGAGAGACAGAGGGAGACAGTCAAAAGTAGGTCACCCTGTCAGCGGTTTGCAGGACCAGGAGTGGGAGGAAGGAAGCAGAGAGGGAGAGTTGTGCAACAGAGGAAGACGTTAAAAGCATTTGATGAGGATCAGGTTGAAGGTTTCAAACGAAAAGGAGATGATGATGATTGCCGCAGTCTCAAGCCCTTTGAGACTAACTGCTTAAGGGCTATATAAATACAATTGTCTTAAGTTGAGGGGCATTGGGAGTGAAGAGATGCTAAATAAACAATGCAT
The DNA here is from genome assembly GCF_031168955.1 of Gadus macrocephalus. Classification (NCBI taxonomy): domain Eukaryota; kingdom Metazoa; phylum Chordata; class Actinopteri; order Gadiformes; family Gadidae; genus Gadus; species Gadus macrocephalus. The sequence goes on along the minus strand of NC_082400.1, from coordinate 15,952,832 downwards.
GCTCTGGCATCACAAGCCGCGTCACTGATACCACCGTGAGAGACTATTGAATTTGGTCGAGACTGCTTCAGCTGATGCAATAAGGAATGGATTCCTGCCTGCTCATAGCCACATAATGGAGCAATCGTTTATTCATTCTCTTTGTTTGTTCTTGGTTACTCATTTTGTTTGATGGGTTCTTATCGTCCTCCCTGCCGTTTGTCCGTGCTCCCTTCCCGTCCTCATTCCTTGCCTCCTTTTCTCTCCCGTCCAGATGAGTACGTGGCCAGCCTTCACCTCCCCACCTTCGACGCCCATCTGACGGAGCTGAGTGACGAGCAGGCGAAGTACCTGGGCCTGAACAAGAACGGGCCCTTCAAACCAAACTACTACAGGTGAGGACGCCTCGCACCCACAGCCGCTCGGAGTCAGCACGTCGGCCCGACTGGAGCCCGCTCTCATTCTGTCCACGCGCAGCACAAGGAAACACAAATGATGGAGATACAGGACACGCTCACGTCTTTTAGTGGCGTCGTGCCCTGCGCTTGAATTTGCCTTTGGGAAGCGTGACGTTTGTCAGAATGTGTGTTGTTTTAATTCTCGTCTTTCATAGCAGAGGAAAAACGCCTGGTTGTGAACTTTTTACCATATTATCATTCATTAAAAATAAATGTAAAGAGACTTTACAAATCTGTTTTTAAAGTTGTGGGGCGCACTGGATGTGGAAATGTTTGTTCTATTTAAAGTTACAAGTTCCTTAAAGTTCCTCGTTAAGCTGTTGTCCCATTAACCCTCACGCCTCGTTTCCACATACGTACATTCTCGTATGCGATTCAACCGTCTCCGACCGAAAGTCCATTCATTCCTATGTGATTCTCCGTAATGTCCGTTTTTCCTCCGAGACTCCTCCCCTCCGTAAAATTTCTGTCCGGTATGTCCGTAATATACGTTAAAAAAATTGAACTTTCGCCGTCGTTTTACGGAGATACCGTATGAAAGTTTTTATGTTTTTCACAAAACTTGTAGGCTAAGTACCTGGCAGGCCAAACTCCTCGGCGATCTCTTTCCAAGCCTGGTTGGTTTGTTTTTATCTCTGCATATGTCGATCCTCATGTTCCAAAGTACCGGTCTCCTATCCGCTTATCCGGGGTCGGGTCGCGGGGGGAGCAGCTCAAGCAGGGGGCTCCAGACTTCCCTTTCCCGGGCCACATTGACCAACTCTGACGGGGGGATCCCGAGGCGTTCCTAGGCCAGTGTTGAGATATAATCTCTCCACCTAGTCCTGGTTCTTCCCCGAGGTCTCCAGGGAGACGCCAGCCACCCTTCTGAGAAAACTCATCTCGGCCGCTTGTACCCGCGATCTCGTCCTTTCGGTCATCACCCAGCCCTCATGACCATAGGTGAGGATGGGAACGAAGATCGAGAGCTTTGCATGCGACTCAGCTCTCTTTTCGTTACAACGGTGCGGTAAAGCGAACGCAATACCGCCCCCGCTGCTCCGATTCTCCGGCCAATCTCACGCTCCATAGTACCCTCACTCGCGAACAAGACCCCGAGGCACTTGAACTCCTTCATCTTTTGTCCGTAAATAAAGTAATGCCCGTACGTAAAACACTAGCGACTCCTTCCGTAAATTTACGGAAGCACGGATACGAAAAACATACGTATGTGGAAACGAGGCGTCAGAAGACCCCCCCCCCACCGTGTCTGACATTTAATTATCCGCTAACTGACTCATTCGTCCTCCTCAGGTATTAGACGACGGCGACGCAGAACCGAGGAAACGCAGATACTCGACGAATCGCACCGAGCCAGAGAGGAGGAGGAGGAGGAGGAGGAAGAGGAGAACAAAGCTTTACACACACACGCACACAAGGGGAGGTGTGTGTGTGTGTGTGTGTGTGTGTGTGCTTTGGGGGGAGGGGGGGGGGGGGGGGGGGGGGGGTACCGTGAGAGATTTGTAATGAGCAGAGGGAGGGTGGACGAGGCTGGGTTATTTTACTGCTTTTCCGTCGTCATACTATTTATTTACACTAGACGATTACAGGAACCCTTGTCAAAGCTGCTCCAGATGATATAGACCACCCCCCCCCTCCACCACCATACCCCTCAGATCAGTTTATTCAATCTCTTCACGTCTCCAACATACGTGTGTCAAGTCTTGGTGAGCCCTTTCTAATATACTCCCTCATTGTCCCGTTATTTTTAAGATCTTTTAGTTGGATGAATTTAATGACAATGAAGAGGAAATAAAAGCTTAAACGTTGATTTATATTCTGTGGAGGATGAAGAGACCCTCTCGAGATTTCAGTTTATTGTCGTTTATTTTCTCACCTTGATTTTGTACTCGTGATTTTGTCTCGTGAATTCTCTTGTGATACAAGGAGGGGGTGGGGCTTAACTCAATGGGCGGGCTTATGTGGGATCTCAGGGTCCAATCATATCTGTCCTTTTTTATTTGATAATTTCATTGAGATTTACTGTTGGTCATTTCGGTTGATTTTCCGTTTTGTACGCGTTCTCTTGTCATTTGCTTTTAGAGCGATCCAGAATGACTGGAAAATTGCTGACCCCTTTTTGTTATTCAGGTGGTCCTGCGTTCATCTGTCACTCAACCTCAAAGGCTTTTGTGATTGGTTCTTTCAATTCCTCGCTTCCCAAATGCTCAGTTGATGCCAGTGTTGAAGTGATTAAAACTAAGCGTTTAAATTATTATTTTTTCGTTTTTCTTTGTTTGTTTTTTTAACACAGGGAACTTTTATCCCTTCTTACCAAGCATTATTAAACTGTATTAGAAGCATGCAGGATGCAAGATCATTACAATGGGGTATATATTTAGATATTTATATAGAAATTACAATTTTTTTTAAAGATCATTTTCTTTTTGTTTTGCTTTTCCTTTCGTTATCCAATATTGTTACCTTAAAAAAATTCTACTTCTATGTCATTATAAAGATAAGCAATTTAAATGTTCTATGATAATTCTATGTGTAATAAATGTAACACTCATTTCCAATACTGTGACAGAGAATATTACGAGAGGGAAAGGAAAGGAGAGATTGATGACAATTGTACCAAGATTTTCTGCCAGTGTGGTACTTCAAATTGATACCCTTTTAGATGGGCTTTGTTTAAAAAGAGTATAGTACCGTCAATATACTATACGATGATAAACTTGTATTTGTACCGCTGGTCATGGGGTTGTGTGTTATAGAGGCCATGAAATGACAAACACACTCATGCAGGTGTTAACTCTATTCCAAGTCATCTTCTCAATCCCACATGAAGTCAGAGTTTGTGTGTGTGGTTGTAGTGAGGGAATTTAAGTATAAATTCTTGACTATTGTAATCAACGGTGAAAACGTCTTTTTTCGAAGCCCTTTGTCCACGGCTCACTTGCATATTGAGATTTGGGCAATCTGTTTTTGTTTCCGAAAAACGCCGGTCTATAACCATGTACAAACACATAGACCAAAAGGTGAACCCAAAAGAAATGGATTAAAAAAAATCAGTTATGGTTAGTCATTTCAATACGTTTACAGGAGTCTATGAAATATCTTCTGACCCCTTTACACACATTACTGTATCGCCAGTTTTCTTATGTGATATCCGAGAAAAAAAGGAGACATGAAATTAAGTGGAATTTCAGAAAATGCAACACTGTGAAAAAAAAGTGCACAGAGGCGACCTTGCACTCCCGTACACCACGTTTATACGAAGGCCTTGCCCCCTTAACGCCATATAAGGTGTCCCATATTTCCGAGCTTCCTGTAGAACCGCCCCTCATTTATGCCAATCACACTCCCCATCAAGGTTCCTCATTAAGGAACTCTTTAACGAGAGTTCATCAGATAATTGACCATTTACGTTTTCGATATTTCCGTTTTTTTTTCATGGACTGATTGCGTTAACGGTTATAGAATTCACCATTCGTTCAAGTAAAAATAGTCTTTTTTTTTTCTTTTGGTCTGGGAGCTGGTCTGTCCGTCAGTCCGTTGTGAGTCTTAACGTCTCTTGTTTTGTAGAACACCTGCTTTGTGGCCAGTTCTCTGAGGACCCAATAGACCCTTTGGGGGTGGGGTTCGGGGGGTTGATTGATCCATTGGGGTGTAACCAGGGGGAAAGACACCAGCATTGTGTATAGAAATATATTATATATATAGAAATATATAAGATATACACACACCACAACCTGTAAAGTGTAAGAATGAGAGCAGAATCACCTTGTATTTATTTGTCGAAAATCCTCCAAAGTAGGCTACAAAACTGGAAGGAAATCTCCAAAAACTTGCTGTCTCAAGAAAACGTACATTTAAAATATTTCAAGTGATCAATCTAGATGATGAGCAATAATAAAACATACAAAAACCCTGTAATCTAAAATGAATAAAAATGTAAAAATTGTACCCATCTGTGTGATTTGTTGACGTCATATGTTAGCGGCAAATGTTAACACTGTCAGTTTTCCTGTCAGAGGTAGAAAGTGGAAGGCTCTACATTTTCCTACATGCCAATATGATCCATGCGAACTATACTTATGTTTATAATACAATTAGTTTAATTGTAAATGTAAGTGGAATGAGATTGATCCTCAAATTTTTTTATTTTTCTCTCTGCGTGTGTGTGCGTGTGTGTGGTAGGGGTGTGACTTCACATGCAGCTGTCGGTGTATCATCACTACAATGACCTCATCCACCCCCCCCCCCCCCCCCACACACACACACACACACACACACACCCCTGAATCTATGGCAATCCAACTAGGGATGCGAGACCAGTTATTTGGCTGTATAAACCTATCAATTTATTGTGGAGACATTAAACACCATTTAGACTTTAAGTGAACAAGCACTTAGTGGTGGTGTAAGCTTTACACACACACACACACGCGCGCGCGCACACATACAGGCTAATGCTTGTCCCAATTCCTTTACTTGACACCATTACGATCACGGTATGCATCCTTTCAATACATTATTCATGTCCCCAAAGCACACACTGAGAAGGCTTTGATTAATATGACGAAGGGATGAGTAGATGGTAATTACATTTTGGTACATTCCTAGTATTTCGATTCACGTGTCTTACATTATCAATGTGAAAGGTCATTAAAACACTTATTTTCAACCTCACCAGATAAGTCACTTTGGGCTAAATCACTGAATGGGGAGACGATGTGAAATTGTGAACTCTCCAAAGGGCTCATTGGTTGGCTTTGGTTCGGAGCCCACATGACCTTACAGGAAGACTTGCCATAACTGCCTTTAACTGGGATCTGACCACACAAACATTAACAAGTCACGAAACACGCAGTCAAAAGTCCTCGCATCGGTGCCATCACCCTAACGTGTGGATACGGGGACAGGTTTGAAAGGTACTGGGTTCCCAGCGACAGCAGGCTCAACTAGGCAATCTTGAGCAATTGACTGTGAGGTCAAGTTCACTTATATTCCCCTATGTTGTGTGAAAAGTGGTCAAAGCAGATCTCGACTTTACAATCCAAGGATATTTACATTTACATTTCAGGCATTAAAGAGGTGCTTTTATCCAAAGCAAAGAAAGATCAAACACACACACGCACACAATCTCGCTCTTCACACACCATAGATAATCAATTAGTCAAGTCAATTAAGTGGAGAGGGGTAAAGACTGTTCTCTAGGGGTCCTGGAGATCAGTTATACCTGCACATTTAAGCAGCTGGGGTATGGTGAAAAACATCTGCCCTGTGTCACGGATTTAAAATGTTGCCCCATGGGGCAATTTGTAAATCACGACTCATCCGATCAATCTATGTTATTTACGTTAGATGTCTTCAATATCTAATTAGCCCCAAGTAGGCTACCATGCACAATAAGGTTGCGTTGGGGAATGGCGGGTGGCACAGCTTCAACAAGAGGCCACCACTGCTGAATGCTTTACAGCTACGTCGTTCTATAATCACCATAGTGTTTTCACGTCGTCTCATCGCATGAATAACAGCCATATTTCTTGCCCTTGCCCTCTGACATTGATTCATCTATTGACATTAGGGAGCGCTACTCCACGGATCAGCTGACGCGTCGCATCCAGCGGTGGACCAATCCCCCGCCCAGCCTGGTCCTTACCCCGCCCTCTCTGGCGCAGTGGCGACCAATCACAGCGGCCGTGGTGTGCATTCTCAACTTGGAAATCTTCTCGAGTCGATTCCAATTAGGACGACGACGGCAGAGGTTGTGCAGCACACACCCCCAACACGAGCGTATGTGAGCCGACAACAACTCCCAAGGATGCAGGCAGACGAAATGGAGGTATGGTATTATTAACTGCTAACCCTCTGCAATGACAGCCGTAGCACTGTAGGGGACATCCATACAGTATGCTTTAATTATCCGCGGTTTTCTAGGAGGGTAAAAAAAAAAAAAAGGCATCCACACGGCGGCACCTGTGCGTCGGTTTCGGTGTGTGAGCGCTACTACTATGGGTCGTTTAGCGGGCTGCCATCACGGTGGATGCCGGTCAGAGAGATCTCGACCTGGGCTGCATGTGCTCTTTTCTCCCCTGGCTGGAGCGCATGTCGCCAGTCACACACCGGGTTGTTATTTTGGCCCCAGCGCCAGTGTCGTCCCGGCGCCTATAAATAACTCTCTAGTAAGCCGGCCGATGGTTCCTAAACGTGGTGGTGGTGGGGGATATGCAGATCGGGTCTGCTTGTGGCTGTCTTGTCTTGTCTGTTCTCACAGCCGTTTGTGCCCTGAAGCCAATTTTAAACGTATTGCTTTTTAAAGACATTGACATTGGTTCTTGGAATAGCTGTGGTTATTACTGGATCAACACGTAGGCTGTTCTCCCCCAAAACCAAAGCGTGCAGTGGGGGGTGGTTTGGAACGGCACACTGTAACATGGGAAATGGGAATATATTTTCCCACTGGGCATACATTGGGACCGTAGCCTATCATGGGAATATATGTTCCCACTACGGTGGGCAATGTCGGTCTCAAATCAGCATCCCAGTTTTGACAGTTTATTGTAGAGACCAGTGCCATTAATCATTAATATACTGTAATCATCCAAAGCCTATTAATAAATAAGGGGAAGGTTTCTTCTTTTGCGCAGTCAAGACCACCTGAGGCAAAATGCTAAGTCAATTTTGACATTTAGAGTGTGTGTGTGTGTGTGTGTGTGTGTGTGTGTGTGTGTGTGTGTGTGTGTGTGTGTGTGTGTGTGTGTGTGTGTGTGTGTGTGTGTGTGTGTGTGTGTGTGTGTGTGTGTGTACGCGCGCCACTGGTAAACCGATTTCAAAACGGCCAGGCGTTTTTACAGCGTTGTTGTCGAGTGGTGCAGAGCGGGGGTCATGTGTGTGTTGAAACCGTGCCCACTCCTTGTGTGTATACCGGGCTGGAGGGGGGGGGGGGGGGGGCGGAGTGGGTCAGCAGACGTTAGCTTGGCAGTTGGCGCCCGGCCAAGAGTTCATTGGTCGGGTGCTGAAAGAGGAGATGCTGGAGACGTCAGGATGGGGGGGGGTCCTCAAAAAAGGTCTGTCCGTCCTCAAAAAATGTCTGTCCGTCCTCAAAAAAGGACGGACAGACATCCAATTCAGAATCTGAATTAAAATGGGATTCATTGTCAGATAGGTTACCATGCAAGGCATTTGTGTTGCCTTTGGTTTGTTGATGGAAAAAGAGTGCGATGCTTGAAGGATGTAAGGAAGATAGGGAGAGAAGAGGGGAAGAGGACTGAAATATGTGCCCTTTAGTCCGTAATTCAAAGTTGAACTTTAAACTAAATCAGACTCTGACATCCACCACCACACTGTCGCGCACCAAACCTTCAACACACGTTATGAGACTTTCACAACGCATGAGCCCACAAACCCTCACGTTCACTGTCTGAGGTAAACCCTCACGTTCACTGTCTGAGGTAAACCCTCACGTTCACTGTCTGAGGTAAACCCTCAAACTCTAATTCCATCGAGTTTAAACTTTGATTTTGAGGGTCTTTCTTTTTTACCCCTGCCTATCTGTGTGAAGACAGCCTGCTAACAACTCTGATGCTTGTTGTTATTATGGGATATTCCTTGGCACGGTTCACAGCGACTTCCGCTGTGTGATCTCGGTCTCGTTGTCCAGGAAGACGTTCCCATGGGCTTCTGCCGGACGGAAAATGATGGTGCTTTATTTATCCACGGGACTCTCACTGTAGCTTTAATTAAAAAGGGCTCTAAAAATAGCTTTCCCTTCGCTATTCTCTATAATTGTCATTCGACCCTAGTCCCTGGATGATGTTTGTTGATATGAGCATATCTCTCTCTTTAAATGTGAAATGGGTTATGGATATCCATCTTTCGGTGTGTGTGTGTGTGTGTGTGTGTGTGTGTGTGTGTGTGTGTGTGTGTGTGTGTGTGTGTGTGTGTGTGTGTGTGTGTGTGTGTGTGTGTGTGTGTGTGTGTGTGTGTGTGTGTGTGTGTGTGTGTGTGTGTAATTAATTTTTTTAATGGTACATTTTGAAAGGGCACACTTGCGCTGACAGAAAAGGTGGAGAATTGTTGTTCCTAGTGTAACTCATGATGTCCTAGGAAGTAGGAAAAAAAACGTGTTCTCACAACGCCAAGGCCACTTCTTATCTCGTCTGTGTTCAACAACACTTAGACAACGAGGAAGTCTGCCAACGTCAGAGCAGATCAATCGGCCGTCACTAAACTTGTTGGTGGATCTCCAATGAGACGAGAGTGGATCGCCCTTCAATGCTGTTTAACCCCTAAATCAAAAGTGTGTGTGTGTGTGTGTGTGTGTGTGTGTGTGTGTGTGTGTGTGTGTGTGTGTGTGTGTGTGTGTGTGTGTGTGTGTGTGTGTGTGTGTGTGTGTGTGTGTGTGTGTGTGTGTGTGTGTGTGTGTGTGTGTGTGTGTGTCATCGACTGTCTGCGCTGCTCTGCTTGGTGACATCGTCTATTCTGGACACCGCGCTTTTGTTGTGAATGTTTAGAAGAAGGAATCCTTTGACGTGTGTGTGTGTGGGGGGGGCGGGGGCAGTCATATGGTGTGTGTGTGTGTGCGCATGTATTTTAAGTACAAGGCTTTTCCAGGCCCGATGACCCATGTTAAAATGATGTCGGTGACATCCACTGTTCACCACTGATGCTAAGTCACTCGACCATCGGGTATAACAGACAGACAGACAGACACAGACAGACAGTCTGTCTCTGTCACACTCTGCACACGCTCATCTCTTTCTATAGGACAGTAACAGCCACAGTGGGGGGAGGGGGTGTGGATTCATTCACAGCAGTTTAGCTTAGCAACCCACCCTCCCCGTCCGCACTCGCAGAGTAATCAGTGTCGGCTGATGTAAAGGGGTGAACGTAATGTAAATAAATTGTAAGTGCTTGTTGCTGATTGGCTGCTTGCCAACACACACGCACACGCACACACACACACACACACTGTGGTTGCGTGTTAACAGATGGGTGTGTGTGAGAGTTATAGCACACTTTGCTGGTGAAACACGCGGGCATCTGTAGCTATGCTGCGTTATACATTGCCATTCATTCATTCATGAACATTGACGTTAATTCATGGTGCCGATGTGTGTGCAGTGCACTGCATAGAAATGCTTGTTTGGACGGCCGCCGACAAATGTGAGGCTATGCTGTGCTTACCTCTCTGACCGTAATGTTTGTTTGTGGTTCCAGAGCTCCATGGAGTCCCCCAACCTGGAGTTTGAGTACGGGGACATGGACACGCTGCCAGCGGAGCTATCAGGTCAGCTTAACCCCCAGTGGGGGGTGAAACGGGGTCTCAAAGACCTCCTGCTCCAGTTGACTTCAAACCCCTGAGAGAATGTTCCGGATTGAATGTCATGTAGTTTTGCACCAATTACAGACAATTGTGGCGACTAAACACACGACAATGGGTTTCGCATCGTTGGCTGAGATTGGTGTCATGTCACTACGGATGATAATGTTCCTTGGGATCATTTTGATTCAATATTCATACTGCGTCGTCTGCATCACGTGATGTATACGTCACAACTCTAATGCAGATTTCTGTGTCGCCCTGCTATTTTGTGTGGAAAATATGGGAACATTTGAAAAGGTGCTGTTGTGAGCATACAGAAAGTATGTTCTGGAGTCACGGGGGTCTTTAAACTCAACTGGACCCTAACTGTCCCTTCGGTTCTGTTGGGTTCAGTTCCATATATAACACCCCATCACTCACTCCTTCACTAAGCCATTAAGGCCCAATCCCATTTCTACCCCTTACCCCTTCCCCTTACCCCTTCCAAACAAGGGGGAGGGGTAAGGGGTAGTAATTGGATTGGGCCTAAAGCTCTCTCTTGAACGGCTTATTTGTGAAGTCAAAGACTAAATTCCAGAGCTAGTGATATATATTTTGTGGTATAAAAAGGATTTAAAGGATTTAAACAAACAAGTGTAGCCTGCTTTGACTTATGGTGCTTTCATTATGTCACCTCAAATTCATTTTTATGATCGATGCATTTAACAAGTGTTCTTGTAGTTTTTAAGGCCTTCATCAAACAAGCAAACAAGTCTGAAATGGCTCCTCAGCCATTGGTTGGATTAAATAAACAGTGATTGATGAAACAATAACGTGTGTGTGTGTGTGTGTGTGTGTGTGTGTGTGTGTGTGTGTGTGTGTGTGTGTGTGTGTGTGTGTGTGTGTGTGTGTGTGTGTGTGTGTGTGTGTGTGTGTGTGTGTGTGTGTGTGCGCCCACAGAGCTCTACAGCTACACAGAGGAGCCGGAGTTCGCCCTCAACAAGGACTACTTTGAGGAGGACTTCAAGAGTCAAGGTAGTGCGAATGAATGTTATCTGGATAACCTTCATGGGTACTATTGATTCTCAAGCATTGTGTGTGTGTGTGTACTGGCGAGTTGTGAGAAATCTGCAAACTTGCCTGTTTCCTCACTGCGGTACATGGATTTGCTGTGTCAATTCAAACAGCCGATGGCTACTGCTGGAATCAGCTGAATATATATATATATAATATATATATATTGCAATGCGAACTCTGCGTTTTGACGTAGTCAGCTCTACCGTTTTCCTTTCTCACTCTTTTCTACTAAGATTAGTCGATTTTCTACATTTTATTTTAGATAGGGCGTGTAGGGGGGGGGGGGGGGGGAGTGAGCAGAAAGTACTGAATTGTTATGGAAATGCACAGATCAAAGGGAAGCAGGAATGTGCAACAACAGAAGTTAGGCAGGTAGCTTAAGGTTCTGTTTAGGTCTGTTAAGACACCTCATTTGTTTAAGTTGTTAATCGTTGAAACACAGCTGAAGTCAATTATCAACATGATTGAATGAAATGATTGTACAGTATTTGACAATACCATAAGTTCAAGGACTATACAAGGATATTATATTCAGTTCATGTTTTTTGCATTTAAATTCGGGGAATTTAGCAGACGCTTTCATCCAAAGCGACTTGCAACCATTCGTACACACATCCACACACCGACGGCGCAGTCGGCCATGCAAGGCGACGGCCTGCTCGTCGAGAGCAGTTCAGGGGAGGTGTCTTAATCAGGGACACCACCACAGGAGGGGACAGCCGGCCATCAAACTAACAACCGTCCTATCACAAGTCACCCGCTCTACCTCCTGAGCTGAGCTAAGCCTGTGCTATTTGTTTAGAAGTCTTTGTGGGAGACGGGATCGCTCCTTTGACAGAAGGATAGAAAAGGAAAACATGGGTTCTTATTTTCAATCTCTGAGCTGTACCCGACCTGTGTGTGTGTGTGTGTGTGTGTGTGTGTGTGTGTGTGTGTGTGTGTGTGTGTGTGTGTGTGTGTGTGTGTGTGTGTGTGTGTGTGTGTGTGTGTGTGTGTGTGTGTGTGTGTGTGTGTGTGTGCGCACCATGGCCCCCACGCAGTACCCTCGTCTATGTTTTAACACATCTGCATTCCCAATCGCAGCCCTGTGTGTCCCCAACCCACACCAACTGCTGGCTGTCTCCCTGGCTGCCTGTCTGCCTGTCTGTCTGCCTGTCTGTCTGTCTGCCTGTCTGCCTGTCTCCCTGTCTGCCTGTCTCCCCATCCCAGTCAGTGCCCCGCTGAGCTAAATCACTGGTCCTCTCAAGGCTGGCTAATTTTACCACTCTCTCTCTGTTCAGCCTCATGCGGGAGGACGGATTTGGAGATCAGGTTGACATTTCACTGCTTCTGTAGTGCGAGAGGACAGAGAATTTCTATTTTATTTTAAATATTTTGGTTGCTTTCCTACATTAGTAAGGGGAAAAACTACTCAAAGGGCATCGTTGTTTTTGTTTTTTTCTAAAAATTTAGGAATTGCATATCGTCTATTAAGAGTAATTGGTTAGGTTACACATTATGTTACAATTCTACACATGGAATGAAAATGCAAAATAACACAGATACACTGAATACCTAATTAACCGAAAAAAACGGTACAATTATGCAACAGACACAGCGATAGTGTTTCTTTAATTATGCTGAACACATACCAACACTCTTATAACAGAAGGCGAGATCTTAAAAGGAAAGAGCAGAATTGTACTCATTATTTCAGCAAACGTTTATGCTATGTTTATGTTCAAAGCCAAATTTTAAATTCAGTCACTGGGTAAAAGGCATGTATTATTGGGTGGTGGTGGTTTTATTATGGCTGTTTTCTACTGTTTGTGGACTACAGTCTATTACAGCCCATCTCTTTCCCCAGGGGATGCCTGGGTTATTTGCAGGACAAAATGCCCATGAGAATGGTGCTCATGTTTCAAACTCTAACAAGGGGCCAAATAAAGGCCACAGCAGCATTCATTCATCCTGGTGGACAGGAAATTAGCCCCCGACAGATGACAATCTATAAATATATAGCTCGCTCTCTCTAGCTCTTTCTCCCTTCTTTTTAGTACAATAACTGTCACACCTTTTATCATCCTTTCTTCATCAATGTTCATTTTACATTGACATTTTACGCGTTTTTGGTAAAATACTATTATAGACAGTGTTTTCAAGTGACCTGTATTTGTTCTTTATAAAATACTATATTAAATACACAACTATATGTTCCTTTTGCCAGTAGCTTTTCAGGTTGTAGTCGATCACTCCAGCCACTACTACACTGCAAAACTTTGTGTGTGTGCGTGTGCGTGTGCATGCGTGCGTGCGTGCGTGCGTGCGTGCGTGCGTGCATGCCTGGCTGAGACCCGGTAAAAAAAGAAAGAAACCCGATCGCGTGGTGCGTTCGTTTTATGGACCTGTTTGTGGTGCTTTGGGCGCAGTGCGCGGGCGGAGGTGGGTGGAGCTGAGCGTGGAGGAGCAGCGGGCCTACGTGATGAGGCTGCTGGACGCCCTGGAGGTGACCGACCGCGACAAGAGGCTGAAGGTGGCCCGCGCCATCCTCTACCTGGCCCAGGGTACGTCCTCCATGCTCCTGGCGCTCAGTCGTTGTTTGTTTGTTTTCAAATTTAAGTTTAAAGGGGACATGTTCTACCCCCAGGTGTGAGTGTGATTAGCCGTTACAAGCCGTTTGGAAAATCGGCCTCTTCTGACATCACAAGTGGGCGTGTCCACCTAGATGTGTGCTGGATAGATCAGTCTACCAGCCTACCCGGTGGACTGTACCAGACGTTGCTCATCTATCCGTCATACATCTAGGTGGACACGCCCACTTGTGATGTCAGAAGCGGCAGATTTTTCAAAACGGCTTGTAACAGCTAATCACACTCACACCTGGTGGTATAATATAGGACTTTTTTAAGTTTAAAGCTGCATTGTATAAAATGTAAACTACCACGTAGCTTAAAAATACCTGGCAATATCTGTAGTCAATGCTGATCGATGGTGATTACAATAATATCATAAGTAAAATCACTTCCCTCTAGTGATATATTGTACAAATATATAATGCTAGCTGGCCATTACCTCTCTTTGTTTGGCTGTTTTTTTAAAGTCTCCCGCTAACTAACAGATGGGGGCTCAATTGAGCACATTGCGATTTCAAGCGTGGGTATATGTGCCAACTTAAAAAAAAGTCAAAAATTGTGAATTGACAATGGATGCAAAAGATGCAACACTTTGGTGAATACACTAAACATAGATTCAGCACGTATGCTATTAGAGTTTAGAGTTTATTTGTTAAGCACAAATGACAACATTTGTGCAAGGCGGGAGCGAAGCCTATGTAGGCTTGTACAGAGTTCCACGCCTATTACCATATCATGATACGCGTGACATATTCTTAAGGTGTGTGTGTCTGTGTGTGTCCCTGTGTCCCCAGGTGTGTACGACGAGTGCGACTCAGACGTGGACGTCCTCTACTGGGCCAGACACAACGTCTTCCTGCTCTACCACATGGGCGTGTTCACCGCCCTGCTGGAACTCCTCAACATGGAGATAGAGTGAGTGGAACACAAGCCAATCCACAGCGCATGACATGAGTGGCATTGTGGCTCCGCCCACAGATGGCCACGCCCACCATTGACTCCGCCCACAGCATGCCACGCCTACTCTTACATATTTGGAGATGCAGTCATGGTCTTGTTTAGCTCAACTAGAGGTGTAGCTATATAATGCTTTACACAGCTATTTTGCCAGGGTTAGGGGTTTTAGAGTAGGAAACCCATGCTAGCAATGTATACATACAATTAAAAAAAGATTACATTTATAATTTTTTATTAGTGTGTTTTGATACTTGGATGTTACAGTTTTGAGGCAGAAATTCTGAATTGTGTGAGCTCACGGCAAGCTAGCAACTGTTCTTAATGTCTATTGCATGCTAGCTTAGTTTAGCTTGTGTGACATAGCTACCTCTGGTTTTAGCCATGCCTGTGGGCGGCCATGAGGTCAGCGAGTTCCGGGCGGCGGCCACTTTTATTATTTGTGAGCTAATAATAAATTCTGAAACTGAATGTGTGATTATGAAAAATCAGCGGTGAAGAATTTCTCCGAGATGAGTGGGGGCTTGATTCATTCACCCTTTTAAATTGAGCAGAAATACTTTTTAATGCACAGTTAGTAATTAAATGTATCAAGGGTCTTTATTTAAAGCTACAAAAAGAATACAAATAAAATAATGAATAAAAAAATTCAACGCAACTCTGACGCCCCCCAGTTGGTGGGGGGGCTAATGACATCATCGTTTGCGTTTCAGGCGTCCACACGAATCCTTACACGAAACCGCATCGGTCCGGATAGATTTGAAACCACCTCCGAGGTTGGTTTCAGAAATGTGCGGTACCGGATTCGCCGGCTCCGTCCGGACGGTCGGCCGAAACGCACAAGACTTGTGCGGTTTCACCAAAAAAATCGGCTTTGTGTGGACGAGGCCTTAGTGTCTTCCGTGTGTGACATCTGGTTGTGCATCCCCCCCCCCCCCCCCCCCCCCCACACACACACACACACGCGCGTAGCGGATGTGTGGCGAGTGGTTCCACTGCCATGTAATGAATGAGAATAGGAAGCTCTTATCAGGTTGATGAAAATGTTCCACTTGGTATTCTTTGGAGGCTGCTGCTGCCCTGGCCCCCGTCTAAGCACTGGTCTCACCCCCTTTCGTTTTGATAGCCTGTTAGCATTTGATGTGGCCTGGTAGCCTTCTGTTATCAGGCACTCTTTATCAGGCCCCTACACACACACTGAGCTGAGGACACGCGCATGGTGGCTATTTCAAGAACGGGGACCTTGAGACAAAACAAACAACCACAAACATGGTTGGGTGTGGGTGAATGTGACCAACAATATTATGTAACTCGGAGTGTGTGTGTGTTGCAGTAACAGCCAGGCGTGCAGCAGTGCGGTGCGGAAACCTGCCATCTCCCTCGCTGACAGCACAGAACTCCGGTGAGACCCCCCCCCCCCCCACCTCTCCCTAAATGACCTACCTTCACTTTCTAAAGTGGACTTCCTGTCCTCCTCCCTGCCTAACTCTGTCTATCTAGGTCTCTGTAATTTTGTTTCTCTCTTTTTGCCTTCCTCTCTGTGTCTATCTTTGTCTTCCTCTTTCCTCCTCTCTTTCTGATTTGGTTGCCTCTCGCTTTTCTCTGTTTACGTCGCTCTGCATTTCAGCCATCTGTGTACAAATTCCAAAATAGGGAAAAATAACTATGAACCCAAAAAACTGTCGGGAGAGGGGGTCACAACGTGAGCTGTAAAGTACCAGAGATTTACAAAGGGAAGTGGAACAGAAGACAAAAAATACCTCCCTCCCGCCCACGTGTCCTGACGGCTGTCAAACCCCGTCCTTTTTCTTTCATCCACTCCACCCCCATTCTCTGCACGTCGTGAGACATTTCATATGAGACGCAGCCAATCGGAGCCGTCAGCGCTTTGATTTGCATCGATGGATAGCGATGAACGCCCGTGTTTCACCAGTAAAAGCTCATTCTTCTCCAGAGAGGCGCTCGTTCACAGTCTGTCACTTTCTCTTTGGATGGTTTCATAATGGAATGATTACTGTGCTCTGTAAACTAGGGTGCGCGCGCTGCCAATTCGAGGCACTTAAAAACAGGATTCAAGCTTCTCATGTAATTGCTGATGGAAAATTGGGTATTCTTTTTGTTTGTTTTGTGAGTATGAAGCATAAAACGCCACCTGCCTCACACTAGTGATAACTAGCATATAATTTTTTATTTTTACACTGACTTCTCCATCTTTCAAGTGGCTTGGCTGATCAGGGTAATCAACAGCTGTCATTTTTCAACGTGTGTGTGTGTGTGTGTGTGTGTGTGTGTGTGTGTGTGTGTGTGTGTGTGTGTGTGTGTGTGTGTGTGTGTGTGTGTGTGTGTGTGTGTGTGTGTGTGTGTGTGTGTGTGTGTGTGTGTGTCCCCTGCAGTGTGTTGCTGAGCATCATGTATCTGATGGTGGAGAACATTCGCGTTCAGACGGAGGACGACAGACCTGAGTGGATCGCCGCCAGGGAGACCTTCAGGATTGAGCTAGGTGTGTGTGCGTGTGCGTGTGCGTTCATTGAGCAGGATACCGAAATGGAAAGGTAACTGGGTTCAATCCCCCCCCCCCCGAGTCAAACGGACAGCCCATCCTGTAGGAGCTTGAGCAAGATGTCTAAACCATACTTGGTCCTTCGTGACATTTTCACTTCAATGTCTCCGTTGAAGTTGAATCAGCCTGGCCCTGTGAGCGCTTGTTGTGAGTCGAGCCATTTATTCGAGCGAACACCTCACAATGGATATCGGTCTGGCCTCGGCTGGGAAGTAATTTCACTGACTTGCTTGTTGAAAACGGCATCCATCCATTCACTTCAGATAACAAAGTGACGTTTTTTGCCCTTTGAATCTGGATAAAAGCAAAACAGAAACATCTTGTCCTCTAAAAACTTTCGGTGCAGATCTCTGTTCTTCTCGATCTGCAGAGGGAAACAGTGCGTAAACTCCAAAGGTCGGGACGGGCGATTTACATTGAATCCAGTTTAAATCGCGTTGACTAAAAGGTGTTGGCAGATCTAACCCTGCCTGCGACACACGGAGGCCTGGTTCAGAACGGACGTGGCCGGTGTTGTCTAACGCGTCGGCCTGTCTCCCCAGCCGCTCCCATGTGCAACGGGGAGCCCTTTGCTCTACTCCTCTTCACCATGGTTACCAAGTTCTGCAGCATGAACGCCCCGCACTTCCCCATGAAGAAGGTTCTGCTGCTGCTCTGGAAGACTGTACTGGTGAGGAGCACTGCTGCAACACGCACGCACGCACGCACGCACGCACCGCACGCACCGCACGCACGCACCGCACGCACGCACGCACGCACGCACGCACCGCACGCACGCACGTACGTACTCAAACCCTTGTACTCAAACCCTTGTACAGGATCACGTATCAAGACGTGTACGTACGTACGTACGTACGTACGTACGTGCGTACGTACACGTCTTGATACGTGATCCTGTACAAGGGTTTGCGATATTTTTTGCGTTAATATTATCCTTTACTAATGGTGTTCATATTAACTACGGTACAAATGTATACATTTTTTAAAAGGTTTAGTATAAGGGCTAACCCTAACCTAATGTTTATAATTTCGTGTATTATTGCATTAGCTAATGTTAATGCTTTACTAGATACTAATTAACTGTTAATTGACCATTAGCTGATTGTTAGTTGATGCTTCTTACTGCTTTAAGTACTGTATATTAACCAATGGTTTAATAATGTCCCCTTATTGGAAAGCGTTGCCTAACAATTACTATATTTAAATAGCACCTTTCTCCCAGGGTCGCTGTACGAGCACTCGCCACAAACCAACTGTAAAACCTGCCCAACACCTTAACCTGCCCTGAGGGACAATAAAGTGTCCTCTTATTAGCTTTAGCTTTCTGCTGAATCTTAAATACATTGCACTTTCTACAATGCATTTATTTTTTACTTTGCCTACTTCGACTTCTTCTACGTATCTATTTTATTTTATACTTAATTTTATTGTATGTTTGCTTTAGCTTTCTCAAAAATCTTAAATACAATACCTTTTTTGTTTCTTTTACTTCATCTATTCTATTTTATTATTTTATTTCATTTGTAGACGGCGTTCACTTTGAGTCTAGCTCGTGTTTGAGAAGTGCTGTATGAATAAAGTTTCCTTGCCCCCCCGTCCCCGTCCCAGTTCACCCTGGGGGGCTTCGAGGAGCTCCAGGCCATGAAGGTGCGCGGCCGGGAGCGGTTGCAGCTGCCCCCGCTGCCGGAGGACAGCATCCGGGTGGTCCGCGCCATGCGGGCGGCCTCCCCCCCCGCCTCGGCCATGGAGCTCATCGAGCAGCAGCAGCAGCAGAAGAGGGGCCGGCGCAGCCGCAGGGTACGGGAGGGGGGGGGGCGCAGGGGGGGCGCGAACACACGCACACGCACACGCATACGAGCGTGCATATGCACACGCCTACGTATACGCACGCCTGCACGCTTACGCAAACGTATATTCACACGCACACACACGTTCATACGCATACGCGCATATACACATATACACACGCATACACACACGCACACACACGCATACACACATTCATACGCATACGCGCATGAAAACACGCATACACACATGCATACATACATACACACACACACACACGCATACACACACACACACACACGCGCGCATACACACATGCATAGACGCACAGACACAGACGCACGCATACACACACACAAACATACACGCATAGGCGCACACAAATGCATACACACGCGCACATGCATGAACACACGCACACACACAGACACGCACACACACACACAGACATAGAGACACACACACACAGACAGACAAGCGCACACAAACACGCAGACACACACAGATTTGTACTTGTATCTCAGACAGGCTGGTTACATTTCGAAAATGATCAGTCGGTACACACGCGTAAGCAAACAGAAATATCCACAATTCAAGGCAGATGCCAAGACTCTGCATGCAAGGATTCCCTATCTTATGATGGCTGACAACCTAATGGATACAATGAACACACTTCACACACAGACACACACAGTTGTATCGCAGACAGGCTGGTTATATTTAGGAATATAGTTATAAATATTCTGAACACGCACTCATAAGCAAACGCAAAAGCATTCTCGATTTGGACGACAATGGATACATTGAAAACACTGACACACACACACACACACACACACACACACACACACACACACACACACACACACACACACACACACACACACCCCTTGGTCCCACAGATGGCACAGCCACCTTGTTTTTGTGTGT
Source organism: Gadus macrocephalus (assembly GCF_031168955.1). NCBI lineage: Eukaryota > Metazoa > Chordata > Actinopteri > Gadiformes > Gadidae > Gadus > Gadus macrocephalus. Next base: position 15,933,182 of record NC_082400.1, on the reverse strand, counting down.
GACAATAACCCCTCAGACTCTGTTCTTCTGTGTACAATCTGTAGTTCATGATACCTCGCTAATACTCTATAGCTGAAACTGGGGCTATGAAGTGGCATTCACAATCCCAAAGAGGCTATTTCTGGAATAGTTGTGGTAGACCGATCCTTAAAGGGGCAGTGTGAATTTAGTGGCATCTGGCGGGAAAGAAATGAAATAGACATGCCATGTTGTACCAGCATGTTTGTACAGTAACCACTAATGGACAAATAACCTATAGTTGCACACACTTTGCTACTACTAGGACATTTCCATAGCTTCTCCTACTATTGGAAAGTCAGGGCTACTCCGTTGGTTGCAATCTGCAACCCCAACGCCGGACGCCACTAAATCATACACACTGTCCCTTAAGAATATCGTAGACGCATTTGTAATAACGGTTTTCTGTTGAAGTTCTTTTTCAAACCGGACTTTGGGTTTGACGTGTGTGCGGACTTCAGTGGTGCGGCACTGACCCCCCCGAAACATCGCCCGGCGTCGTGTTAATCTGGGTGCTTAACATACCCCCTAGTTTCTTATCAATGGAGCAATGCCTGTTCTGCTCATTGCCCTCTTTCCCTCTATATCTGTCTCCCTCTCTATCTCCCTGTCTCTCTCTCTTTCTCTCTCTGTCTGTCTCTGTCTCTGTCTCTGTCTCTCTCTCTCTCTGTCTTGCCCTTCTTCCTTGTGTCCCTACAGAGTGCCTTTGTTGATAGCTTGGAAGGCGACAGTCCCTTTGCCAAGAAGCAGGTCTCTACCGTACAAAATACCACTTTTTATTTCTTTTGCATTTTCTCTGTGCCTTGCGCTAGTTTTTTTTTCTTTGCACTACCTCCTTCCTTCGTCCGTCCCCCCCCCCCCCCCCCCTCTCACTATCTCTCGCTCCCTCTTTCTCTCAGTACTGTTACTCTTAGCCTCTCCTGTCCGTCTGGGTTGTGCCGGTACTAATGCTTGCATTTTGGACCCTGATGTGACTATCGACTTCTCAGGGGTACGACACAACGTACTCCGCGACGGGTGGGATAGTGGAGTGGTCGGCTCCCGGGTTTGATTCCCTGCCCATTCTAACCCGTAGTCATCCTTGAGCAAGATGACCTCTAACCCCTACCTGCCCCTTCATGGCGTGGATTTGACGTCAAGTTTGAAAGTCACGTTGGCTCAAGATTTGTTTTTTTGCGATTTAGACAATTTGTCTGGAACATTTGGAACAGGTACTCTGAACTGAGTACTCTCGTCTATAAAAGATGAAAATAAATAAAAACTTGTTAACTTCGGTATCCCTCCCCCCCAACCTTCTCATCCACTTCTAACCATTTATTATCTTCCTTTCATCTATTGCCGGTCATGTTTATCTCTTAGCACTTTGTTAAAATCCCCCCCCCCCGTTTATTTGGCTCAGAATAACTTTTCTTCTCTTCCCTCCCTTTTCCAACATTTTTGTTAATTTCGTTTGCTTCTCTCTCACCATTAATCTCTTGCCCTTTCTGTTCACCTTTCTAACACCACTATAATTTTTTCTCTCCTAGGCGAACAAAAGCTAGTTAGAATCTCTCTCGGATGCAACACAAGCGCACAATTAACACATTGGTATTCACAAAAAGGAATTTAGTGTGGGTGGCTTTTCTCAGTGGTGACTATTTTCTAGGATTAAGGGTTCCACTTAGCAGGTCCATTATCTGCTAGGCATGGGAATCATTGCTATTCATTTTTGAAATAATCAGGAAAGGACTACAACGTTAAAAATGATGGTCTCCACACACTCATTTATGCCAAGAGTCATTAGCATGCGCATTATTTTACTGAAATGTTCTAAAGGCCGTACATCGTCTGAGCTAGTCAAACAGGAAACAGCAAATCTGTATCTGATATCAGTTCCATGAAGACGTTGTCACCAGAGAAAATATAAGTTTATTCTCAAGACTACATCCAGTTATGGTGCTACACGTTTAAGGTCTGTGGCCTGTTTAGCGCACGTTGTCCCAATTCTCATCTACTTTAATCTTCCTCTTCCTCTTCCTCTTATACACCCTGCTCAGCCTGCCTGCTCACTATCTGGGGTTGGGTCGTGGGAGCCTGGCTGCCTTGCTAGCTAGATGGCTGGCTGACTGTTTTACATCTGGAATCACTCGACATTGTATGAACTGTAGAGGAGACTGTCACGACGAGTTCACTGTATCGGCGTTGCAATGAAGCTCCTCCCGCTGTTGAGACCGGCCGTCACATCGCTAGTTAGCATCGGGACGAAGGGACGAAAAAAGGGATTTCATCAATTCCGGAGGTGAACGGAAATGTCCAACTGCCACAAAAAAGAATTGACGACGTATTGGAGAGAAATTTGTTATCACATTTTGCATAAATGTTTTACTCTAATCCAATATTGACAATAATCATAGCTTTTCTTTCGACTTTGTAACTATGAAACCTTTAATACTAAATTCACGTTTCCATTGAAACCAAACCTTCATTCGGCTTTTCCTTTGACCTCCTGGACGGATGCGGTTGATTGTTATTGTCCCCTAACCCGGGTTAGTAGATGATGGCTTCCCTCCATGCAGAATGACTCACAAACGCAAGATCACCTGTGGCTGCTTCCCCCACCCTCCACCCTCCACTCACTCTGCCCCCCTCGCTCACTAGAGCGAGGGGGCATCGACGCGGCTGCTGCTAGCCGCCTGAACCGCACCGTACATCAACCGCTCTGGCAGGCTTCTCTCGCCTCAGTAATGCTACCCTCATGCCTGAAGCTTGCACGTGTGGCACTGGTTATCTCCTTGTTAGCTTTGGAAAGTTAAGGTTGAATTGCATTAACCTGTTTGTGTGTGTGTGTGTGTGTGTGTGTGTGTGTATCTTTGTGTGTGTGTGTGTGTGTGTGTGTGTGTCTGTAAATGCATTGCACTCAGAACGGAAATGGGAATGTAGGTATTGCGGATGGTCATTCAAAACAGAATGTATTTTTTTTTTGTTTTGAATTATACAGAATGAGTTTTTATTGTTAACAGTCAGGTGACTTGTGTGTCTGTATCCTAATAGCCCAACTTGGACGTATAATGTTCCCAGGCTTTAATTCAACGATTTTGAGTTGATTTAAACCACAAAATGTGTCCGCCGAATCGGACGTGTCAAAATAAAAGCGCAGCTGGGTTTAAAAGACAACATATGCCAGCCGCACCCAGGAAGGTAGAGCCCGCCGCTACGCCTCTGATTGGCTGACTGTGTGTCCCGTCCCGCCCACGCCGCCTCTGATTGGCTGACTGTGTGTCCCGTCCCGCCCACGCAGCCCCTGGTGAAGCAGGACAGCCTGGACACCTACAACGAGCGGGACCCCTTCAAGAACGAGGAGGCCCGCGACGAAGACGAGGACCCCGAGGACTCGGACAGCGGCATCGAGGGCGAGGTGGACCCCCTGGACCGCGACGTCATCATCCAGCCCCCGCCGCCCCCGCCCCCGCTGCGCCCCCCCACCGAGAGGCTCAACTTCCCCAAGGGCCTGCCCTGGGCGCCCAAAGTCCGGTGAGCTCCAGGGAGTTTATTATCTGTGTGCTACACAGTGTTGATGCACTGTGTTGCTACGCTGTGTTGCTACAGTGTGTTGTGCCTTTTTAAATGTATGCTGCCCTGAAACCAACTTGACTGTGAAACAATTATCCCCTTGGGGACATTAAAGAAACTCACTCACTCACTCACTCACTCACTCACTCACTCACTCACTCACTCACTCACTCACTCACTCACTCACTCACTCACTCACTCACTCACTCACTCACTCACTCACTCACTCACTCACTCACTCACTCACTCACTCACTCGGGTCGGCTTAGCTCAGGAGGTAGAGCGGGTTGACTGGTAACCTGAAGGTTGCTGGTTCGATCCCAGGCTCGTAGCTTAATGTCGAGGTGTCTCTGAACAGGCTGTCGCCCTGCATGATTGACTCATCTGTCTGTGTGTGAATGTTTGTAAAAACCGTAGTAAGTCACTTTGGATAATAGCGTCTGCTAGATTCCCTAAAATGTAAATGCCTCGTTTAAAAAAGAAAGGAAGATAAACCAAAACCCCCTTGTTTGAGTAAGTCCCCGCTCACTTTTGTATTTTTTTTAAATATGTTGGTGACTATTTCTGTTTCTGACACTGTTTTCGGGCTATATTGCAAAAGCACAGGCTCTCGCGTGCTTGCACTAGCCACTGCAGCAAACTCAAATCAGATTTGGGTTGGCTGTAACCAGTGTGTTTGATTGAAGTTACCTGATAGCGCAAAACCGCCTATAATAGATAACTCATGCAAAAGCATGCGCTCAACCCATAAAACCATTAAAAAAAGACAAGAATTAGACATTAATATGCCTGAGACTCTTACATCAACATTAACTCAAAAATATAGTGGGTGTTTGGTTTGAATAAGTGATTGTGAGGAATGTGATTTGTTAACTGCGAGTTCTGTGATGTGATGGCTCGATGCACGTGTGAATAAACGTTAGGCACAGGTTTAAACACGCAAAAATAGAATCTAGCTTTGTTATTTATGTGAATGTGCTCCAGTATCCTCTGTTTTAGTCTGTCAGATGTGGACTAAGATTACGGCTTACTGCGATGGCCGTGTGACCTGTAGCTTTACCAAGGGGACATGATTGCTGTGTTCTTTTGCGAAGCACAAAGCGATATATCATCGTGTCGTTTAAACGTACTCGACACACCTTTGACTGTGTTGAGCTGGCTCTGTGTTGAGCTGGCTCTGGTTTGTCTATCAGTGGGGAAAAGCAAGCAGCCTTAGGCTCTGCAGTTTGTGGTTTATTTGTTGAGCTCCATTTAAATATGCTGAGCCTCTGTGTATATACAATGAGATGAAACCGTCCCTTTTCTCTATTTTGACCATGAGACGCTGCTTTGGGAACACGAATAATGTATAGAAAGGATGCAGAGCGTGACTCGAAAAAGAGTGCGTGCGTGCGTGCGTGCGTGCGTGCGATGGAGAGACGAGCATCAATGAGTTTCTACGGCGCTACCGTGCGTCGGTTGGCTCCAGGCATCGTGTGTGTGTGTGCGTGGGTTGTTGTTTATGTGTGTGTGGGTGGTTGTTTGTGTGTGCGCGTGGGGGATTTGTGTGTAAGCAAGCCTCCACCGTGAGAGGGATGTGCTTTTCTTTTTCTTTTGGTTCTTATCGCGCTGAGAACCAGCCGGCAGCTGTCTTTGTTGGAAGCCGAAACGACGGCGGCCTCGCTGAAAACAGGCTGTTTTACCGGCTGTTTCCCTGCTGTTCCCTCCCATCAGACTCATTATTTGTGTGTGTGTGTGTGTGTGTGTGTGTGTGTGTGTGTGTGTGTGTGTGTGTGTGTGTGTGTGTGTGTGTGTGTGTGTGTGTGTGTGTGTGTGTGTGTGTGTGTGTGTGTGTGTGTGTGTGTGTGTGTGTGTGTTTGTGTGTTTTCTCGCCGCAGGGAGAAAGACATCGAGCACTTCCTGGAGACCAGTCGTAACAAGTTCATCGGCTTCACCTTGGGAAAGTGAGTTCATCGACACACACACACACACACACACACACACGGGGGTTGAGAGAGTCTGTAGACCCACAGCCTACATGCAGTCCTCCTTCAGCAGAATGCCATAAGCCCCTACCTGCTCATTAATGATAAATAATCACTGTTGCTTTGTATGCAAGTGTCTCCTAAATGCCTGAATAATCAATCTTGAGCATCCGTTTGTGGATAACAAATAAATGCAAAAAATGAATTATATTGTGGTTATTGAAGCGCATCACATCTTCCTTTATCCTTCAACTGAAATACATTTTTAGGAGGATTTCTGTAAAAAGCTGCTGCCTGTTTTTCAGCGACATCGACACGTTGGTGGGTTTGCCCCGGCCAATCCACGAGAGCGTCAAGACTCTCAAACAGGTGAAACCTCCCGATCAATACCCCGATCAATACTCCCTCTCGCCACTTCTGCCTCTCACTCTCACAGGAAATCTTCGGCTGTCTGTCACTTTGCTGCCTCTCTTTTCAAACTCGCTTAATTCCAATTTTCTTTTTTCTCCCATTGTCCAATTGAGTTAAGCTCATTATTGCTCGATCAATTTTTCCGACACTTCGGAACCTCCCCACGTTGAGACTCTGGCGTAGAAATCTATGACTGTCCTTCAAAAGCGCGGGGAAGCAGCAGCCAGACAGAGCAACCATCCAGAACATGTCTGTCAACTCCTCCTGATGAATTATCCTTCTGGGAGGAAACAATGAAGTCGAGCTGCTTTGAGGATTTGCTCCGGGTTTCGTTGTTTTTCGGACGGTACCATTTATTGGTTTCGTACCATTTATGAGTCCATTACTGTTTTCAAACAGATATAAGAAAAAGTCAAAAAAGCGTGCAGGGTGAAAAATAACTTTGATACTTTATTTCTGATATTCTCTCTCCCTCTGTTTCCATCTGTCTGTGCCTACCTCTCTCTCTCTCCGTCTGTGTCCACCTCTCTCTCCCAGCATAAGTACGTGTCCATCGCTGAGGTGCAGATAAAGAGGGAACAGGAGCTCCAGAAGTGCCCAATGACACTGGTCAGTCTTTTAAATATATAGCGCGTTGTTCTATCCACCATGGGTACACTAATACTTACATGTACACATTCATAGTACATGACCTCTGTGTCAAGTCGTCGATGTGATTATCGACCTCTTGGACTATGGAATAAACAAATGTTATTCATTGTATAAATTATTATATAATATTATCTTGTAATATGAATGCGTGTGTTCTTCCGTCTGCAGGGGGAAGAGGAGGTGGAGGAGACCCCAGCAGAGATCCTGTACCTGGGCATGCTCCCCAACCTCTCCCAGTATGTGGTGAGTGCCATGGGTACACCCTCCAACATGCACGCGCTGTTCTGAAACGCACATCACTGCTGCAGGAAGGCCCGCCTTGAGCCGATGGTATCTTCCGCAATACGTGTGGATGACATTTAAAGAAACAACGCTCATTCTGCAGGCTTTATGGCTGGCATTTGATTCTAGGTCGAGGTTGAATGTGAGTGTTTTGATAGGATTGGTTGGTTATGGATTAATCCTCAGGTTTTGTTTGAATTGAACAGAATTTTTTTGATACCTTCCAATAGATGGTGTTCATGGTGGTGTTCATGGTGATGTCCATGGCGTTGTCCATGGCGTTGTCCATGGCGTTGTCCATGATGCTGTTCATGCTGTTGTCCATGGCGTTGTCCATGATGCTGTTCATGCTGTTGTTCATGCTGTTGTTCATGTGTTCTCAGATCGCCCTGCTCAAGCTGCTGCTGGCAGCCGCCCCCACCTCCAAGGCCAAGACGGACTCCATCAACATCCTGGCTGACGTGCTTCCCGAGGAGATGCCGTGAGTCTGGGGGCCGGGGTCCTTGCATGCTCCCTCGACCCTGACCCTTCACTTCAGCATCAGGTTTACAATGAAGAAGACCTCGCAGTCAGAATAGCGAAGTTGACGGAGAGAGGCTTCGGTTCGAGAGCTTGAATGGTCGATTTTCTTTGGGAGAAGGTCCACATCCTTAAATCCAGTATGCTGAAGCCTGAATGTGAAACATATCATTATCTTGCTGCCTTGGACTGTTTAATTGGACTGTTTAATTGAGGTTATTTGTATGTCCTTAATCACAGCAACGCATTTAAAAGTCTCAAAGGACACACATAGGTCCTTGGGGACTGTAGCTGTGATAACGTGATCCACTGGTTTATTTTCTATCGTTTTTTTTATTTCAATATCTAGTCTGCCATTTTTTCCAGGTATTTCATCATTATTTTACTGCAGCCTCATATTTGGCCCTTATAAAATGACACACTTTTACAGTAGGATTAGATTGACTTCAGAGAATAAAGCTGTGTGTGTGTGTGTGTGTGTGTGTGTGTGTGTGTGTGTGTGTGTGTGTGTGTGTGTGTGTGTGTGTGTGTGTGTGTGTGTGTGTGTGTGTGTGTGTGTGTGTGTGTGTGTGTGTGTGTGTGTGTGTGCGTGCAGCATCACGGTCCTGCAGAGCATGAAGCTGGGCATCGACGTGAACCGCCACAAGGAGATCATCGTGAAGGCCATCTCCGCCCTCCTGATCCTGCTGCTCAAACACTTCAAGCTCAACCACATCTACCAGGTACACACACACACACACACACTGCTCCTCTCTGCCACTTCTATAATTAACAGGGCTGATAGAGTCCTCCACTTCCCCCCCCGGCCATTATTAATACAATCTGAATCCTGCTCATCAGCAGAGGCCACAGTTGGACCTTCATTGAGATGAATTACCGTACTTGGCCGTTTGTCATGGTTGTGCAGCAACAGCGCCCTCTGTGGACAGAAGACGGTACATACAAGAAATAAGACGCTTTGGTGCATTGCAAAATTGACAGGTGCAGAATATGAGCAGACGGAAAAACATTATAAAGGCTATATCACTACATGGTATAGCCCGGACTCGGTGTCCAAGAGCTGAACATGCTGAACTTCCAGCTCTACTCAGTTGTAGACTGACACAGAAACGCATGTTGTCCCCAGAGAAATGGATCTTCGTATTGTGTGTTCCTCGGTACTATGACTTAAAGGACATAGTATACCACCCGGAGTGAATGTGATTAGCCCTTAGCTGTTTCTGACATCCCAATTGGGCGTGTCCACCTAGATGTATGACGGATAGATGAGCAACGTTTGCTACAGTCCACTGGGTAGGCTGGTAGACCGATCTATCCAGCACACATCTAGGCGGACACGCCCACTTGTGATGTCGGAAGAGGCAGATTTTCAAAACGGCTCGTGACGCTAATCAAACTCACACCGGGGGGTATAATACGTCACCTTTAACGACGGACGGCACACATATTGTAGAAGGAAAGGATGACATTGATGGCTGCACTGTCCGTCACCACTCGCCCCCTTTCTGCACACACACACACACGCCCGTTTGTGACGCGCTGCCGTCTTCTTGCAGTTTGAGATCGTCTCTCAGCACCTGGTGTTCGCCAACTGTATCCCCCTCATCCTCAAGTTCTTCAACCAGAACATCATGTCCTACATCAGCGCTAAGAACAGGTAGGAGCCCTCGCCTTCAAGTGGCGGCGTCAGAGTACGGCCTGTTGTATCGCCTGCACAATCTGCCACAGTGAGGTGGCCAAAGCATTTAGACTACCTGAAGAGTGAGATACCGTTGTGGTTAGCTCTCGTAATACATTAACAGAATTATTATTATTTAAACCAAGATGGCCGTACTTCCATAACTTCTAAGAGGTATTAGTTTGATGTGCTGTCTGTGGTTAGTGTGTTATGTTACTTGCTATTGTCTGTTCCCTCATTCAAGTTATGCCCTCAAGGCCTTAGGTTTGTTTGGCATTGTGCAAGTTTATTTATGTATGACTAAAACTCTCCAGGCGTCACTACATATTGTGTGTATTATAAGTCTGCTGCCGGTAAAGTGTTTGTGTGTGTCGGTCTGTTTCTGTGTGCGCCTGTGTGTGTGTGTGTGTGTGTGTGTCTCTCTCTTTGTGTGTGTGTGTGTGTGTGTGTGTGCGCGCCTGTGTGTGTGTGTGTGTCTCTCTCTCTTTCTGTGTGTGCGTGCCTGTGTGTGTGCGCCTGTGTGTGTCTCTCTCTCTCTCTCTCTGTGTGTCTGGTGTTGGCCTGTGTCTCTCTCTCTCTCTCTGTGTGTCTGGTGTTGGCCTGTGTCTCTCTCTCTCTCTCTCTGTGTGTCTGGTGTTGGCCTGTGTCTCTCTCTCTCTCTCTCTCTGTGTGTCTGGTATTGGCATGTGTGTCTCTCTCTCTCTGTGTGTCTGGTGTTTGTGTGTGTGTGTGTGTGTGTGCGTGTGTGTCTCTCGTTGCAGTATCTGTGTGCTGGACTTCCCCCACTGTGTAGTCCATGAGCTGCCAGAGCTCACAGCAGAGAGCCTGGTGAGTGAGCTGAGCTAAGCTCCTGCTCCACAATCTGTGGCTGCACTGTTCCCTCAGGTTTGGGATGTCCAAACATTTCCATGCCCTGACCTCTCCCGTGAATGGTCACCCTTTGGCCAAATATCAAAAATAGATATGAGTGTTTCTATTGCATTGCTGAAAGAAACGTGAGATCATTCATTATTCTCTATGTAGATATAAAAAAGAAGAAGTAAATACTGTTATGAAGAACAACCATTGCATTGATTAAATGAAATGGACAAGGCATGTCAAGATCACTTTGTGTGTGTGTGTGTGTGTGTGTGTGTGTGTGTGTGTGTGTGTGTGCTCCATGGTAGATCATTCTTTCTGTCACCCAGGGAGCATGGATTACATTGTGCGTCCTCATTTTTATGAGTCTGTGTGTGGTTTTTTTTAGGAAGCCGGAGACAACAACCAGTTCTGCTGGAGGAACCTGTTCTCGTGCATCAACCTCCTCAGGATCCTGAACAAGCTGACCAAGTGGAAGCACTCCAGGACCATGGTGAGAGCCCCCGGAGCGCTGTGGCGCGGCCGGGAAGGACTCCAGTGTTAACGCCCTTGTGTGATACAGTCCTGAAGTTTAAATCGTGTTTTTTTTTTTTTTTTTTTTAATAAGTGAAATATTGATATTTTATTGTTGAAATTAATTTATAATCATATTGTACAGCTGAAATTATCCTAATCTTTTTGGGGCAAAATATATGAATATCGTTTTTCTTTTCATAATTACCAAAACTTAAAAAAATGCCATGGCTAAAATGTTCTTGCATAAAATCATTTACCACTTTTTCACAAACTTAAATTGTTCATACATTGTAATCCCCCATTCCCTCCATTCCTCCCTCCCCACACCCAACAACCAACTTGTCCTCCTCCTCCTCCTCCTCCTCAGATGCTGGTGGTGTTCAAGTCGGCCCCCATCCTGAAGAGGGCGCTGAAGGTGAAGCAGGCCATGATGCAGCTGTACGTGCTGAAGCTGCTGAAGATCCAGACCAAGTACCTCGGCCGGCAGTGGAGGAAGAGCAACATGAAGACCATGTCGGCCATCTACCAGAAGGTCCGCCACCGGCTCAACGACGACTGGGCCTACGGAAACGGTGAGCGGCTGTCGGGACTCTTATCGGAAACAGAGTTAGCGTTTAGTTATTTTGTGCGTTATTAGAGGTCCCATGACATGCCACCAGGTGTGAGTGGGATCAGCCGTTATGAGCCGTTTTAAAAATCGGCACCTTATGACATCATAAGTGGGCGTGTCCACCTAGATGTGTGCTGGACAGATCAGTCTACCGGCCTACCCAGTGGACCCAGTGGCAAACGTTGCTCATCTATCCGTCACACATCTAGGTGGACACGCCCACTTGTGATGTCAGAAGGGGCAGATTTCCAAAACGGCTTGTAACGGGTAACCACACTCCCACCTGGTGGCATGTCATGGGACCTTTAAGAAGTCAGTAAAGGCTTGCGATGCAAACCAACAGAAAGCAATGCGACTGTCACTATGTTAAGAAGTCAAATACGGTAGATAGATAAAAACTTTATTCAGTTTTTTTTTTATGTTTATGTATCAAAGTGAGGTAGACTGTAGTGGATTTATTTTATATTTGTCAACATACTATTTGTGAAACAAGTTGTAATTGTGATGCCTACAACAGAGAAACGTCTCTTCATGACTTTAATGACGGGAAGGGACCAGAAGGGAGATGGAGGGCATTGAACCCATAATGCATTATCAAAGATGGGATTGAAAAATAAAATAATTTCAGCATATGTCACGGCCACTTCACAGTTCAGGTTAATTAACGTCTCAATGTTCTAGCTTGTACATCATTTGGTGGGTGTGTGTGCGCGTTTGGGAGTGTGGGTACGAGAATGGAGCCAGTTGCTATGGCAACGGAGAAAGGGAACTCTCGGGGTCAAGGATCCTTTCGGGGAAACTAAGTGTTCTGTCACAGAGAGAGAGAGAGAGAGAGAATTAATGAGGAGATGAGGACACATCTTAAACTGCTTGTTAGGTTGTAAATAATGATGATTCGGAAAACGTTTTCCATCTTCATTATATGAATCATCTTTTCGAGAATGATATTTCTGCCTGTAATAATGGATGAAAGATTAAGTGTCCTCTCCTGGGCAGTGGTTTAGCCCATTTTAATGAAACGTAGGGGGACATTACCGTCGGGACATTCATACTGTGCTGCTTCAACTGTCGTGGAAGGGAAAAAACAAATCCTTAAATCATCCCTTGGGCTCAAACTTTTCCACCAGACGTGGTTCTGTCCCTGGGGGATAATCAGGGTTCATGATTTGTTTTTTTAAAGGCTGACTTGCGTAACGCGTATTAATTGTCCTTGTCAGTTCCCATAGCATCGAGTAGAAGCTACATTCAAGGCCTTGAGTTTGTTTTAAGATGCCCAATCAGGGCACAATCCAGTTTTGTTTTCTTAGCGATTAAATAATGCGTTGGGTTGTTTTTATTCGTATTTAGCATCTTATGTCCGTCATTAAAACATCAGTTTTAAATGAAGAAAATATTTTTTAAAAAAACTTGAATCGGCCCAGAAAACTCCTTCCAAAAGCGTCCTCCACTCCCCTCCTCTAAAGTCTCCCTCCCTCCCTCCCTCCCCCTCCCCCCCCGTAGACATCGACGCGCGGCCCTGGTACTTCCAGGTGGAGGAGTGCGACATGCGCGAGAGCATCGAGAAGTTCAACGGCCGGCGCTACGACCGCAGCCGCGGCGGGCCCGCCGGCGGGGAGTTCACGCCGGTGGACAACTGCCTGCAGAGCGTGCTGGGCCAGCGGGTGGAGCTGCCCGAGGACTTCCAGTACAGCTATGAGCTGTGGCTGGAGAGGGAGGTGTTCTCCCAGCCCATCCAGTGGGAGGGGCTGCTGGAGAGGCCCTGATGGAGGAGGAGGAGGAGGAGGAGCAGGAGGGGAGAGGGAGGTGTTCTCCCAGCCCATCCAGTGGGAGGGGCTGCTGGAGAGGCCCTGATGGAGGAGGAGGAGGAGGAGCAGGAGGAGGAGGGGAGAGGGAGGTGTTCTCCCAGCCCATCCAGTGGGAGGGGCTGCTGGAGAGGCCCTGATGGAGGAGGAGGAGGAGGAGCAGGAGGAGGAGGGGAGAGGGAGGTGTTCTCCCAGCCCATCCAGTGGGAGGGGCTGCTGGAGAGGCCCTGATGGAGGAGGAGGAGGAGGAGGAGCAGGAGGAGGAGGGGAGAGGGAGGTGTTCTCCCAGCCCATCCAGTGGGAGGGGCTGCTGGAGAGGCCCTGATGGAGGAGGAGGAGGAGGAGGAGGGGAGAGGGAGGTCTATTCCCAGCCCATCCAGTGGGAGGGCTGGCTGGAGAGGCCCTGATGGTGGTGGAGGAGGAGGAGGAGAAGGTGGAGGAGGAGCAGGAGGAGGAGGAAGAGGAAGGAGGTTTTGGTGGAGACATATGGGAGGGAGGAGGAAGCGGGAGATTCTCTGCCAGTCCATAGACTGGGAGAGTGGTGCTGATGGTGGGGGAGGAGGGATGGAGGAGGGGGTAATGGGAGAGACAGAAGGATGTGGAGGGTAGGTGTTATTATGAGAGCAGGAGAAAGATTTGGGGGGGCGGTGAGTGAAGATGATGGGTGCAGGCATTCTCCCAGTACGGGAGAGGGAGAGAGAGGGAGAGAGAGGGAGAGAGAGGGAGAGGGAGGGAGAGGGAGGGAGAGGGAGAGAGGGAGAGAGAGAGAGAGAGAGAGAGAGAGCGAGAGAGAGCGAGAGAGAGCGAGAGAGAGAGAGAGAGAGAGAGAGAGAGAGAGAGAGAGAGAGAGAGAGAGAGAGAGAGAGAGAGAGAGAGAGAGAGAGAGAGAGAGAGAGAGAGAGAGAGAGAGAGAGAGAGAGAGAGAGAGAGAGAGAGAGAGAGAGAGGACCTACTGAACACACACCAAGTTGGATAAAGCTTGTGCCGACGACTACTTTGAGGACAGGTTGACCAGCGAAGAACGGAAATGTTGTAGCAGCTAAGGATCTGCAACAGTTACACACAATAATATAATATATAATAATAACCGTAATCACAAAAGTAATTTTCTTAAACGTTGAAGCTGACTTCAAACGACACATACTTCCTTCTTGATATGTAGTTGGGTTTATTTGTATAACTGTGTGCGTGTGTGCTTTAAAGCGGTTTGATTAAGCTGTTCAGTTTTTTGTATTTATTGACGTTTTTTTATGACCGTTGAATGGCGTCGTTTGTTTGTAATGTGTTATTTATATTCACTGCAGCCATGGCATTTTTTTGCTCCGAATTCACTGATGTGAAAGCTTTTCTTAAATCTTTATTAAAACAGGACTTCTTTGGGAACTCACCACTTAAGATAGTTTTGATAAACACAAATAAGCTAATAATTGGACACACCCAATAGATATATACTGTATATACCACCAGTAAGTTTATGTATTTGAGGATGAATAGGTTAAAGGGGACCTAAACTACTCCTGAACATAGGGGTAGGCTAGACAGAATTCCTCCACCTTATCATATTTTATTTTGTACATTACTAGCATAATACAATAATATATGTATTCTAATTCTGACAGCCTCGATAGAGTTTATTGTGCAAGCATGGGACATAATTTTCATGTTTTTGTATATGCATAAATATAGATTATTGATTTATCTGCCCTAAAGTGATTATTGACTGAAAGATGTCTGCTGGAAGGTACAGGAGTCTGTCTCGCCCCTTCCCCGGCCACTATCTCGCTATCCTGCTTACCGGTCGGCCTGGCAACGGCACGATAACTTACCCAAGCTCCAAGTGGCCTTGGTGGGCAATTAACCACCCCTCCCCCAAGCTGAGAAGAACACACTTTGTCAAACAAAATGGTGCTGTTTGTGTTTTTATGAAATCTCTGAAAAGTCTTTACTGACTGAGATTTTTACTCCTTTAAAAAACAACTCCAACCTACCTAAATAAAGTGTTGATGGTCAGAATGTTTTTTCTCTAGTTTTCTAATGTTTCTGGAAGTTTCGTCCACTGAAATGCGTGAATAAGCACATACAAAAGATCTATGGTTTCCGTTTTGTATCCTTGCTAAAGTCTATTTGGTAGTTTCTCTCGGCTTGTTGGAAGATTTGTCAAATTTGTTTTATAGAATGGTTATTTCTACATTGAATATTGACTTGAGCTTCTGTGTATGAACAAAAGTGCATGGCTGCATTTTAATCTGTTCTTTGGAATAGCTGTTGAATATCACACTTTTACATTTACGGTTTTGTGTCTAACAATGGTTCCAGCACAATAATACATTTTATATTTTTTTTGCGTTGGATGTGGAATTAAGAGAATTTTACCAGTGTCTGTTTCTCTCTGAAAGGCAATATCCTGGAAAATAATAATAGATATTTTCTAGCTTCTCAGGTTAGCGGCGGTACGATGATATAACGGTTTTTAAAAAGCTTCCTCGATATTCAATATCGGTTATCCTTTCTCGTTGTATACCTGGGATCCACACACTCGTGTCCCTAGATAACCGTTTGTTGGATCAACTTCAGATTGTATTGTGTGATACTCGCACAGGGTCATAGAGACACTGGATACCATATATTGTTGAGTTTGTAGACTTATACTTGTAAGTATGTTACACCAACTTTAGTTTTTTTAAACGTGCCAAATTTGAGTGCCATAATGGATAGTTGTTTATTTTTGTGTGTTTAAAGTACAGCCTCCAGTAGGCAGTGTTCATCATGGAGGCCTTGTTCAAAGGCTGTTCACATCAAACGAATATTTGTGTTTCGCAATACAAGATCTTTTTATTTTTTACTACCTGAAACTTGTACAATCATTACAAATGTAGTTTTCTTGGTATGGTGCTTGGATGTTTTAAGCATCATATTAATAAGTGTGCATTTATTGTGTTTTTTTAATTTGTTTTGCAGTTTCACATATACCAAGGTTAGCTTAATACAGTGAATATGTTCAGGGTTATGTGCAATGACTGATGAATAATATATGATTACTCAGAAGGAAAATATCAGAGCTGCTTCAATTAAAAAGGTTTGTCCAAATTACGTTTGATGTTTTGTATTGTGTTTTATTAACTGTTATATGTCAGTGTCTCATGAAGAGTGCACAGGTGCCACGGCTAGAACAGAAAGGCGTATTCAGTTCAACTGATAAATTAATGAAGATTATAAAATGTATAGGCCTATGTGAGGCAATTAATAAGACACTGATATCTATGACACTGTTAACAATTATTTTCCAGCAAAGAATAGCGGGATCGTGGAGAGACACACACGCACACAGACACACAGACAGACACACAGACACACACAGACACACACACCTCCGGGTGATGAGTGAGTGGTTGGCATACAGATGTTGGTTGGTTACAGGCATATTCTATGCCTCATCTGATTGGACTGCGGGGGATTGAAGTGCTAATGCACTGGCTTCCATTCTACAGTACATTTCCTCTCTCATGGTAAGTTAATACAAGCACCATGAGAGGATAGAACTCACAGCGTGGCTCGAAGGATACATAAAACAATGTTTACAAAACTACTGTTTAACAAATACATTTGCTTAACAAAAACGTGACGGACGAGATGTCCATGCAAAGTGAAAAGAACGAATGTTTAGTACAACACATGAATACAAAACAGAGTACAAAATCCAAATTGGGTTAAGAAAATAAAACATTGACACATAATACAATTTGTCCTTCCTCTATTAAACATGCCGGTGTGGAAGTTAATCAAAATCAAAATGAGGTTTTTTTCCTGCAAAATTATTGACCCGCTGCGGCAGTCCACTCGTATCCGGTACACTTGCCATAGGCAAGGTCTTATTCTTCATGTCTTTATTCTTCATGGCTTTATTCATGTCTGAGATTACTTACTAGGCGCATTGGGCATTACCTCCCCCGGAACCATATACAAATGTGTGTATGTCTGTGAGTCAGAAATTATGTTGCAGTTTGAGGCCTAGTGCTGCTTTGCCATGGAAATCTCCAGTCCAAACCAATCCCTTTGGGCATGTGAAAGTCCCTTCTCCTTCCAGCCTGAAACACAGAGAGACGGACACACACACACACACACACACACACACACACACACACACACGGTGGAACTATATCTTGCATTGGCACAGATATCAGCTAGCGGTGTTTTGCATGCCTGTTGAGACCTGATATTCGCATCAGTCTGTCATTGCCTTGGCAGTAATTTCCAAACTTGGAAAGTAAATATGGGAATGGCATCCAAATATGGGAATGGCATCTCGATGCATCCTAGGAGGCTTGCTCAAGGAGGTTTACGTAACGACCGTGGGCATTGGGCATCGAACCCACAACCATTTGTCTAGGCAAAGATTAAAAAAAAGAAATCATAGCAAAGTGTAGCCTCAACAGTACCAACTTATGATTTTCCCACCTTGTTCCTTTGAGAAACTGTCTCTTAACCCCTGACAATAGCGGCATACTGAAATACGTAAACTCCTGATACCTGTTGTCGAAGAAGGCGCCCGTGTACTTGGACCCGTCTGGGAAGGTGTAGGTCCCTCTACCGTGGTACCTGTTGTCCTTAAGCTCCCCTTCGTAGATCGCCCCTGAAGGGTACGCTACGGTTCCTCTGCCGTTCATCTGGGGGAAGTGACGACGACAATTATGCCAAATTAAAAATCAACCCTCTGATCTCGTGGATGACTCACAGCATGAATACAACTATAATCTAACAAGAAGACACCTTAGTAGGAGATTATTGTTTTGATCACTCCCCTCACCCCATTTCTTACACACATCCATCCTACCTGATCCTCCTGCCACTCTCCGGTATACACGACGCCATTGGCTGAACTCTGTTGGCCCGTCCCACTTCTCATCACTACTCCTGATTCAGATTTAATGCTTTCTCCTTCTGAAAACACACCAGATATGAAGAGAGAGAAAGAGCCATGGACAGGGAAAACCCAATGTTATCAAAGGGCCAATCAAGCCAAAATGATTTTTGGTCGTTCGTTTCACTCACCATAACTGTCCCCATTCGGGAAAATGTAGGACACTTTCCGTGGACCTTCGTCTGAAAGTCCACTCTCCTCTGAAAAGATGGGTTACATTTACATAAAAATATATATATTACACACACACCAAACTGCAATTCATGTATTTAATAGCAGAAGCAGAAGCAGGTATATAGTATACAAACATACACAGATCCATACAGTTTTGGGGAATAGGGACCTCTTTCAGTGACTTTGAATTTAATTTATCAAATTTATTTCAGTCATATCAATATCTTTGGATTTTCTTTGTTTCTTATTGTTTGATAACTTTAAACAATCACACCAACATAGGTCACCATGAAGGAGGCTGGCGGCAGTAACTATGCATACTCTCTTCTTCTTTCCCAAGAGCCCTTTAAAGGGTTCTATGTGGTGGACAAGATATAAAAGTCTCCATTGGAGAAAGGACGGAGAGAGAACACACCTGACCAACGCCGATGTCCTTACCTGACATCCTGATCTCCCGGCTCCTGCTGCTGGCACGCGGTCTGTCAGGACACACCTTAAAACCTTCCTGGTGACATCATATGTTCTTAATGGTTTTAGTGGAACCAGCTTGCAGACTGATTATGCAAAGTAACTAACGATATAGACTTGATGAAGAGCTTAAAGGATAAAAAAACAGGTTATAGGAGAGTATACACCACCAAGTATTTCTTCAGAAATGAAACAAAGTCCTCTGCTCAGAGTAAACAGCCGTTGCCATAGTGACCGTCAATGCAACCGGCTGTTGTTTGTGGGATAAGTTTTGGTTTCCTGTAAAGAGCACGAATAATAAATAGATTTACATAGAGAATAAGATGGAAACCACGCAGTTATTTATTTGAGAAGGTGAATGCAAAAATAAACAAATCCAAAAATAAAATAGATATATATAATTATAATAGGTATAGCGTTACCGGGAAAGCACCATTACCTTTGACCTGTGAGCGCTGACCAATCAGAGCGCAGTCAGGCTGCCGGTAACTTCATCAGCTGTGCTCGGTTTGGTGGCTTACACGTTTATGTTGTTCATGCTTTACTCAACTTTATACCAGAGGATTTGACTGTAAGTATTAATGTATTTCCCTATTGTGCTCGTAATACCCCCAGCCGTGACTTCGAGAACACTTTACAGCGACTCCCCGCATGTTAGGTTACATAAGGATGTGACGTTAGCTTCAGCCGGCTAGCTAGCGAGCGGAAGCCACAAAGCCGGTATCTCCCCGGTGGGTCTGCGGTGAACCTGATGCATCTTTATTAGGGATTCACATCGTGGTGTGGTCCAGGCAGTTAACTATAGGCATCAGCTAGCACACATTTTCCATTGTATTGTATCATTCTCGCCATCAGCTCTGTCGGCTGATTTGTATCCAGAAAAGTGAGCATGACGCTGTAGCTGAGAGCCGTGTAGGGTCTGCTTCATCTTCATCTAGCCTTCACATGCCTTGTGACGTTTGCTTACTTAAACTGTTGTTTGTGTTTCGGATCTGGCGTTACCGGTGTTAATAATGTTGAACATTCACACATTCGTTTCTTTTCATAGCTTGTTTTTTGCGGATTAGATGGATGGAAAGTGAATAAAGTTAAAGGTAGGCAGATGAGGTTGTCACCATTGTAGCTTCATACTGTGTTCTTCGTCATGTCCTTGTTTTTAACCATTTGCGTGATCTCACTTTCTTCCTGGTTTCCAGAAGAGAGATGAGTACAAGGAGGAGAGGTGGGCCGAATAGAGGTGGTGGGAGATTCAACAAGCCAAAAGCCGCAGCTGCTGGACGTAGTCGAGGTGGTGGTGGTGGTGGTCGTAGTGGAGGAGGAGGAGGAGGAGGAGGAGGTGGTAGCAAGAAGTTTGGAGACTGGGATGAAGGAGATGATTTCAGCCTTGACTTCGGACCCAGCCGCTTGGCCAGGTAAAGCCTAAACAAATAACCAAAAAAAAAATACTCTAAACAAACAAATCTTAAAAATCAAAGTCGAAAGTGAAAGTAAATCTCTCTTTAACTAACCCGTACCTCCATCCTGTCGTACCTTATTATTAATCTGTCCCCATGTTGTCCTCTCTCTGTCTCTGCCCCTGCAGACCTGTGTTAGGCAGAGGCGGTGCAAGAGGAGGTGGCCGGGGGGGCAGCAGGGGTGGGGGTCGCGGTGGCGGTGGTGGTGGCGGCGGCGGAGGCAGCAGTGGTCGTGGTGGAGCTGGACGTGGCAAGGCTAGCGGTCGAGGAGGTGGAGGTGGTGGTGGAGGAGGAAGCAGCAGGGGGAGGGGTCGGGGTCTGCCTCGGTCCCTGGTGGCAGAGAGGGACCGGTCACAGCCTAAACCGGTGGAGGTGGTCACGCCTAGGGCGAAGCCTGAAGGCGTGATGAGCATCATGCCCATGCAGACCATCTCCATGACCAACGAGAACCAAGAGCTACTGAAGGAGCTGCTGAAGGAGCTGCAGCTGCAGGACCTTGAAGAGAATTATGAGTAAGTGCAAATAGTTAGTTTGACATTTTCAAGGCAACACATTGTATTTCTTTATCTTGGTGTGTTCTTACCCTCTGTTAGCTTGAGCGATGCACAAAGTACCTTTGATTATTGTTCATAATTAAAGCGCTTAGAGTGGCAATCAAATTTTTTTAATTGCAGTGTGTATGATTTGAGCCACTCGCAGTGAGTTGGCAGGAGCCTTTCAGAATTAATACCATTAATTAACAACCGCTATGATCCAAGATCTTTATTTTTTTTTAAAGTTCTTAAAGTTATTTTTAGAAAGATAAAAAACACTTCTTTCGATAAGTCTGAGTAAATCTTCCCATCGTCTCTTTCGCAGTGAATCAGGCTCAGACTATTATGAAGAGGAGGAAGACGAGGAGGAGGAAGAAGGAGAGGAGGAGGAGGAGTACGATGAGCTGGACCACCGTGAGGACGGCCAGTTCTGGAGGACTCACGACCAGCCCGTGGAGAAGGCCGAGCGGCCGGTCGGCCCGGTGGAGATCGAGATCGAGTCGGATGAGGAGCGACCCTCCCCGGAGCCCGTCGTCTCTCTGTTCGCCGTCGGTAAACTCTGCAGGTGAGCTTCTGACGAATCCCTCGAGTCTCACTCATCTACATTGACTTAAAGCTGACATATTATACCCCCAGGTGTGAGTGTGATCACGAGTGGGTCGGTCTACCTAGATGTGTGCTGGATAGATCAGTCTACCAGCCGACCCGGTGGACTGTAGCCAACGTTGCTCATCTATCCGTCATACATCTAGGTGGACACGCCCACTTGTGATGTCAGAAGAGGACTTTTTTCAAATGGGCTTGTAACGGCTGATCACACTCACACACACCTGTTGGTGTGATATGTCACCTTTAAATGCTTTCCCGTTCACGCCGCCCCTCTGCCCCCCCCCCCCCCCTCCGTCTCCTCCCCCAGGTACGGCTTCGACCGCGAGCGCAGCCGTCTGGCGCTGGAGGCCAACGGCGGGGAGTTCGGCGCCACGCTGGAGCGCCTCCTCAACCAGGTGTTCGTCGAGCGCTTCGGCATGAAGGCGGTGTCCCCCGACGGCCTGCAGGGGGCGCCCATGGACGAGTGCCTGAGCCAGCGGGAGGAGGAGGCGCTGGCCCTGGCCGCCATCTACGGCGAGCGCTTCGAGGAGCGCATCGCCAACTCGGTGTGGACGGTGAGCCTGGACCTGGAGTTCCTCGCCGACAGCCTCCACAGGAACAACAACGGCAACAACCTCGACAACGGCGGCGGCGGCGGCGGCAGGAGCTACGGACGCCGCCACGGCGCCCCCGCGCCGATCCTTCTGCGCGACGTCTGCCGCTTCTTCCTGCGGGGCCAGGGCTGCCGCTTCGGCGACAAGTGCAAGTTCAAGCACCAGATGCCCACCAAGGGCCTGCGGTCCGGCGGGGGGTCCCCGGACCCCACGGGGCCCAGCCAGGCGGGCTTCAGCAGCTACGCCCCCCACGAGTACGAGCTGATGGTCCGCTTCCCCAAGGGCAACCGCTACCCCTTCCAGCCGCCGGTGGTGGCCTTCAGCACCAACGACGAGGCGGTGAGCGGCGCGGGCCGGCTGGCCGCCACCGAGCGGCTCTTCGCCGAGGCGGCGGCGGCGGCCAAGTGCGGCGAGCCGGTGGTGTACACGCTGATCACCTGTCTGGAGGACGAGGGCGTCCTGGTGGAGCTGCTGTCCGCCGCGCACCACAAGTTCAGCTCCCCGCCGCCCGTCCTCACCCCGGTGCCGCCCCCGGCCCCCCCGCCCGTCACCTACTCCGCCTCCTCCTCGCTGATACCCTCCGTCGGGGGGAAGAGCAAGGGCGCGGCCCGGGGCAACGCGCCCGCCCCGGAGGGCAGGGTCAACGGCGCCGTGAGTGGCGGGAACCAGACCGCCAAGCCCGCTCCGGCCAACAACCACAACGCCACGACGCAGCAGCGGCGACCCGCGCAGACGTGGAGAGAAGGTGAGCGAACACATCCGAGTTTTTTTTAAATCCATAGCGGAGGCTTCTGCCCGATCACTCTTCCTCCCTAGGCTCCATAAGAGAGCAGGAATGAATCCCACAAGGGAAAGGCAGGTGCTTCAGCAGCATACACGAAGGAAGGTCAATATAATCAAATGAGAATCAATATTGCAAATCAAGGTAGATTAACAATAATATTCAATGTGTAAACATATACGACTGGCTATGGTGTTTCGGAGAGTAATAAAATAAAGGATGTAATAAACTATGAACATGATCTGCATGTATGAGCTGTCGCCGGGCCAACGATGTCACGCCTTCTTCCTGTGTCTTGTCTTGTGCAGCCAAAGACAGAGATGACGTGGAGGTGGAGGAAGAGGAGGGGGACGAGGAGGAGGACGACGAAGGCGGGGCGGTGAATGTGGAGACTGAGAGCTACGTCCACCTGAGGAAGCAGATGGTGAGGAAGCACGAGTACAAGATGGACAACGTGCTGCAGGAGAACGGCAAGCTGTGCAGGGACTTCCGCAGGAAGCCGGTAAGACACCACCTGCTTCTGAAACGTCTTGCATGGGTGTGTTCACTGGGAGGCTGTCGATGGAAATGTAGTGCGAGTCTATTAACCCATTCCACTATGTTTAGCATTAAAATGTCTTCATTAGGACCCAACACCTTCAGGTGAACCCATCTCGTCTTCAAGGGCGACCTTAACAACATAAAGTACAATAACAACATAATAAGAACATCTTTCTTAATAACAAAAATAAACACGAAAAAAACATTACATTTACACTTAAACATCTTTCTATAAATTTCGACTGGACAGAGTGCAGAGTGTATCTTTAGTAATAAGAACAAGGAAGGGTTAGTACGGGTAAGTATATGCGTTTAATTATTTTATCTGTTAATGGACAGGTAAGTTAGCCTGGCTCCGCCCGCCTAAGTACTTCCGCTCAATTTGAATTTCCCTTCAGTGCTAGGTCTGGACCTGCTGTATGTAATTTGGTTTTCTGGGGCCGCCACAGCGGCGCCCAATCAGCGAACAGAGGGCGTGTCTGAGAACAATGACGATGGCGTGTTGTCAACGATTAGACCCAGCTTCGAAAGTTGACTGCATACATCATCTCTGGCCTTACTATAAAATATTGATTTACAATGTGCAATTTTTCCCTGATAAATTAAATTCGACGAACAAAACCTGCAGCTGTCGTTGACGGACATTTTCGTGCAGACGCGCAAGGGGTTTGGTTTGTGTACAACCTGCGCGTGATTCCCGGCGCATGACATACGTCACAACCAAACGTTAGCGATTGGTTATGGCAGATCCAGAGTGGCACTGGGCAGATCCAATCATTTTAAACTTCAACAGACACCCGCCTTCAAGTGAGTTAACGTTTGTCAATTGATTAGGTCCAGACTCTCTGTACAAATGAAATGAAGTGAAGTACGAGAGTCTGGTAGAACCAGGATGGACCACAATTTCCCCAACAAAGAAGTATAGTGTGGATGACAACTCTGAAGTCTTTTGCTTGTACGATATGACGAATAAAGAGGACAAGAAGAAAGGGCAAAATAAAAATGGGTGGCAAGTTGGCAACAAACCAATATCACTTAAATCTCCTATTCATCGGGCTTGTGGACAGTGTGTCACCTCCATTGCTCATGTGTTGGGTCTGTTTTTCGCGTGCAGTCTTCCAGGCGCTATGACGCCATGCTGCAGCAGAGGCAGAAGCTCCCCGCCTGGAAGGAGAGAGACCACATCCTGAACCTGCTGGACGACTGTCAGGTGCTGGTAGTCAGCGGCATGACCGGGTGAGGCACCGCCATTAT
Organism: Gadus macrocephalus; assembly: GCF_031168955.1. Taxonomy (NCBI): domain Eukaryota; kingdom Metazoa; phylum Chordata; class Actinopteri; order Gadiformes; family Gadidae; genus Gadus; species Gadus macrocephalus. The sequence goes on along the minus strand of NC_082400.1, from coordinate 15,909,000 downwards.
CTCCTGTTTATTGTGGAGGGCTTTGAGAAGCTGTCTTTGGTTAAAACGATTTTTGTTAAGTGTCTCACATCGGAAGGATTGAACTGCGTTCAGAAAATGGATGAACTTTGCTGTGAGGAAACCTAAGACCATGAAATTAAAATGATTAGGGTATTGATGTTTTATCCATTCATCAAATCCATTTAATTCACCTTCGATCCTTTATGTTCATTTATTTGATATGTTTCATAATGGTCTGTTTGTACCAGTCCTGTCCTCACAAAAGTAAAAGGAAGTTACAATTCAGATTTAGTCCTGATGAAAATATAATAATTCTACAACGTGAATAATATTGGAGATTAACTCATTCAAACTACTCCAAATTAATCCCTTTTTTGTTGGATTTCTCCTGATTTCCTCAAACCCTAACGCATATCAAAACGTCGTACTCTAACGTAGGATTGTGGATGTAATCGAACTTTGATCGTGATTCCGATATTTGGGTCAAACGATCTCCAATATAATCGAGTTTAAACTATTTATTTTTTGTATATTTATTTTATTCATTAAATGTTTTATAGAACAGCTGGATACATATTAGTACATTATTTTCTAAGTGTTTTTCTGGAGAGAAAAGCTGAATAAATGCATCATGTATTCAAACTTAAAAATAGTCGTGATTTCAATACCAAGATAATCGTGACTCATTCATTTTTTTTTACCGACTCTAACACCATCTACCCCTACCCGGCCCTTAGCTGCGGTAAGACCACGCAGATCCCCCAGTTCATCCTGGACGACACGCTGGCAGGGCCGGCGGACCGCGTGGCCAACATCATCTGCACCCAGCCCCGCCGCATCTCCGCCATCTCGGTGGCCCAGCGCGTGGCCGAGGAGAGGGCCGAGCGCCTGGGCGCCACCGTGGGCTACCAGATCCGCCTGGAGACTGTCCGGGTACGGTGGGGGGGGGGTCAGGGTGCTCTGGGTGTTGGTTTAATCATTCCTCCCCAGGCTCCGTAAGAGAACATGAATGAGTCCCACAAGGGAAATGCAGGTGTTACAGCAGCACATGCAACGGGAAATCAATGGAAACAAATGAGAATCAATATCGCAGACCCAGCGAGAATACCTGTGATGGTCAATATGTATCCACCGTAGGCTGCCAGATCCGCCTGGAGACCGTCCGGGTAAGGGGGGGGGGGGGGGGGGGGGGTTAACCTCCAAGGTTATGGGGCTTCCTTATTGGTGCTGATCAAGAAGGGGAAATAATAATGAGAAGATAGAAATAAAATGTAAGAGGATAGAAATAAAAATCGACTAAAGGAATATTTCTTTATGTTAATGTTTAATATCATCAGTCAACAGCTTAGAATGCAACGACAATTCTTAGTTGTTAGGACTAAGAAAGGTGTTGTTGTAATCTATTCTGTCGGACTCTGATTTGAACATTCACTGTAGTTTGAATGTGGGAGTCTTGACAATTAATTACCTCTTTTTAAATGATTTGTATATCATTTTAATCTATAGTGATTTATACTCTAGATTTTGTTTCACATTAATTTAGAAGTCCTTATTCTGAGTTCTGAATCATCAAGTAGCAGGTGTGTTGGTGTAAAGGCTCAGTCATGGTTCCACGTCGACGCAACGACCACGCGGACGCTTCGACACAGTCGTGAACACATCCGTTCCGCGTCGGCGTTTAGCGAGCGGACCAATCACAGCGCTTGCTGCCGCGTCGAAAGGACGTTTATGGGTCCGTGAACCCCCCCATGCGTTGCGTCGACGTGGAACCATAACTGAGCCTTTAGACGCACAGCGGGTATGAACCCCAGGCCCTCCCCTTCTCCATCCGTCTCCTCTTGACCCTAACACTCCCCAATAACCCAAAAAATAAATACTCTGAACAAACAAATCTTAAAAATCAAAGTCGAAAGTGAAAGTAAATCTCTCTTTAGCTAACCCTTACCTCGCGCCCCCCCCCTCCTCAGTCCTCGGCCACGCGGCTGCTGTACTGCACCACGGGGGTCTTGCTGCGGAGGCTGGAGGGAGAGGCGGACCTCCCGGGCGTCACGCACATCATCGTGGACGAGGTGCACGAGCGCACAGAGGAGAGGTGAGCTCACCGAGTCTGGCTCAACCGTGACCCCCCAAAGCACCCCTTGTTTTGGATGTTTTTTTATTTATTTATTTATTTAAAGGGACAGAACACATTAATAGACGTGAGCACCAGAGTCCAATATGTAAACGTTCCAGATTGAGCCATGCAGGCTCATTTTCATCTGTAGTCCCTATATGTATCTTGAAATGTACATTGGGACGGTTTGACACTATCTACCACAGTTATTTACGCAATTAAAAGCAGATATTTAACCTAGAACGTTTCTCCAGAATAAAACAAGCCCATCCACAGGTTGATCCATCCAGGGGATTTTTCTCTGTAAATCTTTGGGTTCTGTTCTTTCCCCCTCAGGTCATGAAAATGACAAACTGTAGTGACAATTTAAACCACTAGAGGCTGCTATTGAGAAAATGTGCATAGTGTAGTTTTAAGGTTCTTTTCACCCAACAAGACCTACTTTGGATATACTTATTGATCAGCCTATACTGCTTCTGTTCCGTCCCCACTGTGGCCCCACTGAAAGACCAACCCATGGTGATTTATTCCCGTTTTGTTTCCCAGTGACTTCCTGCTGCTGGTGCTCAAGGACCTGATGGTGAACCGGCCCGACATGAAGATCATCCTGATGAGCGCCACGCTCAACGCCAACCTCTTCTCCGAGTACTTCTACAACTGCAACACCATCCACATACCTGGTAGGGCCTGGCACCGCGAAGCGCACGGGGAATGTGCACGTGCTCACACTACTTAGACACGTGCCACACCCCGACTCTCCCTTCTGATCCTTCCTTTGTTCTCTTCCAGGCCGCACCTTCCCCGTGGACCAGTTCTTCCTCGAAGACGCCATCGCCAAAACCCGGTAAACAAAGAGAACATACTGTTGATCCCACCGCTGTGAATAATACCATTTTCGTATCTACATGAGGCACAAGGGAAGTTATGTTGCCTCCACAATAGTGTTAACTAGCTCCCGTGCCCCCGGCAGCTAAAACATCCCTTTTGTTTAATACCTGACGTAACATTGTTAAAGGGGACATATTATACCACCATATTATACCACCAGGCTGGTAGACTGATCACACATCTAGGTGGACACGCCCACTTGTGATGTCAGAAGAGGCAGATTTTCCAAACCGCTAATCACACATATCAGCTTTAATATTATTTTGAATAGAAACATGTATTCAGTATTGTTTTACGTTCCTGTGCAGCTACGTGATCGAGGACGGCAGCCCGTACATGCGCTCAGGGAAACAGGGGTCTGGGGGACGAGGAGGAGGAGGAGGGAAGGGAGGGTCGAAGGGCGTGGTGGACGACCAAGGAGACGACCAGTGGAGCTTCTCCTCGCTCTGCAAGAAGGACTTCGTCAAAGACTCCATCCCCGACCAGCAGCTGGGCCTGGCGGAGCTGACCATCCGGTTCAAAGGTCATTGGATACCTACACCACTGTCACACACAGCACAATGTGCAAAGTCCCCGACTCGTATGATTTTTACCTGTGAGATCCCACCTTGGCTAACCACGCCACTGCTTTCTGCACGGCCAACAGATGTGAGCAAGCCGGTGCTGAAGACCATCGCTGCCATGGATCTGGACAAGATCAACATGGACCTGGTGGAGAGCCTGCTGGAGTGGATCGTAGACGGGCCCCATGACTATCCCCCCGGTAGGACTGAACCCCTCCACCCCCGAGTCCTCCACACGCAGTAGGGTCAATACCATCAGAGGCCCTTTGCCTATAGGAGAGAGTGATGGCGTGATTGAGCAATACCATCAGAGGCCCTTTGCCTATAGGAGAGAGTGATGGCGTGATTGAGCAATACCATCAGAGGCCCTTTGCCTATAGGAGAGAGTGAGATGGCGTGATTGATCAATACCATCAAAGGCCCTTTGCCTATAGGAGAGTGCGATGGCGTGATTGAGCAATACAATCAAAGGCCCTTTGCCTATTGGAGAGTGAGATGGCGTGATTGATCAATACCATCAAAGGCCCTTTGCCTATTGGAGAGTGAGATGGCGTGATTGATCAATACCATCAAAGGCCCTTTGCCTATAGGAGAGAGTGAGATGGCGTGATTGATCAATACCATCAAAGGCCCTTTGCCTATAGGAGAGAGTGAGATGGCGTGATTGATCAATACCATCAAAGGCCCTTTGCCTATAGGAGAGTGCGATGGCGTGATTGAGCAATACAATCAAAGGCCCTTTGCCTATTGGAGAGTGAGATGGCGTGATTGATCAATACCATCAAAGGCCCTTTGCCTATTGGAGAGTGAGATGGCGTGATTGATCAATACCATCAAAGGCCCTTTGCCTATAGGAGAGAGTGAGATGGCGTGATTGATCAATACCATCAAAGGCCCTTTGCCTATAGGAGAGTGAGATGGTGTGATTGATCAATACATTCAAAGGCCCTTTGCCTATTGGAGAGTGAGATGGCGTGATTGATCAATACATTCAAAGGCCCTTTGCTTATAGAAGATGGTGTGATTGTAGCGAGGGTGAATGAGACTGTTGAATTTTATTTTATTTTATCGTCCTAATTGGTCGAGAACATGATTTGGTTTTGATATTTAGACTAGAGCTGAATCCATGTTAACGTTTGGATTAACATAAGACGGACAGAGACTGAGCTGTGTGGTTGACCTTCTCCCTGATGTGCTCCAGGTGCGGTCCTGGTGTTCATGCCGGGCCTGGCTGAGATCAAGATGCTGTATGAGCAGCTGCAGTCCAACCGGATGTTCAACAACAGGAACAAATCCAGGTGGGTCAAGGTCCAAGGTCATCATCACCGTGGCAACAAGCCTCCATAAACACGGGCCTTCTTACCAGACGGTTGTCTGTTGAGATGTTCTCCTGGCCGTCCAAGATGTGTGCCTACGTTTTAGTGTAGCTAGGTGTTAGTGCTTTGGGTTTGAGTGTAGAATGACCAGAATGTTTGTCACCTTTTAGCTTTCGTCACTTGGATGCTCATCTCTGTGATCACGTGATCCCATCCAGGGGAAGGAGCATTGAGTTATTGTGTGTTTCTGTGTGTGTGTGTGTGTGTGTATGCGTGTGTCAGGTGCGTGGTGTACCCGCTCCACTCGTCCCTCTCCAACGAGGAGCAGCAGGCGGTGTTCAACCGGCCGCCGAAGGACGTCACCAAGATCATCATCTCCACCAACATCGCCGAGACCTCGGTCACCATCGACGACGTGGTCTACGTCATCGACTCCGGCAAGATGAAGGAGAAACGGTAGGACGCAAGAAGCCATCATGTCACGTCTTTTCGCTTTTGCGTCAGACTCTTAGTTCATCGACTGGCTCCTTCTTCATGCTCCAGGAAATCAGAAAGCCGATAGTTTATCACGACTGAACGATTTGAATACAGCGAGTGTGTGTGTGTGTGTGTGTGTGTGTGTGTGCGTGTGCGCACGCGCTGTGTTGAGTAATTAAGAGGAGGATCGTTTGATGGATCGGTTAGTACCCTCAGCCAAAAGTTTCTGGGTTCAATCCCCATCAGTCAGACGCCTAGCCCCTACCTAAAGATCTGCAAACACTATAATCACTTTGGGTAAAAAAATCCACTAAATGTCTCGACGGTAGATTGTTCTCCATGTACTGGTATTGACCCGTCTGTCTGCTCGCTACCTGTCGCAGGTACAATTAACGGTGCAGAGGGCAGCCGTAACACCCTGCCACTTCAAGCCTTACACTTCTATTTGATTATTCTATTTGAGCTAGCGATTAGCTTCACATAAACGGTTAGCTGGAGACTGATTGGACCTGGTGTAGCCATCAGTCGACAGCGCACGGTGATGACCCCACCAGGGTAAGGGCTTCGATTCCCAGCTGAATGCCGAGGAACGTACGCACCCTTTGTAATTATAACGCGTCCACGCAATGGCCTAAGGCGGGATCGTGTAGTGGCTCCCAGCCGAAAGGTACCGGGTTCGATCCCCTGACGTACCACCTGCCCCATCTGGAATCACTGTTGGGCCCTTTGGGCTTTGTTCAGAGACGCTTCATAGCCACCGTGTCCCTCCCCTCCTACCTGTTGTATGTTGTACGTCCTGGCACTTAATGTACAGACTTACTGTATGTCGTACTTAGTTATGGTACTTGGTTATGTAGCATCTTATCCTAGCTGTGGTTGTTTATATATGTGTACGGGGAATGGGTTAACCTAGTGATTGTTGGTGCTTGACACTTGGTCCTATGAACATCCTTACTCAGGGTGTCCGCGCATCCTTAAAAAGTCTTAAATTCATGTTTCTAAATTGAAGGCCTTAAAAAGACTTAAATTCGTTACAAATCTCATATGCTGGTCTTAAATACTGTAAGTCAAGGTCATGAATTTGTCGGGGCAGGACTATTTATTTTTTTATTTTTCTCGGGGAACTTTTCAGGAAGGACATGTAGAGAGGCTTCTTTCTTGCTAGCTGCATATATAAACGATTATCTGCGTGCTTGCTAGCTAATCTGCAATTTCAAGGACAGTTGGCTGGAAGATGTCTGTTTCCAAAGTTGGCTCGCGTCTGTTGCCAACCCCCACCATCGCGTGTTTTAGGTCTTAAATTTCATTCAAGGTGGTATTAAAAAGGTCTTAAAAAGTCTTAAATTTGACTTGCTGAAACCTGCAGATACCCTGTACCGACAGCCATATATTGTTGTTTCTCTTTCTTCTGACAAATGCACTTTGGAAGTCGCTTTGGATAAAAGCGTCCGCTAACCGCCCTCAATGTAAATGGATGAAAAAACCCCCCTCTTCCTCACGACCCCCCCTGTGACTATTGACCCCCCCCCCCCCCCCCCCAGGTACGACGCTTCCAAGAGCATGGAGAGCCTGGAGGACTCGTGGGTGTCGCGGGCCAACGCGCTGCAGCGGCGGGGCCGGGCGGGCCGTGTGGCCTCGGGGATCTGCTTCCACCTCTTCACCAGCCACTGCTTCGAGCACCAGCTGTCAGAGCAGCAGCTGCCCGAGATCCAGAGGGTCCCGCTGGAGCAGCTCTGCCTCAGGTAGGACCCCCGTCCGTCTGTCCTGCTCGCTCTTCCTCAGGAGTGAGGCGAGAGATAAGGGGAGGACTATACTGAGGGACAAGAAATTAAAATATGAAAATATATTCATACAACTAATCAGCCTGTTTTTTTTTAAAGGTTTTACTTTTTTATTAATAAATACTTTGAATATATATAAATCAATAATTTATAAATACTTATCGGCATATTTATGTATATTTTGAAAGTATGAACCTGGCCCTACTATGAAAACATAAACATTTAATTAGAGTTATCTTAAATGAGTTTAGGATAACTCCAAATCTAATGAGGGTGTTTAAATTCTCTGCAGTTCTGAAACACAAACAAACCAATGTCCACGATCAAGTTCAACGACAAACTGACCACAGACACTTACGTCTCCATACCATGTAGGGCTTTGACTCCGAACTTAGTTATTCGAATATAATTAGAATATCAAACAATAAATCAAAATTCTAACGAATATTAGGCAGACCTTAATATTGGAACCTGTTATGGGCAGGCCAAGAGGGAGGGACGACGGAGAACCCCACGCAGTCTATTCATAATATTGTAATGACCACGGAAGAGGCAGTGAATGAAGTATTGATTAGACAGCGATTAGAAACCTAATAAACCGTTGGAACACGCAAGACCGGTAACCACAGCAACGCGGTAAACAAACCTTGCAAAGCCCAATCCAGGTCTTACCGAAGGCATTTAATGGGCAAAATATTATTAGTAAATATTTGAATATATTCTAATATTAATAATAATAATAATAATTAATAAACAAACAAACTTCGAATATTATTTTTGGGCAAAAGTCAAAGCCCTAATACCATGACACAACCCTCTCTCTCTCCTTGCCCCCCCCCTCAGGATCAAGATCCTGGACCTGTTCGCCGACCGCACCCTGGCCTCGGTCTTCTCCCGCCTCATCGAGCCCCCGGAGCCGGCCAGCGTGGAGGCGGCGGAGCAGCGTCTGCAGGACCTGGGCGCGCTGACGCCCAGCGAGATGCTGACGCCCCTGGGCTACCACCTGGCCTGCCTGCCCGTCGACGTGCGCATCGGCAAGCTCATGCTGTTCGGTGCCATCTTCCGCTGCCTGGACCCCGCCCTCACCATCGCCGCCAGCCTGGCCTTCAAGTCCCCCTTCGTGAGGCCCCGCCCCCGTCAACGCACACACACGTGCACTTACGCCCCTGTCACGCACACGCGCCTGTGAAGGGATTTAACGGGCTGAAGAGCTGTGAGATTAATTAGAACGCTAGTAGGACTTCTAGAGCGCTTTTGCTGACTCCAGAAACGCTTTACTAATGGCAAAGAAACAAACGAGGAAAGCAAAATTTAGATATTGGAATTGGTCCATAATAGACATACTTTTAACGCACATGTAAAAGCTCACTCAGTCATACAAGTCAGTCAGTCAGTCACGCACTCACTAACCAACATAGATATTTGTTGGCCCAAATGCATCCTAGTTTATCTAATTAGCTGGACTGAAGTTCTGATGACTACCAGTTATTTTCCGTACGAGTTGACCAGGTGTTAAGGTGTTTGACCCCCCCCCCCCCCCCCCCCCCCCCCCTCTGGCTCCAGGTGTCTCCGTGGGACAAGAGAGAGGAGGCCAACGAGAAGAAGCTCAACTTCGCTCTGGCCAACAGTGACCACTTGGCCCTGCTACAGGCCTACAAGGTACGCACGCACGCACAATAAAAGAAAAGTAATAAAATAAATAAATTGCCCACCCTAGCCTTAAATCAATAAATTATTTGTTTTGTTATATTTTGTGTCCACTTGATCGTGTAGTAAGCAGCTGATTTGAGTTGATCCTGCATCACCCTGTCGGGTTTCATTCACAATGATGATTGTCGATTGTTTATGACACACACTCGCGTGCCGTTTGTCTGCAGGGTTGGTGCAACGCTGCCAAGAACGGGAACCAGGCCGGCTTCCGCTACTGCCGGGAGAACTTCCTGTCCGGACGCGGCCTACAGGTCAGCCAATCACAATCCACCACCCTGAACCCTAACACTCCATATAGAATGGTTTAACTTTTTAACTGATGTTCAACTCCCAGCCTAAGGGCACTGGGTTCCAGATGAATACTTTATTTATCCCCTGGGGAAATTATTATTATTATTATAATATTACTACTTACTTAGTTATAATGCCATCAGTATGGGTTGGTTTAAAGGTTTAGCCTCGGGTCTTTGATGTCCTATTGGCCCAGGTCCTGCGTGCTGGGGCTTGTAGTTTGCGGTGCGTTTGATTTGTGTTCCATGTTTCCGACCTGCAGGAGATCGCCAGCCTGAAGAGGCAGTTCACGGAGCTGCTGTCCGACATCGGCTTCGTGCGGGAGGGGCTGAGGGCGAGGGTCATAGAGAGGGCCAGCTCCATGGGCACGGACGGGGTCCTGGAGGCCACGGGGTCGGAGGTCAGTCTAGGACTCGCAGGCGCACACACACGCATTCACACACACGCATTCACACGCGTGCACACGCATTCACACACACACACACACACGCATTCACACACACACACACACGCACACACACACGCATTCACACACACAGACGCGCATTCACACACACAGACGCGCATTCACACACACACACACGCATTCACACACACACACACACACGCATTCACACACACACGCATTCACACAGGGACCCACAAAATGTCAAACGTATTTCACCGTCAATCGGGATACTTTTTGCCATCATAAATCTGTACAAAAAAAAAGTACAAGTAAAGTTGGTACATAAAGTTGTTGATCGTCAAATGGCAAACCTCAGCAACCATAAGATCGAACTTTAAACGCTCAAATTCTGCTGTTGAGAGTGGAGCACACTTTCTCCCAAATCGACCTTATTTCACATTCAACCCGGCACAAATGACCAATCCCCTTTCCCCCCACTACCCTCAAGGCCAACCTGAACTCTGACAACATCCGTCTGATGTCTGCCATGCTGTGTGCAGCGCTCTATCCCAACGTGGTGCAGGTGAGAACACAAACCCCTTCTCCACGCTGTCGCAAAGCGGCTCATTCCAAACCCGATGGGTCCTTTGTGAACGCTAAAGCCGACTGGTGTCAACGTGCCTCCCGTGTCTCCCCCAGGTGCGCTCCCCCCAGGGGAAGTACAAGCAGACCAGCAAAGGGGCGGTCATGCTGCAGCCCAAAGCGGACGAGCTCCGATTCGTGACCAAGAACGACGGCTGTGTCAACGTGCACCCGTCCTCCGTCAACTACCCGGTAGGATTCGTATATGTTTTTTATGCTTTATTATAGAGGGGAAGGTACGGGAGACGGAGGGGAAGGACATGCAGCAAATGACGGAACACGGGAGGGATTCAAACCCCGGTCAAGCGATTAAAATATTTAATCGCATTGATGCTTTTTTCTATGCTAAATATCCCTTGATTTCTTTGTCCCATTAATTTCTCATTTTAATGCTCTTATCAACATGGAGAAGTGCATCGGCTTGCCTTGTGCATATGTTTTTTTATTGATAACAACATTGGCATATACTGATCAAAACAGGACGATACAAAAAAACAACCTGTAGTGCAATTAAACAATGAACATGCAAAGATACTGCGTTGAACATAGCAGTCAGGCTTAATAACGCGTTTAACTGACAGCAATTATATATATATATACCTCTATCTCGCGTCTCTCGTCATCCTAGGAGAGTTTTGTGGATAGTGAATGCTTTCCTCCCAGTGGACGGGTTCCAGGTTTGAATCCCAATGCCCACAGTCTAACTGCAGGCATCCTAAACCCTGCCTCCTCCTTGACGACAACATACAAAAAAGATGGGCGAATAAGCAGTTAATAATGGCTTTCGATTTAAAACTGTGGCAAGAAAAAAAATAAAGAGGCGGGAGTGAATTAAAATTGGCATGACTTGAGTCAATTCCTGCAAATCCCTTAATCACTGTTGCAGTCCACGAAGACTTCACAGCCCCCCTAACCCTAAATCCTCTAGAGGGGCATTTGAAAACTCCCCTCTAATCCAAGGCAAGAAGAAACCGTGAAAGAGTGCCCTGTAGAGGTTACCCCTCAAATGAATCCTGACTTTATGGAGTCTGTTCATGCGACACATTAAGAGTGATTTTGTTTTGCGCTGCAGGTGCGGTACTACGACAGCCCGTACCTGGTGTACCACGAGAAGGTGAAGACGAGCCGCGTGTTCATCCGGGACTGCAGCATGGTGTCGGTGTACCCCCTGGTGCTGTTTGGCGGGGGGCAGATCACCGTGGAGCTCCACAAGGGGGAGTTCCTCATCTCCCTGGACGACGGGTGGATCCGCTTCGTCGCCGCCTCTCACCAGGTGGGCGGGCCGCCGTGCTGGGTTCTGATTGGCTTTGAGTCATGTGATGTGTGGGGGACTTTTGGCTATGTTTGAGTGAAGAGTTTTATATGAATCGTAAATGTTCTAGACAGTCAAACGTCTGCCCGAAACGTTCGCAAATGAAGATAATTCACGATGTTTATCGGTTAAAAGAACTATAACAAATAGTATGATTCAACAATAGGCATAAAGGAATCTCAATTGTCTGTTTTGATTTGATACAGCCAGTGATAAGGTGGGCAGGTTTATTTACCTCCATTTACATTCAGGGGATTATGATTATGACGCTTTTTATCCAAAGCGATTCACATCCATTCATTCACACACCGACGGCGGAGTGAACCCCTCAGGGCGACAGCCAGCTCGTCAGGAGCAGTCAGGGTGAGGTGTCTCGCTCAGGGACACCTCGACAATCAGCTAGGAGGAGCCGGGGATCGAACCAGCAACCTCCCGGTTACCAGCCAACCTCCTGAGCCACTGTCGCCCTGATGTTAGGATCATGTTGTGTCAGTCATGTGATTCAAAACGGTACTATATACGTTCAAGTGAATCACACGGTGTGTGTGTGTGTGTGTGTGTGTCTGGTTCCAGGTGGCTGAGCTGGTGAAGGAGCTGCGTAGCGAGCTAGACCAGCTGCTGGAGGACAAGATCCGAAGCCCCAGCATGGACCTGTGCACCTGCCGGCGTGGCTCCCGCATCATCCACATGATCGTGCAGCTCATCTCCACGCAGTAGAGCCATCCCTCCGTTCACACTCCGACGCCCCGCCCCCCCCCCCCCCCCCCACCACCACCACCACCACCACTACAGGATATAGGAACCGGGACTCGAGCAGAGTCGGACAGACAGGGACAGCACCCTGGTGTCAAAACCTCCACCCTTTTCGGACACAAATTGGATTCCCGCTATCGTCCCTCATTCCCTTGGAAAAGCATATAAAATGGATATGCAGTCGATGTGGCTTGTAGTATTCTCAGTACCATTGACGTGATTGGATTGCTATTTCTTTGGAAAGGAAATTGTATTTATATCTTTTTTTTGTTGACTAGTCTTACCAGAAGCGCCTTGGTCGACTCTGAGGACTCTTCCCCAGTTAAAAGGTTGAAAGTTTTAGTTCAGCAAGGAAATCTATTTCCAGTGTAGTTTTTGTGCATACATTTTCGACGCATTTCCTGATAGTTCTCACTTTTTAACCTTACTTTTAACCTGCATTATTATTTTTTCCTTTGTAGGTTACGTGTACCTGCTCAAAAACTGAGAAACGTATTTCAAGTCCATATTGGATTTCCTATACGATCATGTCTGTATTTATAGAAAAACGCATGAGTGAGGAGCTCTGGGAGCTTCTGCATGCTTTTGTTCCACTTGCTCTACATTGACGGGATGTACACGCATGTAACAGAGGTCAACAACTGCTCAAAGGGGTCCCAAGGGCTGAACGGATGATTATTTAAATTTAGAGCTGCCAAAGAATCTGAAACTTGTTTCATATCAACTGAACACACCTGTTGGCTTGTACTGAGAATAAAATAGCATTTTTGAGTCGGCTTTGCTCTGTGTGAGGCCATATAAACTACATCTCACTACTTCATTGTCACCGACTCAACGTTGAGTGTTTTTACTAGCAGTTGCCTAGGTGCCCCTCGGATACAATAAAGGGTGAGGATTTACAGGCTGCTGGTGAACGGCATCTCCATTCATTCAGTCTGAACGACGCAGACAGTCTCTAGGACGACAATATGCCAACAAATCAGCCATCACTGTCCTATTCCAGGCCAAGCTGTTGCTAGTTTGAATTGCCAAGGTAAGCCCCATTTTTCTTTTTATCCAATACACACTGCCAGACATGATAATACATGTTATGCATCATATCAGTCTCCTATCTGACTAAGTTAATGAATTCCTAATTATGTATTCCTCGTTCATGTTGAAGGATATGACTTATCACATTGGAATCTGAATAGGAATGCCTTCATAATGGTAAAGTACATTAATTAGTAACTTCTGAATGCTGGACTTTGATAAGTAGTTGTGTCTGTAAACTACAGTGGGTGTTTTATGCTCTATTCTTTTTTGTATTCAAAGCCCCCAAAATCAAAGAAATCGAGGGCAAACAGCTCGAGGCCTGCCAAGAAGACGGCCAAACAGAAGCCAGCCAAAAAGAGATCTTCAAGTGTCAGGACATTCCAGGCTGAGGTAGACATTCTCAGCCCAGCAGCCATGGAAAACCTGTACTACATTGCCCACAATGCTGCGGACTGTCTCGAGTTTAGAGGGTTTGGGTTGCAAAATTCAAAGAAAAAAAAGAAAAAGAAAGGGAAGGGACGAAAGAAGAAATCCAAGGGCAAAAAGTAGCCTATGAATGGTCCAAACCACAGAATGCACACAAAAGACAAGGACAATGGTACCGTCTGCATATATTTGGAATTACATAATGATAACCTGCATATCATATCTAGATAACTGCAACTATTGAAAGATAATTTCCTGAACTTTGAGACCAGATCATTGGTTTATTATTAGTGATACCACACAATTTCAATCTCGCAAATTCCAGCAAGTGCATTATATAATGTGTAAAAACATAGTTCAAACAGTGAATTATAAGGTCAACATTGCCTTTTGGACCACTAGTTTAATTCAAATCCAATCAAAATCTGAGACAATAATACTGGCAAAGGCACTGTTAGATTTTCTAGTCAGTAAGAGTCATCCTTTTTTTTTTTCACGTGTGCAAACGTATCATTTAAATAAAAACAAAATATTTCCAGTTTCTTTCTTCCCCTCCTTATCTCATGTGACATTAGTCTGGCGGCTTCTTTTTTGCCTCCACGTCCTTCTTGAAGGCTTCTATTTTCTTGGCAATGTTGGGTACCTTGGAAATTAGTTTATTAGGTTATCAGTTGTGTCAATAAGGAACTCTCGCGAGACTTCATTTCTGAACTAACGCTGTCAAATATCGAATATGGACATGATGAATGTGTGATCCTTTGATCTATACTTTCTATAGTATACATACATCATAGTTTTGAGCCAGGTACATCCCCACGACGTTCCCCAACGTGAAGCCTGCCTGTGAAGGAAAAATCATAACGTCAAACATTACATAGTATTGGCACAATTGTATGAATAGTAATCTTATCGTTGAGTCTATACAATACGTTTATCAGAGATAAACAGACGTTGAGCTTACACAATGGTCTGGATGGAGATAAAGCGGATAATACAGCCAACAATAATCATGCGGTTTCAAATATTACGGGTATAAATATGTAAGGAAGAGCATCGCTTAACATTCAACAAAACCCGTCAGACGCCAACGATTAACGTAACTCACCAGAAACTGCAGCATGTCGGAACGAAAGCGCACAACAAAGTCAGCAAACAGTTGCCGTGGTCGTGTTGTCTTGTTACCACTCCGCGAAGTTTGACGGAAGAAAGCGAACTGAAAGTTGTCGATCAGGAGCTCGCAATGTCGTCCGCATACATAAGCGCATGCGCAGTTCACGCCTGGATAGATATTCACGTCGAAGTACGTCACGACAGTCGTCAATTGTGCTGCCGACCGTGGTTGTAGTTCTTTTACGTCACCCCTGTTGAACCCTTACCGGCGGGGCCGTCGGAGGAACTTCATATCCCAGTTCCCGAGATAACGTTCTCCGGGTGGGTGTGTTGTTGTAATGGTGGTGACAGTTAGACATTGAATGACTTTGGCTCCATCACAGCATTGCAGCAGCGGTTTCATTTGTTTAATTGTCCCCAATCGTTGAGTTTCTTCCGTGAACATGGATGCTCTGATCCCGGTCATAAACAAGCTGCAGGATGTGTTCAACACGGTCGGAGCAGACATTATACAGCTGCCGCAGATAGCAGTGGTCGGAACCCAGGTAAACCCCCTCACATGATGTGTGTCTCCTCCTAGTGAAATGCTGTTTATGCTAATAACCTCTAGCCAAACAGGTCAGTGTGGATTAATCTGAATAATGTATATATCTAGGTGCATACTCACTGAGACAGTCAGCTCTGAGACAGAGACACAGTCAGCGATAGTGGTGCTGCTGATACAACGCTATTTGTAGTGCAACACACATCATATTAACTAGTATTCCAGCGACATGCACTGCCATACATCGCTAGAAGACTAGTTAACATGATAATATGATGGTGCAAGGTATGTTTTGTAATATAGACCCTCCACTGTACTCTTCATGTGAATCATCCATTCTGCATTGACATTCTTGCCATGTATTGATTGCATTGAACTCCAATCTGACTGGTGCATGTACATGCATTGCCACCAGCAGGTCTTGTTGCCACGTCCTCACGTCGTGCTGTGTTGTCACGTTGTCTACAGAGCAGTGGAAAGAGCTCTGTGCTGGAGAGCCTGGTTGGCAGAGACCTGCTGCCCCGTGGGACCGGTGTCGTTACCAGGCGACCGCTGATCCTGCAGCTGGTCCACGTGGACCCTGGGGACGGCAAGAAGTGTGACGAGAACGGTGTGTGACATTTATCGAAATAGACCCTCTGCGAAGAGGTGTCAGGGCCAGGGCAAACCCAGTGGTCGCTCGTAACACAAATTATGGGTCTAATACTGTTAGTACCAGGCAAGGGGAGAGGGCTTATTTCCTCTCGGTTAGGCTACTACCAGGGCCCTGGTAGGTACGATTAGTTTGTCCATTATTAGTGTTATGAGTGAAACCTGTGTTGCACTAGGACACCTCTGTGAAAAGGGTCAATGGAGTAGTCTTTGTTGGTTAAAGATGGGATGAGAAGTTGATATGCTTCATTCAAGGCCCAACCCACACCTAATCCTGTACTGTTTCAGATATCTGAAAAGAAAGTATTGCTCTATTATTGTGTGGGGGTAAGGAGGATGAGGGTAAGAATGGTCTGGTGGTGAGGACTCCCAGTCGAAAGGTTCCGCGTTCGAATCCCAATGTCCACATGGTGCCTTCCTGAAGGCATTGAGCTAGCTGCCCTTACCCTACTCATTCACCTAAAGTAAAGACTTGGGCCCAATCCCATTTCCACCCCTTACCCCACGGTCCCCACCCCCTTCCCCTTCCCCTTGCCCCTCAATACAGAGGGGTAAAACGTTCCCCTAAGAAATGAGACATGGGGTCCTTTGGAAGCTTCATTTCAAGGGCTACGTAGCCCTACGTCTTGGCGATAGCCCTTAACTGAAAGGAGAATTGAGACAGCCCTACCCCTACAAAACCAAGGGGGAGGGGGAAGGGGAAGGGGGAAGGGGTGGAAATGGGATTGGGCCTTAACGTATAGTAATGAATCTCAGTAGAACTTACTTGATTGACCTAGTGGCAATCTGTCCCGGCTTTAGAAATGTTGCATGTTTTGCCTCAGGATTTCATTGGACGATTAATCAATATATCGTTAGAAACAGGTTTCCTTTCAGAAATATTGAAAAAGGGCAAAAAACATTCTCGTACGTCCACTGTGTCCTGTCTTTGCCATTTGGGGACAACTAGACTCAATAGATCACTTCTTATCGTCCAACAATCACAATTTGTGTTCTCCTCATCAGCAGACTGCAGCATGTGGAAGAACCCTGTCCATTCTAAAGATGGTCTGTACAGGACAGGTGTCCTCACTTTAATAGCCCTGGCTATCCCCTGTTTCCCTAGAACAACACCAGCTAGCCCAGATTCCTTTATTTATCTGAAGAGCAACACACTCCTTGGATCCATAGTAATAGTCGTTGCAGTAGTAAACGTGGTAGTAGTAGTAGTAGTAGTAGTTGTTGTTGGAGTAGTAGTTGTTTTAGTAGACATAAGAATCCGCATAATATATCAGTTTGCCAATTTTATCAGCCGATATTGGCCTATTCCCGATGTATCAATATCGTAGTATAAGTCTGCCTTTATGACAAATGGTGTCAATTTATAAATAGAATTACCTCCTATATAAATCCTCTACTTTGGTGGTTGATCCCAGTCTAGATGCTTTAACTGAGCACATCCACATAAACTAGGGCTGGGCGATTAATCGGAATTTGGAAAAAACAATGTTTTAATGTTTTATAGAAAGGGATAAAACAGCTGGATACATATCTGTCTATCATTTTAGATTATTTTTGACCATTTTGTGTACTTTTTTAAGGCACAATTTGAAATTTCTCAGTTACAATTTTTTTTAGGGGAGAGACATGCTGAATAAATACAACATGTTTTCAAACACAAAAATAATCGTTTGAATGATCGGGATCTCAATATTGACCAAAATAATCCTGCTTGTGATTTTTCCCATAATCAAGCAGCCCTAACATGAACCCTCCCCAGACTTATACCATGTTCTGGGTGAAGGTCAGTAATTAATCCCCATCAGGGTAAGAGTTAGGGTCCAGGGGGGACATCACAAAGACAACAAGTAAGAATTAAGCATACACTCAACTCTGAGAAGTTCTCTACCGCGGTTTTTATTGTGCAGATGTACTTAGTCTTCAATTTTAATGTTAGCTCTAAAGAAATTCCGGACCTCGTGACCTCTGAGCTGGCTAGAGGCATGCTCCCCCTGCAGCTAATTGGTTCCTTTAGCTCATGTCATGACGATATATCTATATTTTGAATAACGGCCGATATCAATATCGGCTATTTTTCAGTCCCTAATATCTGTATCGGCCTCGGCCCCTGAAATCCAGTATCTACTAGACATGTACAGTTAGACCGTGACATATACATACTACACCTTTAGCCTAGTAGCCACTGATGTTCATGAGCTTAGAGCTGTGATACGAGACTAACTAGGCTTTTCGTTTGTTTGTTTTCTTGTTTGTTGCAGGCAGAGAAGGAGAAGACTGGGGAAAGTTTCTACACACCAAGAATAAGGTATGAAGTATCCCATGGAGAAATGATAGGGGTTTGAAAAAAAATACAAGCGTGTTTGTGTGTGTTCATGACCTTTTGTTTTCTCAGATCTTCACAGATTTTGAGGAAATCCGACAGGAGATTGAAAATGAAACCGAGAGAGTGTCAGGGAGCAATAAGGTGGGTTCTATTTCAAAGTTAAAGCCCTACTTCAACCGCTCAACACATATCAAATAGAAAGTCTGTTTTCACAATTCTTTCAAGAAAAGTTGCATGTTTGGTAAAAAAATAAGAATATCGTAAGATTAAATATTATGATATGATGATTTCGACCTTAGACCTATTTCATCAGTTGATTTTATTTCATGTGATTTCCCTTGATAGTATTGCATCTTTGTCTCGAAAGGTTTTTTTTGTAAAATCTCTATTCAATCGTCGTTGTCGTAGAATTTAGTGTTCAAATGGCATCTACTTAGAAATCGGAGAGTGTTCCAGGGGTCCTTCTATACCATTTCCTCTGCCCCCTTTATTATTATAAGCTCCCAAAATAGCTCCTTCTTATTATGCGTCTGATTGCGGCTGTGAATTATGTAGCACCCTTCTCCTCCCGTCTCTCACTCTGTCTGTCTGTCTGTCTGTCTGTCTGTCTGTCTGTCTGTCTGTCTGTCTGTCTGTCTGTCTGTCTGTCTGTCTGTCTGTCTGTCTGTCTGTCTGTCTGTCTGTCTGTGTGTGTGTGTGTGTGTGTGTGTGTGTGTGTGTGTGTGTGTGTGTGTGTGTGTGTGTGTGTGTGTGTGTGTGTGTGTGTGTGATTATACACCTGCAGGGGATCAGTGATGACCCCATCCACCTCAAAATCTTCTCCCCCCACGTCGTCAACCTCACGCTGGTCGACCTGCCAGGCATCACCAAGGTAACGAACGCCCTCAGTGCACCCGACTCTCACTGAGTCTCACAAATCACTCTTGAGATGAATATGTAAAGGCAATCTGCTTGAATGAGGGCATGAGGGCTTTTCACTTTCTTTCGCTCAGCGTTTGTGTTAACCAATCATGTCGCCCGAGGAGGCAATCTATAAGTGTGTAATTGGCCAACACAAACTCTGCAGTAGTGAACGTATTTTTTTAAGCTTTCAAATCAACACCATGTAGACTGGCCAACCTAGACATACACTTATTCAAATCCACTTCTAAATGCTCTATCCACCTTGTTAATTTCATTTTCTCCTGTATAATATCTCGGAAACTGAACAGGGAACAACGACTCTGCCCCCCCCCCCAGAGGTTATGCTATGACCAGTAGGGCTGCTGGATGCCAGTTTTTATCTCGCGCCTTATTTTCGTATTAATTACTCTTTGAGGTTATGCTCTTTAGTCTTTATTTTTGATGTCATTATCTGAAGAGGATATTCAGACACGTGTCATCTCTGAGGCAGGTCAGGGGTTATGTCATCTTGGTAGCCTGCCGACATTGGGGGATCGAACCCAGTACCTTTTCAGCTGGGATTCGAAACATTCGCGGTCTCTGAGCTTTCCTAGATCCTTTTTTATTCGGGGTATGGTCCCCTTTGGACCTTACCCATGAGTCCAAAGTGGATTCACACCGCCCAGATTCCGACTCGTTTCCCTGAGAACCAATCAGCGTGCACGTCTTTCCAACATTGACCCCGCCCCTCCCCAGGTGCCCGTGGGCGACCAGCCCCAGGACATCGAGGTCCAGATCCGGGAGCTCATCCTCAAGCACATCTCCAACCCCAACTGCATCATCCTGGCCGTCACCGCCGCCAACACGGACATGGCCACCTCCGAGGCCCTGAAGGTGGCCCGCGAGGTGGACACCGACGGTAGGGCCTCCAGAGCTGGCTTGGTCCCCGCGTCACTCGGAAAAAACAAGTCGCAAGAGTGCTGTAGGAGGCGCCACGGTGGTGCACGGGGTTAAAGCACGTACTAGGGGTGTGCATGGGTACACGTGTACACACGTGTAACCGGTTAGTAAATCATAACCGTTTAGGAAAAATAAGTAAACGAAAACCGTAAAAAAATAAATAATAATCACCGCGCCATTGTTTCAATGGGAATCGCGACGGTCCATACTTTCAACATAAAGTTTACATATTTATAATTCGAAATTCGTCCCAGCCTTTATACCACGGATACTCTAGTCTAGGGTCTATAGCATATAACCCGCGTTTTCCGATTACAGTTTAATGTAACAGTATGCTGAAAACATCCTAATTAATACCGCAACTGCAAATTAACCACACGGAGATAACCGTGGCAACCGGTCAAACAAATTTTCTTTTTGCGATCATTCTGCGCGCGCATCCGCCGTGTTGATAAACAAATAATCCCCCTATATGGCGCAAGGTTTGTTCGTGACAGACAGCGGGCGCTCACATGACGTTAAGTAGTTAATGACATTTTTATTTATTTTTGTCCAAAAGTAAATAAAAATGTCATTAATTAATAAAAAAAACGGTTAACTGTTTACACGAAAAAAAAAAAAGGGTTGTGTAACCGTTTACAATTTCTTGTAAGCGTTCACACCCCTAGCGCGTACCGTATAGACACTGTCCTGAACGCAGCGACCCGGGTTGGAATCCTGACCGTTGTCCTTTGCTGCATGTCTTCCTGCCTTATCTCTCTCTATAATAAAGCATAAAAAATGCAAAGCTAAATCTTTAAAAGAAGAGTGCTGTAGAACGTACAATGCGTCCATGAAACGCTTTGGTGCGGGTTTGTTTTGTTTTGTTGTCAGCGTTGAGCAATGAGCACATTTTCCAAATTTGTTCAACAGTGTTTTTATCCCTTTTATTGTATTGTGTTCTTAAAGGCACCCAGTGCAACTTTCGAGGCTTAAAAATAAACATTCAATTTCTAGTCTTTTTTACACGTAGTAAGTTTCAATAACTCCATACCATTACATACCGACATTCAAGCAGCAAAGATGAGACGTCGTTGTGTGGTGAGAACTGATAGAAAATCGATAACAACAACAATGCCGCCATTTTCTTTATTTTTTGTAACCTACGATAAATAAAGCAGGCTTCCAGTCAATGGAAAAATGGCTTCTCCCCACCGGCGATTGTTGTTGTTTACGATTTTCTATCAGTTCTCACCACACAACGACGTCTCATCTTTGCTCCTTGAATGTCGATATGTAATGGTATGGAGTTATTGAAACTTACTACGTGTAAAAAAGACTAGAAATTGAATGTTTATTTTTCATTGAATGTTTACATAAAGTTGCACTGGGTGCCTTTAAGATCATTTTGACATTTCACATGTATTTGAGGTTTTTATCATTATTTCAGATGTTATTTCATGTATTTTAATAACAGTGCATGTGTAGTGTGGCAACCCGCCCCCCTCCAGGGGCCGGGTTGTAGTGGGCGTGTACCGGCGTCACCCACGTGCCCGGCACGGGGAACGTTCTCTCGCTGATCGCGATCAGCTGGAGGGGAAACAGCCGGCACGAGGAAAGGGCAGGGGGTATAAAGCAGAGCGGAGGACTGACGGCGAGGAAGCGACCCCCCCGAAGGAGGAGTAGGAGACGCATAACTCCGCAACGGCTACGTGGCTCACGGAGACCCTAGCCCAGACACTCGATTGATTATATTCGTGATTGTTGAATAAACGCCGGGATCGGCTTTATACCCGCCTCATCCGTGCCTACTTCCTGTGCGAACCAGCCTCTCAGCCAGCCGGCGTGCCACAGTAGTTAAATGAAATGTATTTTCGTAGTCCATGAATTTGAGCTATGTTACATGTATGTATTCCATCTACTGTGTGTTGCTCCCAGGCAGGAGAACGCTGGCGGTGGTGACCAAGCTGGACCTGATGGACGCCGGCACCGACGCCATGGACGTGTTGATGGGCCGGGTCATCCCCGTCAAGCTGGGCCTCATCGGGGTGGTCAACAGGTGGGGATGGTTCTGGCTTTATGCTACGCTACACAACGTTACAGTACACTACACTACAATACACAACGTTACAGTATACTACACTACACTACAATACACAACGTTACAGTACACTACACTACAATACACAACATTACAGTATACTACACTACACTACAATACACAACGTTACAGTATACTACACTACACTACAATACACAACGTTACAGTACACTACACTACAATACACAACGTTACAGTACACTACACTACAATACACAACGTTACAGTATACTACACTACACTACAATACACAACGTTACAGTATACTACACTACACTACAATACACAACGTTACAGTACACTACACTACAATACACAACATTACAGTATACTACACTACACTACACAACGTTACAGTACACTACACTACAATACACAACGTTACAGTATACTACACTACACTACAATACACAACGTTACAGTACACTACACTACAATACACAACGTTACAGTATACTACACTACACTACACAACGTTACAGTACACTACACTACAATACACAACATTACAGTATACTACACTACAATACACAATGTTACAGTACACTACACTACAGTACACAACGTTACAGTATACTACACTACACCACAGTATACAACGTTACAGTACACTACAGTACACAACGTTACAGTATACTACACTACACTACAATACACAATGTTACAGTATACTACAGTACACTACAGTACACAACGTTACAGTATACTACACTACAATACACAACATTACAGTATACTACAACACACAACGTTACAGTATACTACACTACACTACAATACACAACATTACAGTATGCTACACTACAATACACAACGTTACAGTACACTACACTACAATACACAACGTTACAGTACACTACACTACAATACACAACGTTACAGTACACTACACTACAATACACAACGTTACAGTATACTACACTACACTACAATACACAACGTTACAGTATACTACACTACACTACAATACACAACGTTACAGTACACTACACTACAATACACAACATTACAGTATACTACACTACACTACACAACGTTACAGTACACTACACTACAATACACAATGTTACAGTACACAACGTTACAGTATACTACACTACACCACAGTATACAACGTTACAGTACACTACAGTACACAACGTTACAGTATACTACACTACACTACAATACACAATGTTACAGTATACTACAGTACACTACAATACACAACGTTACAGTACACTACACTACAGTACACAACGTTACAGTATACTACACTACACTACAATACACAACATTACAGTATACTACAACACACAACGTTACAGTATACGACACTACACTACAATACACAGCGTTACAGTATACTACACTACAATACACAGCGTTACAGTATACTACACTACAATACACAACGTTACAGTATACTACACTACAATACACAACGTTACAGTACACTACACTACAATACACAACGTTACAGTATACTACACTACAATACACAACGTTACAGTATACTACACTACAATACACAACGTTACAGTATACTACACTACAATACACAACGTTACAGTACACTACACTACAATACACAACGTTACAGTACACTACACTACAATACACAACGTTACAGTATACTACACTACAATACACTGCAGTACACCGCACTGCACCGCACTACACTACACTATACTTCGCTACACACTAGACTAGACTAGACAACACTATGCTATGAGCAGCTCGCCCTAGCTTCTCAATATTCGGGGGGGTTGATTTCATATCGGAGCCCCCCCCATACTAAGTTTAGAAGACTCTGTGTAGTATTCATGATTTTGTCTTTTTCTTTTTCAGGAGCCAATTGGACATCAACAACAAGAAGACTGTGGCCGACGCCATCCGTGACGAACACGCCTTCCTGCAGAAGAAGTACCCCTCCCTGGCCAATCGGAACGGGACAAAGTACCTGGCCAGGACTCTCAACAGGTGACGCAATCAATCATCATCTTTGAGCTCATGAGCGTCAAGTTTGCATTTTGTTTGCGTGATTACGTTTTATGTGCCGTTAAAGTGCAAAAAATGCTGTTCAAGTGTTAAAAAGTTAAAAGGTAGAAAATAGAAAAAACTATAATTACATTATTATATTGAAGTACATTATAGTACTGAATTTAAAGGCGCTGCAGGTAAGAAGAGCTAATTTCAGTCAATAAGTTCAGAATGGCGTTGCCATCAGTCAGCTATAGGGTCTCTCTTCCGCTCTTTACTGTGATCTCTCTTTACAACTCACAAATCATACCTACAGCATACAGCACCTTTAACCGCAACACATCCAATCAAATCAATTATACAATTAGTTACAATGATAATGCATAATGAATCATTTATAATTGCATTGCCTCCAGATCATATATTAGAATCAATTATAGTGACGAGATAATAAGAGCAGCTCCAATTAAAATGGTTGCGTTGTGAATAAACCACACCGATGTATTTTCTTGTTGATTGCCTTTGACATTTAAAAGGCTGTGCATTATGCAAGTCCCCGATAGCGGTTGATGTTCAGGGATCAATCAAATATCACGATGATACTGTGGAGGAGGCTCATCGTGTGTGTGTGTGTGTGTGTGTGTGTGTGTGTGTGTGTGTGTGTGTGTGTGTGTGTGTGTGTGTGTGTGTGTGTGTGTGTGTGTGTGTGTGTGTGTGTGTGTGTGTGTGTGTGTGTGTGGTTGTGTGTGTATATGTGTGTGCACGCCTATATGCATCCATGTGTGCGTTTACGCACATGGTTTCACACCCATCTGTATCTGTGTATGTGCGCGTGTGTGTGGTTGTGTAAATGTGTGTGCCCGCCTATGCATGCGTGTGTGCATTTACGCGCATCTTCGAGTTTGTGTGTGTGGTTGTGTGTGCGTGTGCGTGCGGGCGTGTGTGTGTGTGTGTGTCTGTGTGTGTATATGCGTTTGTGCACGCCGTCGCCTATGCACGTGTACTGTGTGTGTGTGTGCATTTACACACGTGCGCGTGACCTGTATGTGTGCCTGCGTGAGCGCGTGTCCCATCTCCGTTTACCCGTATGCCCCCCGTCAGACTGCTGATGCACCACATCCGGGACTGCCTGCCGGAGCTCAAGGCGCGCATCAACGTGCTGGCAGCCCAGTACCAGTCGCTGCTCGGCAGCTACGGCGAGCCCGTCGAGGACCAGAGCGCCACGCTGCTGCAGCTCATCACCAAGTTCGCCGCCGAGTACTGCAACACCATCGAGGGCACGGCCAAGTACATCGAGACCACCGAGCTGTGAGTCCGCCCTCCGTCCCGCAGACCCCTCACTTTGCATTAATAATCAAACACCGGGTGAATAATTGAACGGTCTGAAGGCAGACAAGTTCAAAACCTGGATGAACGGGGACGTTTCGGTGTCTGCCGCTTCGTTATTTAAACCGACCAATTGTGTTGCTGGATCTGGGATCTGGGAGGGCGTAGTTGATTAACAGCGGGCACGAACTCGGAGTGCAGTGGTAAAGTGTTCCCTGTGGGAAGACAAGCGTCACCGATAGTGACACGCAGCTTCCTAGAAAAAAAAGTCTGTAAAGGTTTCAAATCAACACCTTGTAGACTGGCCACTGTTGGATTGCACACATTAAAACCTGAAACAATTCTGAGTATCTCTTTAACATACAGGAAACCAGGTGTCCCTATCTGGGTGATCATGTCGTTTCTCTTTCTTTTCTTCATATTTGTTTTGACCAGTCATGTTTCCGGAAGAGGGAGTTGTTAAACACGTAATTGCCTATTAACAGCAAACACAAACTCAGCCAGCCTTAGTCAATAGTAAAATAGTGTCTGTGAAGGTTTAAAATGAACACTGTGTGCACAGGCCACTGTAGAAATACGGTTTGTCTACTTGTGCGAATCAGTTGTACCACAAACAAGGTATAGCTATTTCTAGGGCTGCTCGATTATGGGAAAAATCATAATCATGATTATTTTGGTCAATATTGAAATCCCAATTATTCAAACGATTATTTTTGAGTTTGAAAACATGTATTCAGCGTGTCTCACCCACTGTAAATCACTGCATACAGTAGGTGTCACCATTCAACAATAAAACCCAACAATACCTGGAAGGCAAGGCATGCACAAGAAGGCGGGACTTATCGAACAGGAAGTGGAATGTTCATGACCGATGAAAATGTTCGAATTTGTCTCTAAAGGCACAGTTATGGTTCCACGTCGACGTAGCGCAAGGGGGTTTACGGACCCCTTACGTCCTTGCGGACCCTCTGCGTCCTCCGTAAGGGCCTGACGTGCGCCTCCCAAAAATTGTAACCTTGCGTCGAGGCGTCGCAGCAGCAAGGGCTGTGATTGGTCCGTTCACTAAAACCCGACGCAGAAACAAAACCGGTTATTGCGTTGCGTCGACTTGGAACCGTAACTGAGCCTTAGCGTCACGGATGACCTCTTGACCTCCTCCTTCCTCTTCTTCTTCGTCCGCCAGGTGCGGCGGTGCGCGGATCTGCTACATCTTCCACGAGACGTTCGGCCGCACGCTGGAGTCGGTGGACCCTCTGGGCGGTCTGAACACCATCGACATCCTGACCGCCATCCGCAACGCCACCGTGAGCACAGCGTCCACTTCCTGTCTGTCTGTTTCCCGTCCATCCTCACCACTTCATGCGTCAGCCTTGAGGCGACTAATGGCCTTTCCATCGAGCGTTTTTTTCGATGGAAAATACTGAGCCGTGCTGAGCCGTACCTGTTTTTCGGTACTCCTCCGTTGGGGCGCCAAGCAGTTCTGAAAGGGTGCCGAAAAGTTGGAGCTACACACACCGTCCGTGAATTGGTGGACAGAATCGTCACTTAAATTCGACAGGGGGATAAAAACATACAAACACAGTACCCGCGTGCCGTTGCAGCCGTGAATGCAGACGCCGTTCATTATGGCGCCGATAAAGAAGGCGGGGCATGTTGTCCAAGGCTGCTCGAGGGCGGGGTCTGTAGGACGTTTTGGAGATCGAACGCGGAACCTTTTTCAGAGGTGGGACTCAAACCTCCTTAGCGACTAGGCGGCGTATGTTACACCCCCCCCCCATTCCCCACCTCTCTTATTTAACTCCCTGCTTCCACACAGCCACGCCCACTGATTCCTTCATCAGGCGTACGCAAACAAGGTCTGACGGTGTGCATCCCCTTTCCCTTCTGCCTGTCTGTCTGTCTGTCTGTCTGTCTGTCTGTCTGTCTGTCTGTCTGTCCCTCTGTCTGTCCCTCTGTCTGTCCGTCTGTCTGTCCGTCTGTCTCTCTGTCTGTCCGTCTGTCTCTCTGTCTGTCTGTCCCTCTGTCTGTCTGTCTGTCTGTCTGTCTCTCTGTCCCTCTGTCTGTCCCTCTGTCCCTCTGTCCGTCTGTCTGTCTGTCTGTCTGTCCATCTGTCTGTGTGTCCGTACGTCTGTCTGTCTATCTGTCTGTCTCTCTGTCCCTTGCGGTCTGTCTGTCTTTCTGTCCCTCTGTCTGTCCCTCTGTCTGTCTGTCTGTCCCTCTGTCTGTCCCTCTGTCTGTCTGTCTGTCTGTCCCTCTGTCTGTCCCTCTGTCCCTCTGTCCCTCTCTCTGTCTGTCCCTCTGTCTGTCCCTCTCTCTGTCTGTCTGTCCCTCTGTCTGTCCCTCTCTCTGTCTGTCTGTCCCTCTGTCTGTCTGTCTGTCCCTCTGTCTGTCCCTCTGTCTGTCCCTCTGTCTGTCCCTCTGTCCCCCCCCCCAGGGCCCACGGCCCTCCCTGTTCGTGCCCGAGGTTTCCTTCGAGCTGCTGGTGAAGAGGCAGGTGAAGCGTCTGGAGGAGCCCAGCCTGCGCTGCGTCGAGCTGGTGCACGAGGAGATGCAGCGCATCATCCAGCACTGCAGCAACTACAGCACGCAGGTAGGGGGCGCTGCAGTACCTACAGTACACAGGTAGGGGGCGCTGCAGTACCTACAGCACACAGGGGGAGCTGCAGTACCTACAGCACACAGGTAGGGGGCGCTGCAGTACCTACAGTACACAGGTAGGGGGCGCTGCAGTGCCTACAGTACACAGGTAGGGGGCGCTGCAGTGCCTACAGTACACAGGTAGGGGGCGCTGCAGTACCTACAGTACACAGGTAGGGGGCGCTGCAGTGCCTACAGTACACAGGTAGGGGGCGCTGCAGTGCCTACAGTACACAGGTAGGGGGCGCTGCAGTACCTACAGTACACAGGTAGGGGGCGCTGCAGTACCTACAGTACACAGGTAGGGGGCGCTGCAGTGCCTACAGTACACAGGTAGGGGGCGCTGCAGTACCTACAGTACACAGGTAGGGGGCTCTGCAGTACCTACAGTACACAGGTAGGGGGCGCTGCAGTACCTACAGTACACAGGTAGGGGGCGCTGCAGTACCTACAGCACACAGGGGGAGCTGCAGTACCTACAGCACACAGGTAGGGGGCGCTGCAGTACCTACAGTACACAGGTAGGGGGCGCTGCAGTACCTACAGTACACAGGTAGGGGGCGCTGCAGTACCTACAGCACACAGGGGGAGCTGCAGTACCTACAGCACACAGGTAGGGGGCGCTGCAGTACCTACAGCACACAGGTAGGGGGCGCTGCAGTACCTACAGTACACAGGTAGGGGGCGCTGCAGTACCTACAGTACACAGGTAGGGGGCGCTGCAGTACCTGCAGTACACAGGTAGGGGGCGCTGCAGTACCTACAGCACACAGGGGGAGCTGCAGTACCTACAGCACACAGGTAGGGGGCGCTGCAGTACCTACAGCACACAGGTAGGGGGCGCTGCAGTACCTACAGTACACAGGTAGGGGGCACTGCAGTACCTACAGTACACAGGGGGCACTGCAGTGACTACAGTACACAGGTAGGGGGCGCTGCAGTAACTACAGCACACAGGTAGGGGGCGCTGCAGTACCTACAGCACACAGGGGGAGCTGCAGTACCTATAGTACACAGGTAGGGGGCGCTGCAGTACCTGCAGTACACAGGGGGCGCCGCAATAACTACAGTACACAGGTAGGGGGCGCTGCAGTAACTACAGCACGCAGGTAGGGGGCGCCGCAATAACTACAGTACACAGGTAGAGGGCGCAGTGACTACAGTACACAGGTAGGGGGCACTGCAGTGACTACAACACGCAGGTAGGGATTCACAGTGCACTGCAGTAACTGCAGTACACAGGTAGGGGGCGCTGCAGTGACTACAGCACGCAGGTAGAGGGCGCAGTGACTACAGTACACAGGTAGAGGGCGCAGTGACTACAGTACACAGGTAGGGGGCACTGCAGTACCTACAACACGCAGGTAGGGATTCACAGTGCACTGCAGTAACTGCAGTACACAGGTAGGGGGCGCTGCAGTGACTACAGCACGCAGGTAGAGGGCACTGCAGTGACTACAACACGCAGGTAAGGGGCGCAGTAACCACAGAGGGCAGGTAGGGGGCGCAGTGCACCGCGGGGCGATGTGACTGAAATGGGTTTTAATGGGACTTCGTTTAACCATAGATATTCTTCTTTGTCTTATTCTAAACTCTTTTAAATAATGTTTTATGATTATAATGATGATATAAAGTGGCCCAAACTACCACATTGTAATCCAACTGTAACTCTCTCTGTCCTCCTCCTCTCTTAATATGCCACCACTCTTTTATGCTTTTTTTAAAAATGGTTAATATTGATGTAGGTAAGATTGAAGCCATTAGAGAGACGTCAGCTATTGGTGATTGAAAAGCCCTCCGAGACGAATAGATCTTTGAGTTGGCCCTGCCTGCCTCTGTATGGCTCGATTTCGATTTTTGACCACTCCCGACTAATTTGTGACCAATCGGGGCATCTCTTCCCCGATTGGGTCGGTAATCCATCTTGTCTGGAATCTCAATGATGGAGGGAGGAAAAGTTTTTGGGGGTTTAATTAAATTTCTTTGCTCTATTCTTCTGCTCTTTTTAAGCCTGTCAAATCTTACCCACCGCGTCTGCAAGGTGACATTTAAAACCATTGTTTTATGATTTTGTCTCTTCATACCTTGAAAAGTGCCTTATAAATACAGTTTTATCATTATTAATGATGTTATGAACTCGTCTGCACTACCACACCTGAATAATGGATGAAGTCATCTATACCCCAATATATTTTATAATGTTCCTAAACTACCTCACTTTAATATTGCGATACGCTTAAAGCAGATTAGTACCCCAGTGATTATTCACATCATTAGTATACAACTTGGCTGTGTGTCACATCCTCTCTTGTTCTGGGTCCATTTGGACGGTCTTGTTCACACTTAACTCCCAATGATCCTTTCTCTGGTGTTCTCATTTCGAGTAATGAAGTTATGAAACTCATAAAGTGTGTGTGTGTGTGTGTGTGTGTGTGTGTGTGTGTGTGTGTGTGTGTGTGTGTGTGTGTGTGTGTGTGTGTGTGTGTGTGTGTGTGTGTGTGTGTGTGCAGGAGCTGCAGAGGTTCCCCAAGCTACACGACGCCATCGTGGAGGTGGTCACCTCCCTCCTGAGGAAGCGTCTGCCCATCACCAACGAGATGGTACCTCCTCCTCTTCCTCCTCCACCTCCTCCTCCTGCTGCTCCTCATCCTCCTCCTCCTGCTGCTCCTCATCCTCCTCCTCCTGCTGCTCCTCCTCCACCTCCTCCTCCTCCTCCTCCTCCTGCTGCTCCTCCTCCACCTCCTCCTCCTCCTCCTGCTGCTCCTCTTCCTCCTCCTCCTCCTCCTCCTCCTCTCCCTCGTCCTCTTCCTCCTCCTCCTCTTCCTCTTCCTCCTCCAGGGCCCAGTACAGAGACTACCTCCCAGGCTTAGCTCTCCCCCTCCTCTTACACCCTTATCAGCCCGGCCTCTCACTGAGTTTAAATTGAAGGTGTTTCATGAACCATGATGATGTTTTTCATTATGTCATTATTCATTCTTATCTTGATAGGTCCATAATCTGGTGGCTATTGAGCTGGCCTACATCAACACCAAACACCCAGACTTTGCAGATGCCTGTGGGGTCCTCAACAACAATATAGAAGTATGTACTTTTTGTTTTTGTATTATGTTTTATAATAAAGTCTCCAAATGTACTTTTGAGATAGTGGCCGTGCTATTGATTTTAATATGGACTCGTGTGTGTGTGTGTGTGTGTGTGTGTGTGTGTGTGTGTGTGTGTGTGTGTGTGTGTGTGTGTGTGTGTGTGTGTGTGTGTGTGTGTGTGTGTGTGTGTGTGTGTGTGTGTGTGTGCTTCTCAATAAGTACCGTCTTCCAGTAAGAAGAGTGCAAAAGTTCCAGTTTCGTAACTTTTCCTTTTTTTTCACTCATCCATACTTTTTTTAAGTAGATGAGTGGATATATAAAGTATTTATTTAGGTGTTCTTTAAAAAGTTCAATCTTGAAGAACAAACTAATGAATGCAATAAGAAATGAGATTAAACAAGTACGGCTACAACAGTTGTTATTTTCTTCCTCTACTTGAGAAAGTTAATTAATATTTGTATTCAATAGTGTGGAATTGCTCCCTCAACGTATACTAAAAAAATAGACCTATCTATAAAAGCAAATGATGTATATTTACTTGGACTTTAAACTTTTGTTAATAAAGTTCCCATATCTTGTGTGTTGTAGGAACAGAGGAGGAACAGAATGAGGGAGCTTCCCACTTCAGTGCCCAGGGACAAGGTAAGAGCAGACCAACCCAACGATGTTTGATACTTCACCACCGCCAGGCCTGACGTGTGTACTCTGTGATATGTATTTGTTCTTGCTAACACAAAAGCTCCGGAGAGGAGCTTGCAACGGTCCACACGGTGTGATTGAAGTCAGGCGTCGGTTGTTTTAGATGTTTTGCTGTTTTGCTCACAACACTTCAAGATAATGATCTGGCACGAAGAAGTGCGCCGGATAGCTTCTGTCAAGGAATTTATATACCTTTGATCTATCTCTCTCTCTCTCTCTCTCGCTCTCTCTACCTCCATCCACCCTTACCACTCTCTCTTTCGCTTTCTCTCTCTCCGCATCCTTCTTGCTCTCGCTCTCGCTCTTTCTCTCTGTCTAGCTCTCATTTTCTCTCTCTCTCCCTATCTCTCTATCTCACTTTCTCTGTCTCTGTCTCTCATTCTCTCTCCCGCTCTCTTTCTCTTTCTCTCTCTCTCTCTCTCTCTCTCTTCCCAAACCTCAAAAGGTCTCTCAACTGCCAGCTTGTGTTTTCTCTGTTCTTCATTATCTTCCCCTGCTTGTTCCTCTACTCTCTCCCCCCCTGCCTCCCCCCTCTCTCTGGCTAGTCTGTTGGTCGAGGTGCGGCCCCCCCACTGGACATGGACGGTGCCAAGGTGCTCGCTCAAACGGCTAAGCTAGCCCACTAGCTAGCAACTGGCCTGAACTAGCCCGCTAGCTAGCAAGCTGGCTAAACCATCCCACTGGCTAGGGAGTGGGCTAAACTGGCAGACTAGCTAGAAAGTTTGCTTAACTGGCAAACTAACAAGTTGGCTTGTTAACAGCCGGGCAAACTAGAAAATTGCCTGCTAGCAGCCAGGCTCGCTAGTTAGCTGGCTAGCTACGCTGGCTAGCTACGCTGGCTAGCTACGCTGGTAGGAGCCGGTTGTTGGTTGTGTTTTTATTGGCGGCATGAGTCGGCGGATTGGTGTGTGAAACGGGCATGGTTGTTTGTAGGAATGCTGCTTGGTTTGCAGTCTACTCGGATACCTGCTTCTTGCCTTCATGCCTTCTTCTTCTTCTTGTCTCGCCTTCCTCCTTCTGTGTTGGTTTGCTATCTGTGAACTTTTCGTGCCCCCTCCCCAGTGATGCTATGCTTGTCTTTCAGAAAACAACTTCCTTAATTGCAGGAGCTACTTCTCAACTTGACCAATGCTCCCTCCTAACTAATTTGTAGATGTCAAAAGCAAAGTGATTTATGCATGTGCTGTTTGGCTGAAGGGATATCCGGCTCCTCCCTACAGATAAAACTGCTCCGTCTCGAGTTCAACAAAGAGCTTATTTACCTGATTTGTTCTCCCCGATATCCAGTGCTGTACGCCTCGATGTCTTTGTCTTGATCTCTCCTCTAATCGTACCATTAAGCGTGTGTATACTTCTGTTAATCCTCTGCTCTCTCTGTCTGTGTCTCTGTCTCTCTCTCTCTCTCTCTCTCTCTGCCTCTCTCTCTCTCTGCCTCTCTCTCTCTCTGTCTCTGTCTCTCTCTCTCTCTCTCTCTCTCTCTCTCTCTCTCTCTCTCTCTCTCTCTCTCTCTCTGCCTCTGTCTCTGTCTCTGTCTGTCTCTGTCTGTCTCTCTCTCTCTCTCTCTCTGTCTCTCTCTCTCTCTGTCTCTCTCTCTCTCTCTCTCTCTCTCTCTCTCTCTCTCTCTCTCTCTCTCCTCGTTCTGCGCTGCCTGGGCGCCCTGCGTCTCCCTCCTCTCCTCCTCTCATTATGGTTTTGAACCCGGTTGTGTTCCCCGCTGTCTGCAGGCCGGCGGGCCCCAGGCGGACGGGGATGGCACGGGGAACTGGAGGGGGATGCTGAAGAAGGGGGAGGAGGCCCCTGGCTCGGGGCCCGGGAGTCCCCTGAAGGGAGCTGTCAACCTGCTGGATGTGGTGAGGATAAGGGCCCACCGCCACGCTCCTCGAAGCTAAGCGCAGCGTTTTTGGTTTTGTTTCCTTTTTGGTGTTTAATGTTGAACGGCAGTCGTTGAACTCAGCCTGTTCGCTCTCCTCCTCCTCCTCCTCCTCCTCCTCCTCCTCCTCCTCCTCCTCCTCCTCCTCAGCCCGTACCGGTGGCCAGGAAGCTGTCGTCACGGGAACAGCGGGACTGCGAGGTCATCGAGCGGCTCATCAAGTCCTACTTCCTCATCGTGCGCAAGAACATCCAGGACAGGTACGGGAGTTTTTTCCGCCCACGTGCCGTTTTAGAAACCTCCCGATCAACAGATTGTTAGCGCGATGTGAGAGAGACTACTGGAGGTGCCCTCTGAGAAGAGACCGGGGGGACCGAAGTAGACGTGGGAGGAAGGAGTGGGGCAGGACCGGGCGAGGCACGGACTCCACGGACGCCCAGAACCGCTCTGGGTGGAGAGGGCGTTTAAGACGACTACGACAGTCAGAGAGGCACCACCCTCAGGAGGGGAATAATTCCCAGCCTGGATAAAATAAACGATGATCATGATGATGATGATGACATGTAACTACGCAACTACGCGTCTGTCCATCGATTGACTTTAACTCGAGACCATCATAGGGGTCACAGGGCAGCCATAGCCCAAGTAGGCCAGCCCACGCAGTCGTCCTCATCCCGACTCCCACAGCCTCTTCCCAGGGGGCCGTATCTGAACGCTTTCAAGCCGCGGGCACCAGAAACTTCCCATGAAAGCCTTAACCGTGTTTGTCTACGACACACACTCTTAATTTCTCTGGTTTCAAAACCAGTCCCCCCCCGTTGTCTCCTGCTCCATCTGCTGCTGAGGTAACGCACCATCTGTTCCCTCTCTGTTCGTCTGTCCCCCCCCCTCCCCTTCCTGCAGTGTGCCGAAGGCGGTGATGCACTTCCTGGTGAACCACGTGAAGGACAGCCTGCAGAGCGAGCTGGTTGGCCAGCTGTACAAGTCCGGCCTCCTGAACGAACTGCTGACCGAATCGGAGGACATGGCTCAGCGGCGCAAGGAGTCGGCCGACATGCTGCAGGTGAGCGCAGAGACGGAGGGAAAGGTCGCGGTTGTTGTCGTTTCACCCGGCGGTGAGCTTCAACACCTGTTCCTTCACTATGGAGGACACGACCTATGGCGGTTTCAAAGTCAAAGTCATCTTTTTTTGTCAATTCATACAAATGTACAAGACTTGTACATTTGTACTGTTTGGCTGTGGCCAACGGTGCATTAAGTATAAAAGGATAAAATTAGATGCGGTAATTAAATTTGTGGTTGAGGGCAGGACGAAAGTGGTATGTGAAGGGAATGTTGACTGTTGATGGTGGATGATCTGGGCCAATCATAACTTTCGGATTTCTATAAGCTTCCTTATAAGATTTCTCTAATGAAGGACGCATGTATCATCGGTTCCAAGCCGCTTTGACGACCACTTTGGGCTCAGATAAGTAATGGGCTTACTTACTAATTGGGGAAGAGTGTACAAGGGCGTGACGAGGAGTGAGGAGGAGTGTCTGGAGATTTAGGGGCGAGGGTGAGCTCACTGTAGAACGACGACAGTACAGAGACCGCCGCACAGGTTATGATGCTTGGTTTCAGAGCCTTGTACGTGTCCATCCAATCAAAGGCCAGCATCCGCCTCTCTATGGCAGGCTACAGCTAACTTAGCTTAGCTTTGATTCTTGTAAACATCGAAATCTTGTGATTGCTCTGCTATTAAAAAGGTTTGTTTTGGCTCGAGTAGTATACAAAACGCAGACACTGTTGGGGAAAAGGCCGGTGACTATATAATCTTCATAATAGATTGAGTAAGATAGAAAATGTATGATGAACAAAAGAAAGCAAGATCAGCTTTTGTTGTAGTTTACATTTGGTGTAGTGAATGTTGAGGGTGCGTTGAAGGATGGATGCACGTAGGATTCGAACAAGCTCCCCTTGATGGAACTGTGGTATCCTAACTCAACCATTCTCTCTCTCTCTCTGTCTCCCTGTCTCTCTGTCTATGTGTGTGTGTGTGTCTTGTTCTTGTTTGTTTTCAACAGGCTCTGCAGAAGGCCAGCCAGGTGATTGCAGAGATCAGAGAGACTCATCTGTGGTGATCAAGTAGATGTCAAGTGGACCACCTCTAGGCATGGAGCCCGATGATCTGGGCTCGACTCATCTTGTCTGAGAGAGGTCTGCTCCTATCCCCATATCACAACACTGTGTCATGAAACAAAGAAGACACCTTCCTGTCTGAAAAGAGCTGCAAGTTCTCAGATTTGCCACGGTGAATATGCACTGCTGTATCCCCGGCTATATTTTGGTAAACAAATAAGTTCCCCAGCCACCCAAAAGGGGAACTAAAGTTGGCCATGTTTAGAAATTTAATCTGATACATATTGCTTAGGTCTGTGTTGCACTGTTGCGTTTAGTTATTGTGAAGTATAACACCAGGTTGTTATTATAATTTCCTTTTTAAGTTATTCTTTTCTGCGTACACATCCACACGAGAAACTCCTGGAGGAATTATGATTGAATTCAGCTGAAGGGCAAAAAGTGTGTTTCTTTCTTGTCAGGCAACCAAGTAGCAGTATAATGACAGGCCGGTTTTTGTTTTTGCAGCCACACAAAGAATTCTCGGGTATGTTTTGGATCTGAGAAAATTAGAACTCGCATCCATAATTCATTTAGCTTTCTATCTGTTGCCGGTAGCATTTTGAAAATGAGCGTATTATAATGTGGGAAGAAGCCAGGGGAGCCCTGAAGGGGAAAGGGTTCACAGAATTCTAATGTGTGAGTTACTCACAGCTTTCAGCCTGTTGAACAAAAGCTACGTAGTTTACATGCTCAAATCACTGGACTTAGGCACATCACTGATTTCACTGTACCATGCGGTATTGTATAGAAACATATGTCCATAGGCACTCTATGCTAATTTAAATACTTGTTAGGTGTGCGCGTGTGTGTGTGTGTTTGTGTGCGTGCATGCGAGTGTGTGTGTGTGTGTGTGCAAGAGCCCAAATCATTGTGACCGTTCACTGCATTAAGTTATTTCATTGTTTACATTGTGCCGAAAATATGTGAAATTTAGTTGTTAATAATGTTATTGTCTCTATGTGAATGACTATGAATATAATTTCCCTGATGATTAAATACATTTATGTTGTTGATACAGCTTTTTTTTTGGGAAGTGTTCGGATCGTTACAGATAAAAATAAACAAAACGAGCAATTCAATTATAAAAGAAATGGCTTATTCTGAAACCGAAGCTGAACTGGCGTCCACTCTGGCGCACACACAAAAATAATTACAGTTTAAAAGAAAAAAAAGGAAACCCACACAAAAAAACTCCAATTCATATTTATTGTGTTTTGTGCCCGAGTAGATTTTAATTTGCCTCGGAGGCTGGTTTTGGACTAGTCTACATGAAGTGATACCAACAATACAAGTGTAACCCCGTGGTGGGGGACTGTCGCCGTCGTCGGCTGGGGCCCGGTCGGCTTCTCCGGCTCTAGGGGTCAGGTCTACCTCAGGCGGCCCTTGGCCTTGCCCCTGCCTTTGGCGCTGTGGGGCAAACCAAACCGAGTCATGGGTGAGAGGGCCTCGTCTGAGGCATTAAAGGTTTATACCACCAGGTGTGATTGATTAGCCGCTACAAGATGTTTGAAAAAATCGGCCTTTTCTGACAACACAAGCGGGCGTGTCCCCCTAGATGTGCGCTGGATAGATCAGTCTGCCAGCCTTCCCTGTGGACTGTAGCAAACGTTGCACGTCTATCCGTCATACATCTAGGTGGACACGCCCACCTGTGATGTCAGAAGAGGCTGAATTTCAAAATGGCTTGCAACGGCTAATCACACTCACACCTGGTGGTATAATATGTAACTTTTAACCTTGGAAAAATGTTATGGTACAATCCTTACTCCTGATCTGGAACACGTAAAATAATTGATTTATTTGCACGAATGTTCAAAATCTCTCTAGCTCTCTCTACATGTCTATCTGTCTCTGTCTATCAAGAGTATCTATATCAATCTATCCATCTATGCATCTACAGTATCTCCATCATCTATCTATCTACCTATCTACAGTAGCTAGGTTCAGTATATATCTCTCTCCTCCTTTTATTGCTCTCTCTCTCGCTGCGTATGTGGTGCAATGTATGTAGGCCTTCAACATCGCAATTTGTGAATGCATTTCCCTTTCATGAAGAAGTAGTAAGTGGAATTAGTGCTTGGTGACAAGATGCGGGCGTGAACAGATGGAATGGGATATGCACATTGGGTAGCATGCCTTTAAATGTTGAGGAACTGCACAGCACATCTCTCACACAGGTCAGCGTTAGATGGTTAGTCAACATTGGTGTCCAATTGGCAGCAGTTGTTTACCTATAAGGTTTATTTAAAGCGTGTTTTTCTATGCGCCGTTGGCCTCAACATTGGCCTGCAGTCTAGCGTGACAAAAGGCCCTTGGTTAGACTGACAGAGTATTAAGACTTACCGGATTTGCATTTCCTTCTGCCTCAAAGACTGGCTGAACTTTTCCTTTTGTACTTACTTATACTGAAGAATGACTTTTTTTTTTGTTAAAGACACACGCTTTTTGAGACGTTTGGGGATTTTGAACAGAACTACATTGAGGAAAACTTCAAATTTGATTGACATCAGACTGATCCCACCAGGGGGGGGGGGGGGGGGGGGGGGGGGGGGCGGTCGGTTCCGTGGCTTTAACAGAACAGACGAGGACCTCGTTTCATAAAGTTTGATAACTAAGGAAGACTTCGAAGCACAAAGAGGGAGTCACATCGCCGTGGGTGAGGACACGAGCTTCCCAGGTGATTGGTTGATTGATTGGATGACTGATGGTTGGTGATGAGGAGAGGGAAATGAATGAAGAGAGGAAGATTAAGGAAAATTAAGCAATCAATTAAAGAGAGTGATGAGTTGACCGAGACTGGCGTCCGTAGTTACATCAGGAGAAACATGATGACAAGAAACATACTCTTTTGATTGTTAAAAATAAGATTTCCATGCATGATATGAGCAAGGCCTTTTCGTTGTTTTGTTTTTTCCCCGGTGTTCCGATTTAGGATGTCACCATAGAAACCAAAGCAATGGCTTACTTGCCTGGTACGGTGAACGCGTTGGGTAATGAGATATTTAATAGTCTTGTGTGAAGTGAATACAATATAAGGAGCTGTGTGGAGAAAATGTGTATCTGACAGTTTTGCGCGGAGCTCCTGCTGTTGTACTTCCCTGCTCTGTTGTTTGTGGTTTATTTTTAAGAAGTAATTTCCACAATAACCACATGATGTGTGTACAAGCAGAGGAATTCAAATTCAGATTGCTTTAAGTATCCTCTGGGAAATGTTTTGGTTTCAATTGCTCTGCGCAAGATGATAGAAAATAGAATAAATGTACAGTAAAAAAAATAACCTGCCATTCTACCCCCCGTTTTATGGTGTAATTACCCGTATCTTGCCTGCATTGGCCCTGATATTGTTGGCGTTTTACGCCCTGTATTTGGTGGCAGGGCTAGGGTGTAAACGGGGGGTACAAAGATATCAAACACAAAAAAAAAGTGTTAAGATGCGTGATTGTGTGAATATTATTGAATAATGGCCTCGTTTCCACCCAGAGACTTGGGTGTATATTTCATCTGTCATCTTTGAACAGGAAAAATAAACCAATAAAATAAAACCAAGGCTCTTGCTTCCAAGGAGAGAGGTGATGTTGAGTTCTCCCTGCTTACCTCTGGTTGTCATGAACGCGAGCCAGGAGCTGATTGATCTGTGAAGGACATATAACAACACAAAGGGACAGCGCTAGACAGGTGCACAACAGACCCATAAAGAAACACGGCACAAGAACTCTCCTGAGCCAGAGACTGGAAGAGACGGCCCTCACTAGGCGAGCACCACGATGGAGCTTGGTAAGTGATTCACTGATTCATCAGCACGAACGACTTCAGCCTTTCACCGTGCTTCCAGCTCCAGCGAATCGAGCTTGCACCACCATCGACGGCATATGCCAGAAGACGTTCGTCAGTCGAATTATTTTTCTCTCGCGACTTCTGCATGACTATGCTTTTGTTCCGAAAATAAAAGATGCAAGGTTTTTGTTGGGTTTATTATTTTTTTTCTCTTCCTCCATTTCAATTTCGACTTCTTTTTTTATTTTTCCACAGTCGTGTCAACTCTTTGTCAGGCTTCACAGGGGGCTTCGGCTGCTGGAAAAAGTTTTCTGAAAAGGTCACATCGACTTTGCGTCAAATGATCCCGCTGAAGCGCGAATCTTTCCAGTCTTCGTTTCGAAAAAAGACCCTCGGAAAAAGCTCAGAAACCCCTTTGTTTCTTTGAATCAGTTTGGCTGGAAGCAGGCTTCAGATGGCAGGCAGACGGGGTTGCTCCATTTCCAACGTTGTCAGTGTTATTTTTCGTGGCGTTTTTACCCATCAGATTCGGCTCTACCACCGCCATCAGAAAACCAGGGTGTGTCGTATTGTCCTGTTGTGAAAGCGACCCACTCTTCTGAGAGGTGCTCTTCTTGCACCTCCATTGACGGGTAGCAGCAGGGAAAGAGACAAGCAGGTGGTTTGAAAATGAGAGGGGAGAGGAATAGCATGTGGCAGAAGACCGCAAGGCTCAGAACTGAACCTGGGGTGCCACAACCCAGCCTAGATAGTTAGCGCATAAGGGGAAATTATGGTAGCCCACTTTGGCGGTAACCCCATCTAAGTCACATTCTTTGAACCGTGATTTAGGTGTGCGACACATACAACACAGACGGGGTAAACGGTATCACCTTAGGGTCGTGGGGTCCAGCCAAACCATCGGTCCGTTGTCCACACAGTGAGTGCTTGCCTGACACTCATAGCAGTAAGTACAATGGTCAAATGAAGCCAAACTCTAAACAAGCAGGACCAAGGCCAAACCCGCCACATGTACTCACAACTTCTGTTGCTCAGAGACTCGGTTCTGAAGCACGTTGATCTGAAAGTTAAGTCAAAGTAGTTTTGATGTTTTGTTTTCTGTTTTTGACGCAGTTTAACAGTTGATCCCGGTGACCGTTTCAACCGAAGCTAGCTAGTGACTGCTGATGCTTTGCAGAGACAGCGAGCTCAACACCATGTTCTTATTATTCTTTTGCACATTCCTGCTACTTTAAACTGGTACGACTTCACCAAGCCGAAACAGCTGTTGTGGTTTGTGGTGTTGTTCCAATGTTTAACGAAAGCAACCTCTTCTGTGGAAGCAACATAATCATTTACATTTTAAATCAAAATAGAACAAAGACCTTGCTTTGACATACTTGTCAGTGTGTTCTGAAAAATGCAAGTTATTGCAACATTAAACTCTCTTAATTAAAACAACGACAAAATATAATTAAGGAATCATTGCCATGAAGGCTCTACTTCTGCGGAACATACTAAGTTGTAGCTTTGAATTTGATTATATTTTTACTTTAATATTTTAAGTTCATTGTTGACTTACTTTGTTTTGTGTAGACTTATGAAAAAACAATAACTCACGTCATATTTCTGTTTCTTCAGCACCTCACACAGATCAAACTTCTCGGCCTCCAGCCCCTTCAGCCACTTCCACAGCTCGCTGGCTTTTTCCCTTTAAAACATAATATATAATATGTATACGTAATAATATCATATACAGAGACAGACCAACACTATCGCTCGAAGCTAGCGATTTCCAACCTGGTTCCTGGGTGTAATTGTAAAGATTCCTGTAATCTTTGCTTTGTTCTCCAAACTAAACAAAGTTATGACGTAAAATATTCATATTTTTTGAATTAGTGCAACATTATATCTGCTAATCATAGCCAAAGTGAAGACCAGAAATAGTAGCACGCCTCCGCTTCTCCGATTTGAATAGCCTATGCCACTACAATATTAATAATCAGGCTAACTGATAATATGCTGTATAAAGTTGGACAACACTGCTGTGCACTACCAACAATAGGAAGCCATAAAAGCTTCAATGCAGCATTGAATTAAATAACATATCTTCTGGTTCTTAGTAGCCTACCATTCTATATCTTCCAATGCGCCCCTGCTCCTAGGAGTCCATGTGCGGAGGGATCCCTCATCTGTCGTCTTAATCAAGGTTCCTTCCCCCTGCACTTTAGAGGGCTTAGGGGGAGGTGGGCG
Source organism: Gadus macrocephalus (assembly GCF_031168955.1). NCBI lineage: Eukaryota > Metazoa > Chordata > Actinopteri > Gadiformes > Gadidae > Gadus > Gadus macrocephalus. The sequence goes on along the minus strand of NC_082400.1, from coordinate 15,867,009 downwards.
TGGTTGCATAATGTGTAATGTGAAGCCCTTTTGAAACTGAAACTGTGATTAAGGGCTATACAGATTGAATGGATCTGTCCGTCTCACTCTTCAAAAACCACCCGAGACTCATCTCATCCGGTGAACGGACTCGTCTCGTATGCATTATTCTGGTGGGACGCTTTAGTAGAACACACACTCCGAGGCGCCTGGACTGCTAATGAAAAGTACGGAGCTGGCTAGCGACTTTGCCCTTCTATCCATATGAAGTAGAAGTCGTTTTTTGTAAACTATTCTTTGTTCTCAGTCCCACCTGGAAGTGTCTTCAGATAAATGAGTGATGAGTGAGTGACCTTAAATATAATGTCATTAAAATTAAACCCAAAAAAAAAGGGATGGAAATAGGACTGCTGGTAAATACTTTATTGTCTACTATATTGTATACTACACTAACTATAGACCCTGTCATATTTTAAACCCCATCATACACGAAGCCAACTGATCCTCAGTCTCCTTGACATCTCGGACTCACCAATCAAGATGTCTGATCCAGGAGGAGGGCGGGGCCTATGGCTCTGTTTGGGACACTGAGGTATAAATATGGCTTGGCAGGACGTACTTGACTTTATCCTCGTTCAGGTTTTCCATGACCAGAGGCTTCCTTCGGTCAGACAGAATCTTCCTCTTCTTCTCTCTCCCCGTCTGCTTCTTCGCTCCCTTCTTACTGTCCAGCTTTACACACACACACACACACACACACACACACACACACACACACACACACACACACACACACACACACACACACACACACACACACACACAAAAACACACACAGACAAAAACACACACAGACAGACCCACGCACCTCAACAGAGACCAAGACACACAAATACACAGACAGAGGCAGATGCTAGGTTGTGTGTATGTTTGTGAGAAGTGTGTGCATAAGGTAGGTAGGGACACATATTTTATGTTATATAATACCAAACTATATTTGAAAGGCAATATATGGTTTTGCATTTGAGTGTGTGTGTGTGTGTGTGTGTGTGTGTGTGTGTGTGTGTGTGTGTGTGTGTGTGTGTGTGTGTGTGTGTGTGTGTGTGTGTGTGTGTGTGTGTGTGTGTGTGTGTGTGTGTGTGTGGTGTATGTCTATGTGTCTGTGGAGGTGTGTTTGTTTGTTGATACATTTGAGTGTGTGTGTGTGTGTCTTGTGTATGTCTTGAGGTCTGTGGAGGTTTGTTTGTTTGCTGATACATTTGATTTTGTGTGTGTGTGTGTGTGTGTGTGCGTGTGCGTCTACCCCGCCGTACTGCACGCTCATGTTGGTCAGAACTTTCTTCTTCTTCAGGTCGTCGTCTTGTTTCTTGCGGACGTCCCCCTGCTCCCTCTTCTCCTTCTCATCCTGTCCACGAGACGACGACATCATCAACATCATCATCGTCATGGTAATCATCATT
>NC_082400.1:15808070-15860570 GCF_031168955.1 Gadus macrocephalus | reverse complement strand
TAACGATTAGTTAAAGTCAATTAAAATCTGTTGGAACTAGATTTTAAGTTAACTTGAATTCCGATTAAATAATATATGTCCAATTACAGAAAACATTTATTTGAACGTACTAAATAGCGTGTCTTGATGTGTGTATTCAGGGAGCCATTTGTATGGGGGGATGGAAGGATCACCTCTGTTATTCTATTTTTACAGTGTTAACCCTTGTCTTTTTTTAACGACGATCAATAAAAGACAACATTGTTACCCCTTATGTTATTTGATGGTTGATAAAAAACTAGTGTTAGCCCTAACGCTTTTTTCTATGACGACTAATGAAAAACGACAGTGTTACCCCTTATGTATTTTAATGAACGCCGATAAAAATGACGACCAATAAAAAACGACAGTGTTACCCTTACGCTTTTTTCCATGACTACCTATAAAAAACGACAGTGTTACCCCCTATGTTTTTTCCATGACGACATATAAAAAACTAGTGTTACTCCTTACTTTTTTTTCCATGACGACCTTTAAAAAACGACAGTGTTACCCCTTAATTTTTTTTCCATAACGACCCATAAAAAACGACAGTGTTACCCCTTACGCTTTTTTCCATGACGACCTATAAAAAACGACAGTGTTGCCCCTTATGTTTTTTTTCATGACGGCCGATAAAAAAAGACAGTGTTACCCCTTACGCTTTTTTCCATGACGACCTATAAAAAACGACAGTGTTACCCCTTATGTTTTTTTCATGACGACCCCTTACGCTTTTTTCCATGACGACCTATAAAATACGACAGTGTTACCCCTTATGTTTTTTTTCCATGACGACCTATAAAAAACGACAGTGTTACTCCTTACTCCTTTTTTCATGACGACCAATAAAAAACGACAGTGTTACCCCTTATGTTTTTTTTCATGACGGCCGATAAAAAATGACAGTGTTACCCCTTACTCTTTTTTCCATGACGACCTATAATAAACAACAGTGTTACCCTTACTCTTTTTTCTCGGTTGTAATTAGCCTACATTTTAGGATTTTTATATTGGGGGGAATCACTGTCCTACTTGTTGTCGAAGCACTTTATCGAACAAGCAAAACCGTCTCGGCAATATGGCCAAGGTGTATGGGAGAGTTCAATATTTGATATGGCTGTCGGTAGGGCCTACTAAACGCATACGGCTCCTTTAAATGCGTCTGCATAATTGAATTGTACGTCATGAGCGACTTGAGCGACCAAAGCAAACAGAAAAATTCGCAGCGAAAATTCGCTCCTGGTGTGGACGTACAGTTACGCTTTTTTTCCATGACGACCTATAAAAAACGACAGTGTTACCCCTTACTTCTTTTTCCATGACGGCCGATAAAAAACGACATTGTTACCCCTTATGTTTTTTTCCATGACGACCTATAAAAAACGACAGTGATACCCCTTACGCTTTTTTCTATGACGACCTATAAAAAACGACAGTGTTACCCCTTACGCTTTTTTCCATGACGACCGATAATAAACAACAGTGTTACCCTTACGCTTCTTTCCATGACGACCTATAAAAAACGACAGTGTTACCCCTTACTCTTTTTTCCATGACGACCTATAATAAACAACAGTGTTACCCTTACTCTTTTTTTCCATGACGACCTATAAAATACGACAGTGTTACCCCTTATGTTTTTTTTTCATGACGGCCGATAAAAAAACGACAGTGTTACCCCCTATGTTTTTTTTCCATGATGACCTATAAAAAACGACAGTGTTACCCCTTACGCTTTTTTTCCATGACGACCTATAAAAAACGACAGTGTTACCCCTTATGTTTTTTCCATGACGACCCCTTACGCTTTTTTCCATGACGACCTATAAAAAACGACAGTGTTACCCCTTCCTCTTTTTTCCATGACGACCTATAAAAAACAACAGTGTTACCCCTTATGTTTTTTTCATAACGACCCCTTACGCTTTTTTCCATGACGACCTATAAAAAACGACAGTGTTACCCCTAATGTTTTTTTTTTCATGACGGCCGATAAAAAACGACAGTGTTACCCCTTATGTTTTTTTCCTAACGACCCCTTACGCTTTTTTCCATGATGACCTATAAAAAACGACAGTGTTACCCCTTACGCTTTTTTCCATGACGACCTATAAAAAACGACAGTGTTACCCCTTATGTATTTTTTCATGACGGCCGATAAAAAACGACAGTGTTACCCCTTATGTTTTTTTCATAACGACCCCTTACGCTTTTTTCCATGATGACCTATAAAAAACGACAGTGTTACCCCTTACGCTTTTTTCCATGACGGCCGATAAAAAACAACAGTGTTACCCCTTATGTATTTTTTCATGACGGCCGATAAAAAACGACAGTGTTACCCCATATGTTTTTTTTCATGACGGCCGATAAAAAACTACAGTGTTACCCCTTACGCTTTTTTCCATGACGACCTATAAAAAACGACAGTGTTAACCCTTACGCTTTTTTCCATGACGACCCCTTACGCTTTTTTCCATGACGACCTATAAAAAACGACAGTGTTACCCCTTATGTTTTTTTCCATGACGACCTATAAAAAACAACAGTGTTACCCCTTACTCTTTTTTCCATGACGACCTATAAAAAACGACAGTGTTACCCCTAATGTTTTTTTTTTCATGACGGCCGATAAAAAACGACAGTGTTACCCCTTACGCTTTTTTCCATGACGACCTATAAAAAACGGCAGTGTTACCCCTTATGTTTTATTCTCATGACGACTAATAATAAAAAAACTGTGTTACCCCTTACTAACTGTTTATTGTTGAAGTATGTCTTGTTTGTATGTGCCTGACCACAAATGAAGTTCTCTTATGGGAAAAATAAAGAATTTGAATTTGATTCACGTTTTCTTTTCATGACGACCAATAAAAAACGACAGTGTTACCCCTTATGTTTTTTTATCATGACGACCTATAAAAAACGACAGTGTTACCCCTTACGCTTTTTTCCATGACGACCTATAAAAAACGACAGTGTTACCCCTTGCTTTTTTTTCCATGACGACCTTTAAAAAACGACAGTGTTGCCCCTTATGTTTTTTTTCATGACGGCCGATAAAAAAAGACAGTGTTACCCCTTACGCTTTTTTCCATGACGACCTATAAAAAACGACAGTGTTACCCCTTATGTTTTTTTCATGACGACCCCTTACGCTTTTTTCTATGACAATCTATAAAAAACGACAGTGTTAGCCCTTATGTTTTTTTCATGACGACCAATAAAAAACGACAGCGTTACCCCTTACGCTTTTTTCCATGACGACCTAAAAAATACGACAGTGTTACCCCTTATGTTTTTTTCATGACGACCCCTTACGCTTTTTTCTATGACAACCTATAAAAAACGACAGTGTTAGCCCTTATGTTTTTTTCATGACGACCAATAAAAAACGACAGCGTTACCCCTTACGCTTTTTTCCATGACGACCTAAAAAATACGACAGTGTTACCCCTTATGTTTTTTTTCCATGACGACCAATAAAAAAAGACATTGTTACCCCTTACGCTTTTTTTCATAACGACCCCTTATGTTTTTTTCCATGACGACCTATAAAAAACAACAGTGTTACCCCTTACTCTTTTTTCCATGACGACCTATAAAAAACGACAGTGTTACCCCTTATGTTTTTTTTCATGACGGCCGATAAAAAACGGCAGTGTTACCCCTTATGTTTTATTCTCATGACGACTAATAATAAAAAAACTGTGTTACCCCTTACTAACTGTTTATTGTTGAAGTATGTCTTGTTTGTATGTGCCTGACCACAAATGAAGTTCTCTTATGGGAAAAATGAAGAATTTGAATTTGATTCATGTTTTTTTTCATGACGACCTATAAAAAACGACAGTGTTACCCCTTACGCTTTTTTCCATGACGACCTATAAAAAACGACAGTGTTACCCCTTGCTTTTTTTTCCATGACGACCTTTAAAAAACGACAGTGTTTTCCCTTATGTATTTTTTCATGACGGCCGATAAAAAACGACAGTGTTACCCCTTACGCTTTTTTCCATGACGACCTATAAAAAACGACAGTGTTACCCCTTATGTTTTTTTCATGACGACCCCTTACGCTTTTTTCTATGACAACCTATAAAAAACGACAGTGTTAGCCCTTATGTTTTTTCCATGACGACCAATAAAAAAAGACATTGTTACCCCTTACGCTTTTTTCCATGACGATCTATAAAAAACGACATTGTTACCCCTTATGTTTTTTTCCATGACGACCTATAAAAAACGACAGTGATACCCCTTACGCTTTTTTCTATGACGACCTATAAAAAACGACAGTGTTACCCCTTATGTTTTTTTCATGACGACCCCTTACGCTTTTTTCCATGACGACCTATGAAAAACGACAGTGTTACCCCTTCCTCTTTTTTCCATGACGACCTATAAAAAACAACAGTGTTACCCCTTTTGTTTTTTTCATGACGACCAATAAAAAACGACATTGTTACCCCTTATGTTTTTTTCCATGACGACCTATAAAAAACGACAGTGATACCCCTTACGCTTTTTTCTATGACGACCTATAAAAAACGACAGTGTTACCCCTTATGTTTTTTTCATGACGACCCCTTACGCTTTTTTCCATGACGACCTATAAAAAACGACAGTGTTACCCCTTCCTCTTTTTTCCATGACGACCTATAAAAAACAACAGTGTTACCCCTTACGCTTTTTTCCATGACGAACTATAAAAAAACGACAGTGTTACCCCTTATGTTTTTTTCATAACGACCCCTTACGCTTTTTTCCATGACGACCTATAAAAAACGACAGTGTTACCCCTTACTCTATTTTCCATGACGACCTATAAAAAACAACAGTGTTACCCCTTACTCTTTTTTCCATGACGACCTATAAAAAACAACAGTGTTACCCCTAATGTTTTTTTTTTCATGACGGCCGATAAAAAACGACAGTGTTACCCCTTATGTTTTTTTTCATGTCGGCCGATAAAAAACGGCAGTGTTACCCCTTATGTTTTATTCTCACGACGACAAATAATAAAAAAACTGTGTTACCCCTTACTAACTGTTTATTGTTGAAGTATGCCTTGTTTGTATGTGCCTGACCACAAATGAAGTTCTCTTATGGGAAAAATAAAGAATTTGAATTTGATTTACGTTTTCTTTTCATGACGACCTATAAAAAACGACAGTGTTACCCCTTAAGCTTTTTTCCATGACGACCTATAAAAAACGACAGTGTTACCCCTTACTTTTTTTTCCATGACGACCTTTAAAAAACGACAGTGTTACCCCTTACTTTTTTTTCCATAACGACCTATAAAAAACGACAGTGTTACCCCTTACGCTTTTTTCCATGACGACCTATAAAAAACGACAGTGTTACCCCTTGCTTTTTTTTCCATGACGACCTTTAAAAAACGACAGTGTTACCCCTTATGTTTTTTTCATGACGACCAATAAAAAACCGACATTGTTACCCCTTATGTTTTTTTCCATGACGACCTATAAAAAACGACAGTGATACCCCTTACGATTTTTTCTATGATGACCTATAAAAAACGACAGTGTTACCCCTTATGTTTTTTTCTTGACGACCCCTTACGCTTTTTTCCATGACGACCTATAAAAAACGACAGTGTTACCCCTTCCTCTTTTTTCCATGACGACCTATAAAAAACAACAGTGTTACCCCTTACGCTTTTTTCCATGACGAACTATAAAAAAACGACAGTGTTACCCCTTATGTTTTTTTCATAACGACCCCTTACGCTTTTTTCCATGACGACCTATAAAAAACGACAGTGTTACCCCTTACGCTTTTTTCCATGACGACCTATAAAATACGACAGTGTTACCCCTTATGTTTTTTTTCCATGACGGCCGATAAAAAATGACAGTGTTACCCCTTACGCTTTTTTCCATGACGACCTATAAAAAACGACAGTGTTACCCCTCATGTTTTTTTCATGACGACCAATAAAAAAAGACATTGTTACCCCTTACGCTTTTTTCCATGACGACCGATAAAAAACGACAGTGTTACCCCTTACGCTTTTTTCCATGACGACCTATAAAAAACGACAGTGTTACCCCTTATGTTTTTTTCATGACGACCAATAAAAAACGACATTGTTACCCCTTATGTTTTTTTCCATGACGACCTATAAAAAACGACAGTGATACCCCTTACGCTTTTTTCTATGACGACCTATAAAAAACGACAGTGTTACCCCTTATGTTTTTTTCATAACGACCCCTTACGCTTTTTTCCATGACGACCTATAAAAAACGACAGTGTTACCCCTTATGTTTTTTTCCATGACGACCTATAAAAAACAACAGTGTTACCCCTTACTCTTTTTTCCATGACGACCTATAAAAAACGACAGTGTTACCCCTAATGTTTTTTTTTTCATGACGGCCGATAAAAAACGACAGTGTTACCCCTTATGTTTTTTTTCATGACGGCCGATAAAAAACGGCAGTGTTACCCCTTATGTTTTATTCTCATGACGACTAATAATAAAAAAACTGTGTTACCCCTTACTAACTGTTTATTGTTGAAGTATGTCTTGTTTGTATGTGCCTGACCACAAATGAAGTTCTCTTATGGGAAAAATAAAGAATTTGGATTTGATTCACGTTTTCTTTTCATGACGACCAATAAAAAACGACAGTGTTACCCCTTATGTTTTTTTTCATGACGACCTATAAAAAACGACAGTGTTACCCCTTACGCTTTTTTCCATGACGACCTATAAAAAACGACAGTGTTACCCCTTGCTTTTTTTTCCATGACGACCTTTAAAAAACGACAGTGTTGCCCCTTATGTATTTTTTCATGACGGCCGATAAAAAACGACAGTGTTACCCCTTATGTTTTTTTTCATGACGGCCGATAAAAAAAGACAGTGTTACCCCTTACGCTTTTTTCCATGACGACCTATAAAAAACGACAGTGTTACCCCTTATGTTTTTTTCATGACGACCCCTTACGCTTTTTTCTATGACAACCTATAAAAAACGACAGTGTTAGCCCTTATGTTTTTTTCATGACGACCAATAAAAAACGACAGCGTTACCCCTTACGCTTTTTTCCATGACGACCTAAAAAATACGACAGTGTTACCCCTTATGTTTTTTTTCCATGACGACCAATAAAAAAAGACATTGTTACCCCTTACGCTTTTTTCCATGACGACCGATAAAAAACGACAGTGTTACCCCTTACGCTTTTTTCCATGACGACCTATAAAAAACGACAGTGTTACCCCTTATGTTTTTTTCATGACGACCAATAAAAAACGACATTGTTACCCCTTATGTTTTTTTCCATGACGACCTATAAAAAACGACAGTGATACCCCTTACGCTTTTTTCTATGACGACCTATAAAAAACGACAGTGTTACCCCTTATGTTTTTTTCATGACGACCCCTTACGCTTTTTTCCATGACGACCTATAAAAAACGACAGTGTTACCCCTTCCTCTTTTTTCCATGACGACCTATAAAAAACAACAGTGTTACCCCTTACGCTTTTTTCCATGACGAACTATAAAAAAACGACAGTGTTACCCCTTATGTTTTTTTCATAACGACCCCTTACGCTTTTTTCCATGACGACCTATAAAAAACGACAGTGTTACCCCTTATGTTTTTTTCCATGACGACCTATAAAAAACAACAGTGTTACCCCTTACTCTTTTTTCCATGACGACCTATAAAAAACGACAGTGTTACCCCTAATGTTTTTTTTTTCATGACGGCCGATAAAAAACGACAGTGTTACCCCTTATGTTTTTTTTCATGACGGCCGATAAAAAACGGCAGTGTTACCCCGTATGTTTTATTCTCATGACGACTAATAATAAAAAAACTGTGTTACCCCTTACTAACTGTTTATTGTTGAAGTATGTCTTGTTTGTATGTGCCTGACCACAAATGAAGTTCTCTTATGGGAAAAATAAAGAATTTGAATTTGATTCACGTTTTCTTTTTATGACGACCAATAAAAAACGACAGTGTTACCCCTTATGTTTTTTTTCATGACGACCTATAAAAAACGACAGTGTTACCCCTTACGCTTTTTTCCATGACGACCTATAAAAAACGACAGTGTTACCCCTTGCTTTTTTTTCCATGACGACCTTTAAAAAACGACAGTGTTGCCCCTTATGTATTTTTTCATGACGGCCGATAAAAAACGACAGTGTTACCCCTTACGCTTTTTTCCATGACGACCTATAAAAAACGACAGTGTTAGCCCTTATGTTTTTTTCATGACGACCCCTTACGCTTTTTTCTATGACAACCTATAAAAAACGACAGTGTTAGCCCTTATGTTTTTTTCATGACGACCAATAAAAAACGACAGCGTTACCCCTTACGCTTTTTTCCATGACGACCTATAAAATACGACAGTGTTACCCCTTATGTTTTTTTTCCATGACGACCTATAAAAAACGACAGTGTTACCCCTTATGTTTTTTTCCATGACGACCTATAAAAAACGACAGTGATGCCCCTTACGCTTTTTTCTATGACGACCTATAAAAAACGACAGTGTTACCCCTTATGTTTTTTTCTTGACGACCCCTTAAGCTTTTTTCCATGACGACCTATAAAAAACGACAGTGTTACCCCTTCCTCTTTTTTCCATGACGAACTATAAAAAACAACAGTGTTACCCCTTACGCTTTTTTCCATGACGAACTATAAAAAAACGACAGTGTTACCCCTTATGTTTTTTTCATAACGACCCCTTACGCTTTTTTCCATGACGACTTATAAAAAACGACAGTGTTACCCCTTACGCTTTTTTCCATGACGACCTATAAAATACGACAGTGTTACCCCTTATGTTTTTTTCATGACGACCAATAAAAAAAGACATTGTTACCCCTTACGCTTTTTTCCATGACGACCGATAAAAAACGACAGTGTTACCCCTTACGCTTTTTTCCATGACGACCTATAAAAAACGACAGTGTTACCCCTTATGTTTTTTTCATGACGACCAATAAAAAACGACATTGTTACCCCTTATGTTTTTTTCCATGACGACCTATAAAAAACGACAGTGATACCCCTTACGCTTTTTTCTATGACGACCTATAAAAAACGACAGTGTTACCCCTTATGTTTTTTTCATGACGACCCCTTACGCTTTTTTCCATGACGACCTATAAAAAACGACAGTGTTACCCCTTCCTCTTTTTTCCATGACGACCTATAAAAAACAACAGTGTTACCCCTTACGCTTTTTTCCATGACGAACTATAAAAAAACGACAGTGTTACCCCTTATGTTTTTTTCATAACGACCCCTTACGCTTTTTTCCATGACGACCTATAAAAAACGACAGTGTTACCCCTTATGTTTTTTTCCATGACGACCTATAAAAAACAACAGTGTTACCCCTTACTCTTTTTTCCATGACGACCTATAAAAAACGACAGTGTTACCCCTAATGTTTTTTTTTTCATGACGGCCGATAAAAAACGACAGTGTTACCCCTTATGTTTTTTTTCATGACGGCCGATAAAAAACGGCAGTGTTACCCCTTATGTTTTATTCTCATGACGACTAATAATAAAAAAACTGTGTTACCCCTTACTAACTGTTTATTGTTGAAGTATGTCTTGTTTGTATGTGCCTGACCACAAATGAAGTTCTCTTATGGGAAAAATAAAGAATTTGAATTTGATTCACGTTTTCTTTTCATGACGACCAATAAAAAACGACAGCGTTACCCCTTACGCTTTTTTCCATGACGACCTATAAAATACGACAGTGTTACCCCTTATGTTTTTTTTCCATGACGACCTATAAAAAACGACAGTGTTACCCCTTATGTTTTTTTCCATGACGACCTATAAAAAACGACAGTGATACCCCTTACGCTTTTTTCTATGACGACCTATAAAAAACGACAGTGTTACCCCTTATGTTTTTTTCTTGACGACCCCTTACGCTTTTTTCCATGACGACCTATAAAAAACGACAGTGTTACCCCTTCCTCTTTTTTCCATGACGAACTATAAAAAACAACAGTGTTACCCCTTACGCTTTTTTCCATGACGACCTATAAAAAACGACAGTGTTACCCCTTATGTTTTTTTCATGACGACCAATAAAAAAAGACATTGTTACCCCTTACGCTTTTTTCCATGACGACCGATAAAAAACGACAGTGTTACCCCTTACGCTTTTTTCCATGACGACCTATAAAAAACGACAGTGTTACCCCTTATGTTTTTTTCATGACGACCAATAAAAAACGACATTGTTACCCCTTATGTTTTTTTCCATGACGACCTATAAAAAACGACAGTGATACCCCTTACGCTTTTTTCTATGACGACCTATAAAAAACGACAGTGTTACCCCTTATGTTTTTTTCATGACGACCCCTTACGCTTTTTTCCATGACGACCTATAAAAAACGACAGTGTTACCCCTAATGTTTTTTTTTTCATGACGGCCGATAAAAAACGACAGTGTTACCCCTTATGTTTTTTTTCCATGACGACCTATAAAAAACGACAGTGTTACCCCTTATGTTTTTTTCATAACGACCCCTTGCGCTTTTTTCGATGACGACCTATTAAAAACGACAGTGTTACCCCTTATGTATTTTTTCATGACGGACGATAAAAAACGGCAGAGTTAACCCTTACGCTTTTTTCCATGACGACCTATAAAAAACGACAGTGTTACCCCTTACTTTTTTTTCCATGACGACCTTTAAAAAACGACAGTGTTACCCCTTATGTTTTTTTTCATGACGACCTATAAAAAACGACAGTGTTACCCCTTATGTTTTTTTTCATGACGGCCGATAAAAAACGACAGTGTTACCCCTTATGTTTTTTTCCATGACGACCTATAAAAAACGACAGTGATACCCCTTACGCTTTTTTCTATGACGACCTATAAAAAACGACAGTGTTACCCCTTACGCTTTTTTCCATGACGACCTATAATAAACAACAGTTTTACCCTTACGCTTCTTTCCATGACGACCTATAAAAAACGACAGTGTTACCCCTTACTCTTTTTTCCATGACGACCTATAATAAACAACAGTGTTACCCTTACTCTTTTTTCCATGACGACCTATAAAATACGACAGTGTTACCCCTTATGTTTTTTTTTCATGACGACCTATAAAAAACGACAGTGTTACCCCTTACGCTTTTTTCCATGACGACCTATAATAAACAACAGTTTTACCCTTACGCTTCTTTCCATGACGACCTATAAAAAACGACAGTGTTACCCCTTACTCTTTTTTCCATGACGACCTATAATAAACAACAGTGTTACCCTTACTCTTTTTTCCATGACGACCTATAAAATACGACAGTGTTACCCCTTATGTTTTTTTTTCATGACGGCCGATAAAAAAACGACAGTGTTACCCCTTATGTTTTTTTTCCATGATGACCTATAAAAAACGACAGTGTTACCCCTTACGCTTTTTTTCCATGACGACCTATAAAAAACGACAGTGTGACCCCTTATGTTTTTTTCATGACGACCCCTTACGCTTTTTTCCATGACGACCAATAAAAAACGACAGTGTTACCCCTTCCTCTTTTTTCCATGACGACCTATAAAAAACAACAGTGTTACCCCTTATGTTTTTTTCATAACGACCCCTTACGCTTTTTTCCATGACGACCTATAAAAAACGACAGTGTTACCCCTAATGTTTTTTTTTTCATGATGGCCGATAAAAAACGACAGTGTTACCCCTTATGTTTTTTTTCCATGACGACCTATAAAAAACAACAGTGTTACCCCTTATGTTTTTTTCATAACGACCCCTTACGCTTTTTTCCATGACGACCATTTTCCATGGTCAGTGTTACCCCCTATGTATTTTTTCATGACGGCCGATCAAAAACGGCAGTGTTACCCCTTATGTTTTATTCTCATGACGACTAATAATAAAAAAACTGTGTTACCCCTTACTAACTGTTTATTGTTGAAGTATGTCTTGTTTGTATGTGCCTGACCACAAATGAAGTTCTCTTATGGGAAAAATAAAGAATTTGAATTTGATTGACGCTTTTTTCCATGATGACCTATAAAAAACGACAGTGTTACCCCTTCCTCTTTTTTCCATGACGACCTATAAAAAACAACAGTGTTACCCCTTATGTTTTTTTCATAACGACCCCTTACGCTTTTTTCCATGACGACCTATAAAAAACGACAGTGTTACCCCTAATGTTTTTTTTTTCATGACGGCCGATAAAAAACGACAGTGTTACCCCTTATGTTTTTTTTCCATGACGACCTATAAAAAACGACAGTGTTACCCCTTATGTTTTTTCCATAACGACCCCTTGCGCTTTTTTCGATGACGACCTATTAAAAACGACAGTGTTACCCCTTATGTATTTTTTCATGACGGACGATAAAAAACGGCAGTGTTACCCCTTATGTTTTATTCTCATGACGACTAATGATAAAAAAACTGTGTTACCCCTTACTAACTGTTTATTGTTGAAGTATGTCTTGTTTGTATGTGCCTGACCACAAATGAAGTTCTCTTATGGGAAAAATAAAGAATTTGAATTTGATTGACGCTTTTTTCCATGATGACCTATAAAAAACGACAGTGTTACCCCTTACGCTTTTTTCCATGACGACCTATAAAAAACGACAATGTTACCCCTTATGTTTTTTTCATGACGACCCCTTACGCTTTTTTCCATGACGACCTATATAATAAACGACAGTGTTACCCCTTATGTTTTTTTTCCATGACGACCTATAAAAAACGGCAGTGTTACCCCTTATGTTTTATTCTCATGACGACTAATAATAAAAAAACTGTGTTACCCCTTACTAACTGTTTATTGTTGAAGTATGTCTTGTTTGTATGTGCCTGACCACAAATGAAGTTCTCTTATGGGAAAAATAAAGAATTGGATTTTGATTTACGCTTTTTTCCATGATGACCTATAAAAAACGACAGTGTTACCCCTTATGTTTTTTTCATGACGACCCCTTACGCTTTTTTCCATGACGACCTATAAAAAACGACAGTGTTACCCCTTACTCCTTTTTTCATGACGACCAATAAAAAACGACAGTGTTACCCCTTATGTTTTTTTTCATGACGGCCGATAAAAAACGACAGTGTAACCTCTTACGCTTTTTTCCATGACGACCTATAAAAAACGACAGCGTTACCCCTTACTCCTTTTTCTATGACGACTTATAAATAACGACAGTGTTACCCCTTACGCTTTTTTCATGACGGCCGATAAAAAACGACAGTGTTACCCCTTATGTATTTTTTCATGACGGCCGATAAAAAACAACAGTGTTACCCCTTATGTTTTTTTCATAACGACCCCTTACGCTTCTTTCCATGACGACCTATAAAAAACGACAGTGTTACCCCCAATGTTTTTTTTTTCATGACGGCCGATAAAAAACGACAGTGTTACCCCTTATGTTTTTTTTCCATGACGACCTATAAAATACGACAGTGTTACCCCTTATGTTTTTTTTCCATGACGACCTATAAAATACGACAGTGTTACCCCTTATGTTTTTTTTCCATGAAGACCTATAAAAAACGACAGTGTTACCCCCTATGTATTTTTTCATGACGGCCGATCAAAAACGGCAGTGTTACCCCTTATGTTTTATTCTCATGACGACTAATAATAAAAAAACTGTGTTACCCCTTACTAACTGTTTATTGTTGAAGTATGTCTTGTTTGTATGTGCCTGACCACAAATGAAGTTCTCTTATGGGAAAAATAAAGAATTTGTTTTGATTTACGCTTTTTTTTCCATGACGACCTATAAAATACGACAGTGTTACCCCTTATGTTTTTTTTCCATGATGACCTATAAAAAACGACAGTGTTACCCCTTATGTTTTTTTCATGACGACCCCTTACGCTTTTTTCCATGACGACCTATAAAAAACGACAGTGTTACCCCTTACGCTTTTTTCTATGACGACCGATAAAAAACGACAGTGTTACCCCTTACTCCTTTTTTCATGACGACCAATAAAAAACAACAGTGTTACCCCTTATGTTTTTTTTCATGACGGCCGATAAAAAACGACAGTGTAACCCCTTACGCTTTTTTCCATGACGACCTATAAAAAACAACAGCGTTACCCCTTACTCCTTTTTCTATGACGACCTATAAAAAACGACAGTGTTACCCCTTACGCTTTTTTCATGACGGCCGATAAAAAACGACAGTGTTACCCCTTACGCTTTTTTCTATGACGACCGATAAAAAACGACAGTGTTACCCCTTACTCCTTTTTTCATGACGACCCATAAAAAACGACAGTGTTACCCCTTATGTTTTTTTTCATGACGACCCCTTACGCTTTTTTCCATGACGACCTATAAAAAACGACAGCGTTACCCCTTACTCCTTTTTCTATGACGACCGATAAAAAACGACAGTGTTACCCCATATGTTTTTTTTCATGACGGCCTATAAAAAACGACAGTGTTACCCCTTATGTTTTTTTTCCATGACGACCTATAAAAAACGACAGTGTTACCCCTTACGCTTTTTTCCATGACGACCTATAAAAAACGACAGTGTTAACCCTTACGCTTTTTTCCATGACGACCTATAAAAAAGACAGTGTTACCCCTTACTTTTTTTTCCATGACGACCTTTAAAAAACGACAGTGTTACCCCTTATGTTTTTTTTCATGACGACCTATAAAAAACGACAGTGTTACCCCTTACGCTTTTTTCCATGACGACCTATAAAAAACGACAGTGTTACCCATTACGCTTTTTTCGATGACGACCTATAAAAAACGACAGTGTTACCCCTTACGCTTTTTTCCATGACGACCTATAATAAACGACAGTGTTACCCTTACGCTTCTTTCCATGATGACCTATAAAAAACGACAGTGTTACCCCTTACTCTTTTTTCCATGACGACCTATAATAAACGACAGTGTTACCCTTACGCTTCTTTCCATGACGACCTATAAAAAACGACAGTGTTACCCCTTACGCTTTTTTCTATGACGACCTATAAAAAACGACACTGTTACCCCTTACTCTTTTTTCCATGACGACCTATAAAATACGACAGTGTTACCCCTTATGTTTTTTTTTCATGACGGCCGATAAAAAAACGACAGTGTTACCCCTTATGTTTTTTTTCCATGACGACCTATAAAAAACGACAGTGTTACCCCTTACGCTTTTTTCCATGACGACCTATAAAATACGACAGTGTTACCCCTTATGTTTTTTTTTCATGACGGCCGATAAAAAAACGACAGTGTTACCCCTTAGGTTTTTTTCCATGACGGCCGATAAAAAACGACAGTGTTACCCCTTACGCTTTTTTCCAAGACGACCTATAAAAAACGACATTGTTACCCCTTACGCTTTTTTCCATGACGACCTTTAAAATACGACAGTGTTACCCCTTATATTTTTTTTTCATGACAGCCGATAAAAAAACGACAGTGTTACCCCTTATGTTTTTTTTCCATGACGACCTATAAAAAACGACAGTGTTACCCCTTACGCTTTTTTTCCATGACGACCTATAAAAAACGACAGTGTTACCCCTTACTTCTTTTTCCATGACGGCCGATAAAAAACGACAGTGATACCCCTTACGCTTTTTTCCATGACGACCTATAAAATACGACAGTGTTACCCCTTATGTTTTTTTTTCATGACGGCCGATAAAAAAACGACAGTGTTACCCCTTATATTTTTTTCCATGACGGCCGATAAAAAACGACAGTGTTACCCCTTACGCTTTTTTCCATGACGGCCGATAAAAAACGACAGTGTTACCCCTTACGCTTTTTTCCATGACGACCTATAAAAAACGACAGTGTTACCCCTTATGTTTTTTTCATGACGACCAATAAAAAACGACATTGTTACCCCTTATGTTTTTTTCCATGACGACCTATAAAAAACGACAGTGTTACCCCTTACGCTTTTTTCTATGACGACCTATAAAAAACGACAGTGTTACCCCTTACTCCTTTTTCTATGACGACCTATAAAAAAAAAACGACAGTGTTACCCCTTTTGTTTTTTTCATGACGACCAATAAAAAACGACATTGTTACCCCTTATGTTTTTTTCCATGACGACCTATAAAAAACGACAGTGATACCCCTTACGCTTTTTTCTATGACGACCTATAAAAAACGACAGTGTTACCCCTTATGTTTTTTTCATGACGACCCCTTACGCTTTTTTCCATGACGACCTATAAAAAACGACAGTGTTACCCCTTCCTCTTTTTTTCATGACGACCTATAAAAAACAACAGTGTTACCCCTTACGCTTTTTTCCATGACGAACTATAAAAAAACGACAGTGTTACCCCTTATGTTTTTTTCATAACGACCCCTTATGTTTTTTTCCATGACGACCTATAAAAAACAACAGTGTTACCCCTTACTCTTTTTTCCATGACGACCTATAAAAAACGACAGTGTTACCCCCAATGTTTTTTTTTTCATGACGGCCGATAAAAAACGACGGTGTTACCCCTTATGTTTTTTTTCATGACGGCCGATAAAAAACGGCAGTGTTACCCCTTATGTTTTTTTTCATGACGGCCGATAAAAAAAGACAGTGTTACCCCTTATGTATTTTTTCATGACGGCCGATAAAAAACGGCAGTGTTACCCCTTATGTTTTATTCTCATGACGACTAATAATAAAAAAACTGTGTTACCCCTTACTAACTGTTTATTGTTGAAGTATGTCTTGTTTTTATGTGCCTGACCACAAATGAAGTTCTCTTATGGGAAAAATAAAGAATTTGAATTTGATTTACGTTTTCTTTTCATGACGACCTATAAAAAACGGCAGTGTTACCACTTACGCTTTTTTCTATGACGACCTATAAAAAACGACAGTGTTACCCCTTACGCTTTTTTCTATGACGACCTATAAAAAACGACAGTGTTACCCCTTATGTTTTTTTTCATGACGACCAATAAAAAACGACAGTGTTACCCCTTACTCTTTTTTCCATGACGACCTTTAAAAAACGACAGTGTTACCCCCTTATGTTTTTTTTCATGACGTCCGATACAAAACGACTGTGTTACCCCTTACGCTTTTTTCCATGACGACCAATAAAAAACGATAGTGTTACCCCTTACGCTTTTTTCTATGACGACCTATAAAAAACGACAGTGTTACCCCTTATGTTTTCTTCATGATGACCAATAAAAAACGACAGTGTGACCCCTTACTCTTTTTTCCATGACGACCTATAAAAAACGACATTGTTACCCCTTATGTTTTTTTTCATGACGGCCGATAAAAAACGGCAGTGTTACCCCTTATGTTTTTTTTTTTCATGACGGCCGATAAAAAACGACAGTGTTACCCCTTATGTTTTTTTTCATGACGGCCGATAATAAATGACAGTGTTACCACTTGGGTTATTTTTCATGACGAACAATAAAAAACGTCAATGCTACCCCTTATGTTTTTTTCATACGACCAATAAAAAACGACAGTGTTACCCCTTATGCTTTTTTCATGACGACCGAAAGAAAACAACAGTGTTACCCCTTATGCTTTTTGATGGCCGATAAAAAAATAGTGTTAGCCTTTACACTTTTTTTCATTCCTGACCAGGAATAAAGTTCTCTTACTGGGTAAATAAAGTTAATTGAATTACGTATTTTTTCATGACAACCGATCAAAAACGACAGTAGGCGAGTATCAGATCAAGCAGGCTCTGCGTTCCCTTGCATAACATAATGCATTCTGGGATCAAAACGTCAGGAATGCTGGAGATATCTTCCCTATGTGACATGTCACATGACTTTGAAAACTCGCAGGAGCTCCCTCCGTCTGCATTTCTGTGCACAAATAATGACAGTGTTTTTCTTTTTTTTTATGACGATAATAAACGTGTGTTACCCCTTATGTTTTTTTTATTGACCATCAATTGAAAACAACAGTGTTACCCCTTATGTATTATTGAATGACTCCTGATAACAAACAACAGTGTAATGACGACCAGGGTGCGATTCTTTTGGGAGGGATAGGAGGGATCCACCTCTGTTTTTTGTTTTTTTTGGAAAATAAAATGTTTCATGTCTTTTTAATTTACCTTAAAGATGAATGTTCAACTGTTTGAAATGTAGGCGAATAGGGCCGACCATTTACTTAAAAGAAAAATTAGGTCTGTCGATCGCCTATTTATTCATGAAAAGAAAGAAGGAAAAAAAACATCCATCATTTGACAAATCGCACCCTGTGTGTATTTATCTTGCCATAGTTCAAAAGCATCGCTAGGAACCTTGAAGGTCTCAAAAACACACACTTAAAAGCAGTTGCTGCAATACCTTTGTCTGAGTACATCAAAGTTCTCAAACAAATGTCAGCCAGCGGATATTTAATTTGGTAGTGAAACTCCCACCAATGTTATCAAGCCAGAGCTGGGGGGGGGGAGGGGGGTGAGAGTGGCGCACACTGAATGCTGAAAAGGAGCAAAGCCGGTATTGACAGGAGTAGACGCTCAGGAGCAGTTAAATGACAGCTGATGAAAGCCATGGAAACTGTTACCTTCGGTTGCAGTCGGTGGTTCTGTTTGGGATGGAAAGTTGGGATTTTTTTTCCACAGTGAAGTTAGAAACTAGAAACGGTTTCGATGGACTAAAGATGGGAATGCTCCAAGCTTTAATAGGGTTACCATGAAATGTGGAGCCTGTTAATATGCATCTCCATGTTTTCCACACGTGAAAACATATAGTGTTGTGTATGTTTTGTACGTATAAATACATACAAGCCTCTATGTATTCATACGGTCCAACTATGTAATGAAATAACATTAATACAAAATATGCACCAATTAAAATATCTAAGTATAAAGAAAAACAACTAGTATGGGGAGAATAACGAAAATTATGAAATAAGAGAACCTTTACCTTCGACTTCAAGTGGCAACTCCTCATCTACAACAGAGTAAAGGACATTTGAAAATAACCAGCTGAGTTTATTTCTATATATACTTTTTATGAATGTATATACAGTCCTTAAAGATGGATGACATTGGTCATGAGACGGCACAAGGCGACACGTTTGGCCACGTTTGGCCAAGCCCTGCTGCGAGATGTTTCCCATTAAAAACACACATTTCACCCATCATTCAAATCATAACATGCAATTTCCGGACAAGTAGTTAGATTGTCGCGATAAGTAGGCCTACGCCTGTTTATCGCTGATCTATTTATTTTTTATTTATTTCTATGGGTAATGGTACAATTAAAGGTACAATTAAATAAAAGTCCTCTCACTCACACACACACACACACACACACACACACACACACACACACACACACACACACAGAGTGATGGTGTTTTCTCTCTCCGAGAAAACAGTACAAATAAAGATACGATATATATATGTATACAGCAAAAGCATCCAGTCACCTTCTGAAGTCAGTAATGAATCCAAAACACTGTTCAAACAGAGCAGGAGCTCTGCGTGATATTCGATGCAAATCCCTCGCATGCAACACTGAACACCGGAAGCAAAAACTCGTTTACGGAACTAATCCTCCCGCGGACAAACAGCCAGACGGCGGGATTATAAAGTATACAGTTGTTTACCGTTCGACAATAAAAAACTGTTTAAAAGTAATGGGTTTAAAACTCACTGTTCAGAGGACGAAAAGGACAGCCCTGTATGAATGTGGTTGGCAGCATTGCTAGCATTGCTATGCTATTTGAGGTGAGGTGTCAAAGGTATGGTCCGAAATAAGGCACATTTCCCGCTATCTCTGGCATTTCACAACATTGAATGTGAATGTCATTACAATTGTAACGTCGACACAATTTCTCACGAGTGCTTTGAGACCCATGAGAAATTGTTTCATGAAGGTCAGATAAAGATTTATGTTACAGGCAGGCTAAATGCATGTCAATTAATGTGTTAATGAAGGCCCACCTTGTGATGGTTATGACAACCGACTAATTAATTAACACCTTTGTTAGGAACTAAATTCGTTACAAGTGGACCACAACTTATTTAGACATAACACCTGGGTAGAACTCAACAGTGGTTTATAAATGTTAGGCCTATTGACAACAACACATTACATTTTCCGATCCGAATTTGTGGCTGAGAGACAATGTTTTAGCATGACATGTATCAAACAAATAAACCGAACCACCAGAATACACAAACCTCTGTTGTACCTCCTGTCAACTTGTTTTCTCACTCAAAAGCAACCGGGTTTAAAAGTACTCAGAGAACCCTGACACAGTGACAGTCTATAGTCTTAAGGAGCCATGCAAGACGCCTTTTTTTACCTGCTTCCTGCTCCTCTTCCACCTCTGAGGAGAAAAAAATTCGATCATAGAAGTATTGAGTCTTCAGTGAACCCTGCGGGACATTGATGGACTGCAACTGATTTTGACAAAAGAAAAAAATCACTCCTACCTTCTTCCCTGGAACGAACACAAACACGAACACACAGACAGACAGAGACAGAGACAGAAGAGACATGGAAATGTGTTACAGTTGATTTAAGGGTACCTCTCTGGGGTGAATGGATTATCTTGACGAAGGCCTGGGCCTCATCACTTACTGTGCCACCTCCACCTCCACGACATCCTCCACCTCCTCGGTCTCCTCCACCTCTTCAGTCGTCTGTCCTTCAGACATCTTGGATTTTCTGTTACCAGAGTTTCATCATGATGGGGAAAAACAACAATTAAAGAAAGAAACAATCTTTTGTTTGTTTTAGAGACGATGAAGGTCAATTGAAACTGTGCTCAATCTATGCTTTATCTTTACATGCGTTTTGATGGGACCCTTGGACTTACACACACACACACACACACACACACACACACACACACTTTATGACCCCCATCCTTAAAAAATCACCATGACAATAAAAGCAACAGGGTTTCCAAATACAGCCTGCCTAATCCGCAAGATATCTCCTTGGCAGAGAGTGAGAAAGCGGAGGACGTTGCGAGAGAGAGAGAGAGAGAGAGAGAGAGAGAGAGAGAGAGAGAGAGAGAGAGAGAGAGAGAGAGAGAGAGAGAGAGAGGTGGAAAGAAATAGAGAGAGAGAGAGAGAGAGAGAGAGAGAGAGAAAGCTCATCTCACATGTTCCTCTTAATATTGAATAAGTTGAGTAATGTGCAGCAATGCCTCAAAGAGGTCATGAATAGTTTTTCTTTAATAATTCACCGACAACAGGACACTGAACGACATATTTAATGTGATTAAAGTTTTTATGGGGATACAATTCCTTTTCATTTATAGGCGTGGTACATGACAGAAGCCGTTGGTTTAGAGATGTAAAATGTAAATGTTATCGCCAAGCCCCCCCCCCCCCCCCCCCCCTCTGAGACCAGCCCTTGAAGTCCATTTGAAACAACCTCTGGCGCTGAAGCCCATTATCTGCAGTCACAAAGTCACAAGACAATGTGTCAAGGTGATGTACACACACACACACAAACACTCAGAGGAGAACCTTGATGTCGTTAAAAAGAGCGTCTAAATATACACCCTGACCAACATGATGAGCATACACGCGCACACGCGCACACGCACACTCACACACCACACCATGTCCTACTGCGACGCAGCTTTTCCATTAGCTAATAAATCACACGATCGGCGGCTCCAAACAGCCATGGGCGGGCTGATATTTGGGTGCGAGCGCAGCTCTATTTTTAAAGAACTGTAGAACGGTTTGTGGGTGGGGGAGAGGATTGAACAGGTGCAGAGAGAGAGAGAGAGAGAGAGAGAGAGAGAGAGAGAGAGAGAGAGAGAGAGAGAGAGAGAGAGAGAGAGAGAATTCACTATTTTATATCAGCATCAGTTCAGTTTTTAGCATCCCACCCATTCAAATGTTTCTTATTTTTGTTGTTTTGTGGCTTGAATGTCATCTAAAGTGCATTTCTCCTCTGGAAAAAGTACATATTGTGTTATAACTAAGTTTTATGAAGGGTATAAAGTAGGCTACATCTCATATTTATAAAGTACATGTAAAGAACATCTTATACTTATAAAGCAACATATAAATACACATGCTTAGAGTATACATTATGTATGACGCACGTCTTATATGTATAAAGTACATAAAATAACATATGTATAACGTTTGCATCATGTATAAAGTTAATCTTATATGTCAATTAATAATGGATGTACAGTGTACATATGGTTGAATTACATCTTATTTCACGGATCAATTTCCCTATTGGTTATAAATGAAGAGATGTGAACATAGTTAGAATGGAGGGATGTTTTCACGTTGTCCACGCTGGTAATTGTCCTAACATTATCGTAGCGATAAATTGTTTCCCTGTACTTCTTACACTGTCTCTTCCACCTTCCTGATATTCAAACCAAACATCTGCACATTCAATTCCCACACACGTCACCTTTTGGAGTGTTTTTATTCCTAACGGTTTAGGGCCTTTGGAAAAATGCATGTTGGACTGAGTTAGTGAAATGGAATCACTATAAATGACCTAAAATGCACGGACTGAAACCCAAAGAGAGGAAAGGGAGGAGGGAGACAGAAAGGAGGGGGGGGTCAGCAAAAGAGACAGTGAGAGAGACAAACACAGACACACACAGAGAAAGTGAGAGACATAGACAAAGAGAGAGACAAAGAAAAAGAGATAGACAAAGTGAAAGAGGTGTCAGAGACAGAGAGACAGAAAGAGAGACAAAGAGAGAGACAGAGTGAAAGAGGTGACGGAGAGAGAGAGAGAGAGAGAGAGAGAGAGAGAGAGAGAGAGAGAGAGAGAGAGAGAGAGAGAGAGAGAGAGAGAGAGAAAGTGAAAGAGGTGTCAGAGACAAGACAGAAAGAAAGTGAGCAAGACAAAGAGAGAGACAAAGAGAAAGAGAGGGGCCAGGGACAGAGACAGAGACAGAGAGAGAGACAGAGAGAGGAACCAAAACGATGGGAGCGTGAGTGTGAACGGCATCGTCTGCTTCTCAAACTCCATCTGGGTAAAGAAAGTATGAAATGGAAATCCAGGGAGAATTCCCTTACTGCAGCGGGGGCCTGCGGGCCTGCGGGCCTGCGGGCATTAACACAAGTACTCGCTTTTAAACGTGTGCGGCCGGTCTCCCGTCTGGCTGAATCAGTGGAACAGCGACTCTCTCTCTCTCTCAACAGCAGCAGTGGAGGAATGCAGCGACGGTTGCTGCCAGCATTAGTCTGTAATAAAGGCAAAGCCCCAAAGCACGCCACAAACCCGGGGCCCCCAAGGGCCAAGCTAAGTAGCACCCCCTGTGCTTTTTTTTACTCCCTACAACGGCCACACGCGACACACAATGGACTGACTGTAAACGCCTGGAAATCAAATCAGAAGGCGTCCATTCCGCCACATCCTTCAACCCTGAGGCAGGAGTCTCGAGAAGAACGCAATTTGAACTCGTGTTTTTTTTTTTCTCCCTATTTGTTCCGTCTCCTCGAGTCGCTCCTCGTGCGCGATTTGTCAGGGAAACAACCGACGGGTCTAATTTAATTGACTTCAATTAATTCCTCCTCATCTGACTAGTAGCGTCGGTGGCACACAAAAGCAGAAGAGCAAACACAGGGAATGTCATGCGGGGTTCCAGCAGTCATGCTAATAGACCCCCTCTCTTACCCGCCGGGGAGCTGAAGAAGAGCGGCTGTGCTAAGTGCGGCTTGTCTCGGGCAAAGCACTTATTAATCTAGATACACAAACTCACTGATCCACGCCCAGCCCACCCATCCACCCCTCAAAGCACCCGTGCCCCACCACCACCACCACGGTGTCTGGTCACGTGACCCTCCCCGCTGGCCCGTGATTGGTGCGTGCCACCGTCTATTGTTAGGTTGCCACCGGGGGTTTGGTCGCGTCTATTGTTAAGGGCAAACAAGAACACACAACAACAACAACGAGGGGGGCATTGCTCAACCGGGAAATAGCACTTCAGCAATAGTAAAACATTTGTTATAACTTCTCACATCAAATGGAGAGAGAACCATTCCCAGGGCGGAATGAAACGTGGCTAGTTCTTAGGAAAAAGGAGACAAGGACTTGTGTATTAACGATAATGTCTTTATTGCCGTTGTTGAGTCAATGGTACAATGTTTGACGAACATGAATCCAGCTGGAAGCTAGCCACCGACGTGACATTGAGAGCGCTTGGCTAGGCGTAAACAGAACAGCATGTGTGTGTGCTTTGCATAGCGGTTATTCGCTTCGTAAAAAGACAGGTGTCTGGTTAAACATTGACTTAGAAGGCTATCACAAAAGAGATAGACTAAAGATGTAACAAAAAATAAATCATCGAGGCAATATGAAAACCACAGTATATAAAAAAAAAGAGGCAATAAAACGTCACCATAAATCATACAAGAACTTTTTTTTTTTTTTTTTGTCAGGCTCCCCTGCTCATGGTAGGAGCCTTGGAATGTGATTGTCGAGAGTTTGGAGCAGAACATATGATTAATTTCATGCCCCAGAGAAAATTTCATTATCCTTATCAAAGCATGTGCTGTGCGAAAAAAAAACAACCCACGTACATATTAATGTAATGCAATGCAACACTTGAGAATTTTTCGGCAAAAGTTAAGCATCGGGAATACAACGACGACCCCGTAGGTAGGATAGCTTCCACCAGCCAGGTGACATACCTTACGTTTACTCATGTGTTTGTAGCACAGAGGCCGTTGAATCCATTAACAAAAACAACGACAAAAAAACACTTGTTATTGCAATCATAAGGCAACAAACTTAACACAATTATATAGTGGTGCACATCCTTGCATTTAACGATTATTGTATTCTACAGGCAACCGGCAGATTGGATATCTCTCTGCGTGCCCAAGGTAGGAATGCCTGTGATTCATAGTACATATCTGGAATGAATTCAGTCCTGTTGTTTTTATTAATCCCCTGCATGGGTCTTATTTATTATCGGCCATCTTGGTTAAAGGTGACATTTTATACCACCAGATTTCCAAAACGGCTTGAAACGGCTAATCACACTCACTCCTGGTGCTATAATATGTCACCTTTAAGTCTTGGTCTGCTTTCAGGTCTACTGCCTAGCTAGCCGTTGGAACCAAGATGGCTGCTGTAGGTGAATAAGACCCAGCATAAACCCAATAGCTTTAAAAAACAAAGAAAAAATAAGCAGAAAGCCCCCCCCTTCCCCTTCACCGCGCCACACAGCTGCGTTAACATTGTTACGTAGGAATGTCTATGAAGATTTTAAAGTGATCATGAGACTTTTTGTGTTTTCGAAATTTCCAAAAATGACACAACATATAAAAAAGCATAAATAAAAAAAAACGACTTTATGTATGATTAAAGATGGAATGATGTTAATAATCGAGCATCCTTTCACCGCCAAAATTAACGCTTTAAGTCCTTAACTGCCTGTTGGTGAATAGTCATAATATCAAAAAAAGCGAAATACCTTTTTTTTATGCGTATAAAAAGGTTATTGATATATAAACGTACATTATAATAGTTAATAATAAAAAAAACAACACATGTGCTAACATATATTACTCGAAACATTGCGGAGCTATTGGTTTTATTAAGACATTATTAAAGTGAAATCCGCTAAATTCTAGAAGTGCTTTTTTTCTTTCTATCTTGAACTTGGTGACTAAAGTCGCAAAGTGTGAAGCATTCGCTTTAAATATAAATAAAATAAAAAAACGATGTTTGAGAGAGAGAGAGAGAGAGAGAGAGAGTCATGTAATCGCTTATAGTATGTGTTCACGGACATCTAGAATTGGACAAGGCCGAAAGAGCTCAATTCAAATTAACCATATTTTCTTTGCTTTGTGCCCCGTGGGATTCTACGCGACGCATATGTAGAAAGATCATAAAGGTCCAAATTTCACAGCATTTTTGGTTCTTTTCATTTTATTTTTTCTTAAGAATGTAACACTACGCAAAAAATAAAAATAAATCGACGTGCAAAGGCACTATACTCAGACGCAACCGTACAAAAATGCTGTTTCGGTACAGTGGTCGGGCCGTGCGTTACCCCCCTCCCCCCGCCTCCCGCCCTTTTCCCCTCCGCCCCCCTGGTTGGTGGGTGTGTCGTCTTGTGGGTGTGTCTTTACTGGATACATAAGACTGGGTCTAAAGGAAGAGGCTTGGATTAGATCGTCTTGGTCCCTGGTTGTTGCTGCAGCAGCCTCTGGAGATATTAGTGTCCCATACCTGGGGGGGAAACCAACACAAAACAGAGTTTACTATCAAGTACTTGCAATGATCGAGAAGTACTGTCAACGATCAAGAAGTACTCTCAATGATCAAGAAGTACTCTTAACAATCAAGAAGTACTCTTAACAATTAGGAAGCATTCTCAACGATCAATAAGCACTTTTTACGATAAAGAAGAACTCTCAACGATCAAAAACTACTTTTAGATTGATTTATACTGATTACAATCTAGAATAACTATTCATGATCATGAATGGATCTCAACGATCAAGAAGTACTCTCACCTATCAAACTAAGAGAGGGATTTATGAAATTGCAACTAAACCAGTACAGGAAATAAATCCTTGAGTGACTGAGTATGAAAGAGCAAAAAGGATCAAATATTTTGCAGAGGTTGCATGGTCTTTTTAAGGTTTTAAATTGGGTACAATTTCACATTAATGACAGTTTCGGTGTAGACCGATTTAGGAGCAGAAATCAATATTTGGCTGCATGGATAGGGAGCCTCATTTTTTTGGTTACCCAATATGATGTCAAATTCTGTACTGAGGTACAAACAAAGAGAAACATTAAATACATCGAAGGGCAGGTCAATTTCTACAATGAATTGTTCTGGTGTCATGTGCTTTGTCTGTGCGTACTCATTTGTTTCATAAAAGGGAGTCTGTGAATCCATTTTGCCGTCACACATCACAACCAGTTAACGTTGCAATACTTACAAAAAAACATAGGGAAGTATATTTATATTGCACCATTCAG
The DNA here is from genome assembly GCF_031168955.1 of Gadus macrocephalus. Taxonomy (NCBI): domain Eukaryota; kingdom Metazoa; phylum Chordata; class Actinopteri; order Gadiformes; family Gadidae; genus Gadus; species Gadus macrocephalus. The sequence goes on along the minus strand of NC_082400.1, from coordinate 15,833,576 downwards.
AAAACAAGGCCATTCCTAGTGCTAAGGAACATAAGTTTGTCTGGGTGTGCCAGGATTCAAGTCAACTTAATTCCTCAAATGAAACTTAATTTGACCGGACAAATAATCTATAAGGGCATGTATGTGGTTTCACTGACTCACTCGCTCAAAAAACACAAAGGCATCGGCATGAACCCATCTCTTAAAGTCTAAACAAAGCCCGTCCGTTTTGGCCTGCAGCAGACATGACAGACTCTTGTTGTAATGCTATGTTGTGCTAATTTCAGCCGGTAATGTGATAAACCCAGCATGCAGGAACCGCAGGCCCTTACCCCTCTGTCAGAGCACGAGAGAGGGAGAGATACAAAGGCAGAGGGAGAGAGGGACAGAGACAGAGAGAGAGAGACACAGAGAGAGAGAGAGAGAGAGAGAGAGGGACAGAGACAGAGAGAGAAAGAGAGAGAGGGACAGAGACAGAGAGAGAGGGAGACAGAGAGACAGAGAGACAGAGAGACAGAGAGACAGACAGACAGACAGACAGACAGACAGACAGACAGAGACAGAGACAGAGAGAGAGCGATAGAGAGAGAATTGGCAGAGATGAAGAGGCTAACTGCTCCTGTATCTAGTGTGCAGATACTGTTTGAGAGTTTGAAACATTGCTATTTATTCATTCAACGGACACTTTTGTCCTCAAGACACTTATTCATTACGTGGGCTTACTACCAAATCATTTAGCAGACACTATTCAAGTGTATTTGAGTGAATTCAGAGACATGTCATTAAGCTAGGGGTTAGGGCATATTGGTCAAGGATGCCTAAATGGTTAGGCTGTGGACACTGTGCACCGAACACAACGCTTGTCCATGGGGACACTCATAGCCGCTACCATCCGTCCTCCCGTGCCAATACACCAATGGTAAGTTGTCATTGTTTATTGTGTTTTTTTGTGTTTGTGAGAGGGAGTTTGGGTGTGTGAAGGGTTTGTGTGGATGTGTCTGTGTGTGTGTGTGTGTGTGTGTGTGTGTGTGTGTGTGTGTGTGTGTGTGTGTGTGTGTGTGTGTGTGTGTGTGTGTGTGTGTGTGTGTGTGTCTGGGTCTGGGTCTGTGTCTGTGTGTGTGTGTGTGTGCAACTGTGTAAGCTAATGGAATGACATGGATAGGATCTGTCAAGGTCAAACTCCTTCTCTCCTCTCAGGGGTACTCATACGAGGGGAGCTGCTGCATTCGGCTTCGGTTCTGGAAATAGCCAACGAGGCTAAAGACCCTAAACGGACGTCCTAATATTCCCCAGAGACCCTAGACCCGAAAGGTATTGCAACCAGATTGTTTTCAAATATGCTTTTAATGAAAGCTAAAATATCTAAAATAAAACAGGTTTTATAATTAAATTCTAACTATCAATGTATGCAATGCTAGTTACATATTTGGGCATATTAGTTCAAAAAAAATCTATATCGATGTTTAAATTCTTTCATTTATTGTTTATATTATTATTATTTTTTTCATAATATAACTGATAATAAAAAATTATGGCAATTATGGCTTATATTCTAATTATTCCAACTCTTCAAGTCAAATAAAAAAATTATAGTGTGCGTAAGGCATACTTTTTCTGTACATTGAGAGCCAGGTTGTGAACTGCCTGCCTGTGGCTCGGAGCACCGCACCAGAACTGGACCGCCCACGGAGTTACATAAGGACTCTCCACAGACCGGCCACCCACCCACACAAACCCAACACTAATGCACAGATATACCATTTTGTGCACTTACCATTTGCGACTGATTTTGCCTCCCCTCTGCCTGTCATCTAAAAGGGAAAAAGGAGAAATAAGGAGAAAGAAAAGCAGAGGAAGAAAAAATAAAAACGGTTAGGGCGGATTGAGAAAATCAACGAAGTAGATCTGTTTAGAATTCCTGTGTCAGAAAACGGCCCCAAACACTGAAGCTCATATCGCTAACTCAAATCTAACCTTCGAGCCCATCCGGCACTGACATTGACAGTATGATCTCATCTACATTGCCGGAGCCGTTCATCTTCCTCATCCTCATCTGCGCCCTGCCATCCATCAGCGCTAACGGCTAGCTATTAGCTAATAGCCGTGAGCTAATAACAGGGTTAGATAACCACTGTCCTTCCTGTCCAGGGCCAGTCGTACGTCACTGCGGACCACCGCCTAGCGCCCTCCAAACCCACCACTCCACTGTGGTGGACCACAGACCTCTGGCATAGCCATAGCCGTTAGCTAAGCGCAAGCTAGACCTGGGCTACGCCAGGACAGGCTAGCGCCAGGGCCCTCGCTCTGGCTAAGGCTGCTGCTGTGAGCTCTGTTTCACCGTTAAACCGGGAAACAGTGAGAGAATAAGAGAGAGACAGACGGACAGAAATAGTCAATTATACAGCCCTGCAATTCCGGAGTTGAAACGGAAATTGCGATCCAAACTGTGCGGTAATTGCTACTCCTGACAACGTTCCTTGTGTTCTTCAACACAACACAAAAAATAATACGATAGTAAAGACAAAAGAAACCTTCAAATGAAGACAGGGTGATGCAACACAGCCATTTTAAAAGAGTTCAGCGTGCAGTGGGACAGTGCGCGATACACACAAAGGCGCACACACAGAAACACACACACACACACACACACACACACACACACACACACACACACACACACACACACACAAGCACAGCTTGCATATTCAATATGTCTAGCCTTTGAACTAAGCTCTAGCGATAAGAAGGTTGTAGAAATAATGCAAACAAACTCATTTTGAAGTCTTTAGAGATGAATGTACCCTTAAGTGTTCAACTCAATCAAATTAAAACGTGGAAGTTTTATAGCTAAATAAAAGTAACTTTAAGGCAATATCTTTTGTTTGACCTCCAACCCCAAAATGCAAAAACCTTTAACATTATCCTTGTGTTTACCCCCCAGATATCGTATTAGGAGACTGAATAAAGCCCTGTAACTTTGCCTACGTAGAATTATGTTCATTAGCACAAAACAATGCCGAAAGAAAATAGAAGAAATAGGTAGAAAAAAGTGATTTTGGACCATGTGTGATAAGCGCTTTGAAGAAAATAAATAGAAATAAACAACACGCGTGGAGAGGAAGGAAGCGTTTCTGTTTGCTCTTTTCCTTTACCTCTCAGGGCTTCTTCCAGATTTAACGACGATGAAAACTAGCTAAAGGAGTTCTTTGAAACAAAAACAAACACAGCCATCGTTATTTCCCGCCGTGCCCACCAGAGGTGAAGACACCTCGTCATCATCTCAATCTTTAACGAGGACACACAACCTGTTTCCTTTGGTTACCGACGACTACGAGGCCGTCTCATCCGAAAGTGTAATTCTTATCAATCATGAACTGACTCATCGCATCGCAAAACGCATCGCAAAAGCCCTTTTAATGAGGGCTACCTTGGTGGGGGTGGTGCCTTTGTTTTCCCATAGACTTCTCTTGTTGGTGACGTCAACAGGCTTCAGGTCCTACGAGACACACACAGAAGAGAGAGAAGGGAGGAGAGAGAGGGGAGAAAGACAGACAGTCCTTCACTTCTCAAGTTCATACTCAAATTGAACTCAACAATTTAATACAACCCGGAAAAAGATAGACATTATTACTTAACGAAGTAAGGTGGATGCAACAGCTATTTATTAAAAGTAAAGATGGAGAGAGAGGAAGTTGGAATACAGGGCATGGGAATATCGAAAGGAATGGACGGAGAGAGAAATTGGCAGGAGAAAGACAAAGAGAGAGAGAACGAGACAAGGAAAAGAGAGAGAAAGAGGAAATTGTAAATTGAGAGGGAAAAGGATGGAAGACAGGGCAAAAGAACAAGCTAAAGCATGCGTGGAGAGAGAAAGTGGAAAGATGGAGGGAGAGAGAGGCAGGTAAGAAGGACTACTCCTGAAAAGTGTAGAATAACGAGAATTGATGAGAGCAGAAGGTACAGGAAAGACAGACCATGCAAGAGAGAGCAGCGAGAGAGACACTGATAGAGTAAGAGCAAAAACAGGAAATAGATGGGTAGAGAAATAGAGCTAGAGAGAGAGAAATTATGGAGTATAAAGGAGAGCAGGAAAGAGAAAGAGAACAGGAACAATGAAAGAGGAATGGAGAGAGAACAGGAAAGAGAGAAAGAGAAGAGAGTAATTATCCAGCAGTCTTTAGGGGCGACGGCTGTACAAGGTCAACGTCAGAACAATAGCCGCCATATTGTGTCTATGACCCCAGGTACCGTAGGTGTTGAGTCAAAGAAAAGACTAATTGACAAAAAAAACACGCCCCGCGACCAGAGTGCAAAGGTCGTCTTAAACTAAGATTGAGTAAGGGTAGACAAGGGTACAACAAGGTAATATAATGTAGATAATGTACACGGGTACATTATCTAATGAACGGTTTGGGTACACAAAGGCAGGTTGACACAACCTTTACGTGAAATCACCAACAATAGCCCCTTACGACAAAATACTGTAATTTGACATGACATCCGAGGGAATGGCACAGTTTAATTCACCGTTTAAAAACAGTTAAATCAACACTATTGCCAGCACCTGCTAACACAGATGTTCTATTAACTGAGCCAAAAATAACATCATGATTGATGTGAGGAGATTATATCATCTTCTACCTACTTCGCTGCAAGAAAAAAAAAACACATCAGCAGGGGAGATTTAAATTAAAACTAGGCTACAGATGGTGTTGCTAAGGCTGACCCATTCAGACCTGGGATTTTATCTCACGTTTTCTAACTAGGCTACACAATAGGGTACTCTTTCCATCATGGCTCGCGTGCCTCTAATTAAAATCAGATAATTTATCACACGATGTGGTATATGGGTGTGTTTTCATGCGCCCATATTCTCGGCTCATGTTGTTTGTCTCCTGGTTTGAACGCGAGGGCTGGGGGAGGTTTGAGATAAATCATGTTTGGCGAGGGGGACAGGAGGGTTGAGGAGAGACAGCGAAAGAGAGGGAGAGGAAGCGTGGAAGGCGGGCACGGTGGTATCTTCTTCTAGGGGAATAAGACGTGGAACAACTCAGCAGGGAAGGCCCTCAGTTCTGTCATTGATAGCCGGAAAGGCAAAGCGCACGATGAAAGAGAAATCCCTCCCACGTACACTCCAATACCAAAACTAGATAAAAAATGTGTTCGGAAAAAAATGCCGCTCGCTGTTAAGAGCCGATAAAGGAAGACGTTGGGGGGAGCTCTTGAAGAGATAGAGTCAGAGGAGGTGAATCATTCCAGAAACACTGTTAAAGGGCTCTGCAATTCTGGCCACTGGGGGGCGCTGAAAGCCCATCCGAAAGGCTAGAGGGGGGGGGGGGGGGGGGGAGATAATTTTTTTAAAGTGTGTGTGTGTGTGTGTGTGTGTGTGTGTGTGTGTGTGTGTGTGTGTGTGTGTGTGTGTGTGTGTGTGTGTGTGTGTGTGTGTGTGTGTGAGCAGACTCAAAGGCCTCATTGTGAGTTAGCGTTAAAGCTAGCATGGGAGGCCTGATGGTTCTGGTTGTGCCTGGATGGTTTAAGCTGCGACGCGTTTTGGTTGACGTGCTATTTACCCTTAAACGGCCAGGGGACAAAATTGCAATGTCCGAAATGCCAACAGAGGAAAAACTGTGAATGTCTTGTTTGTGTAGCAGTAGTAGTAGTAGTATTAGTAGCACTAGTATCAGGGAAATGGAAACGTGCACTGATTAATAAAAACTTACATTTTGTATTCCGAAAAATGTATTTCAGAAATATTTTCGATTACAATCTAGTTTTAAAGGATTTGCTCTGAAGTCTTGACCCCGTATTTATGCGAAGGAGAACGTGGACGAGCGAGAAAAAAGAGAGAGCGAGAAAGCGAGAGAGAGCGAGAGCGAGAGAGAGAGAGAGAGAGAGAGAGAGAGAGAGAGGGGGAGAGAGAGAGAGAGAGAGAGACAGAAGACAACAGAGCTGACAGATATATCATATCTCCATGGTGTCTGCATCTATATCTATACATGAATACAGCTCTGTGGCTGCACATTCCCCGCATTTCATTGGATGGGGCCGGGAAAGGGAGGGGAGGGTGGGGGGGGGGGGGGGTTGCCGTGGCGACGACCTACCACCGGCCTCCCTCCTCCCGCCGTTTTGCCGCTCTCGGGGGTTTTGTTGAGCCAGTCGTTGATGCGTCCCGCCACACCTATCTTCACCACAGCTGTTTCCTGTTTGGAGAGGGGTCAGGGGGGGTCAGCGCTCGACACCGTTGCCATGGAGACAGCGGCCACGGTTAAAAAGAGAGAGCAAAAAGAAAAGAGTCGGGTCGTGAGATGTCTCCGTCTCTCTTCCCCTCGGGCTCGTTTGTTGAGGAGTGTCAGACACACACACACACACACACACACACACACACACACACACACACACACACACACACACACACACACACACACACACACACACACACACACACACACACACACACACACTTCTCTGGTTCCAATCATTTTTTCCAGGATTTGCGGCATTGATTAATAATTCACGTTTTCCCGCTTCTTCCACTCCAGCGTCTCCCTCTCCCTCTCCCTCTCCCTCTCCCTCTCGTACCTTGAACGCCCCGGCGCCCCCTCCAGGCGAGGAGAAGGCGTTGCCCTTCTCCCACATGCTCTTGATGCTGCGGACGCCATCGGTGACCAGGGGCAGGTCAGAGGCCCCCGAACGGGGCGAGCGAGACTCCCTGTTCTCCCTCTGTGGAAGAAAGGACGGAGAGAGAGAGAGAGAGAGAGAGAGAGAGAGAGAGAGAGAGAGAGAGACAGAGACAGAGACAGAGACAGAGAGACAGAGAGAGAGAGAGAGAGACAGACAGACAGACAGACAGACAGACAGACAGAGAGAGAGAGAGAGAGACAGACAGAGAGAGAGAGAGACAGAGACAGAGAGAGAGACAGAAAGACAGAGAGAGAGACAGAGACAGAGACAGAGACAGAGAGAGAGACAGACAGACAGAGACAGAGACAGAGACAGAGACAGAGAGAGAGAGAGAGAGAGAGAGAGAGAGACAGAGAGAGAGAGAGAGAGAGAGAGAGAGAGAGAGAGAGAGAGAGAGAGAGAGAGAGAGAGAGTTAGGACATGTATGGGTTTGGATGTGGAAGGGTGTGAGTAAGGGAGGACAGGTTCTGGGTTCGATCCCTGACGTCTGCAGTGTGGCTGTCGGCAGAGTAGACCCCCCAAAGCCCTACCTGCTCCTTCGTGAAGTTAAACAACGCCCTTTTGATGACAGAGTCTTCAAAATGACTAGATAGTCCGGAGAATAGAGAGGGCTAAGGATGAGATACGTCGTTTTAAAACCAAAATGGAGTTTTTAACTCAGGGGGCAAGAAGGGTGTTCACGCAGTGAGCAGAAATGGGGTAGGTCTGATACATTTCTGCTTCGTTAAATGAACAGCACATGAAATACAACCAGGGCCTGTATTAAAACAGTGTCAACAGTTTTATTGTACGCAATATAAAATTACTTCCATACTTTTAAATAAATAAGTAAATTCGGTTGAATTAAATCTTTGAAGCACAATTCCATAAGTTCTACTTGCCTACACAATATAGGAAACATGTATGACACATGACGATATGGAATGCTTGATGATCAATAATTGTTAAGGCTGGTTGCGAAGCACTTTCAATTCATAAGAGTTAAAAAAAAAAAAACACATTACTGGGCCCCCATCCCCCCTCTCCAAACTTAGAAAAAACCCGAACTAGTCCATTTCAGAGCCCCGATGACAGCAGTATAACTTGAAGCATGTGTGTGTGCGTGTGTGTGTGTCTTCGCTCACTGAGCGATCCACAGAGCCTGTTCCTAAGACAGCCATCACTGCCGTACATGGTTCTTAATAACAGCCCGCGGGCAAATTGGAACAGAATTATTACCGTGTTCCGCCGGCTGCCCGGGCCCAGCCACGCTACGCCTTTATTAATATCTCCCTGAGTCACCACCACACACCTCTCTACAGACCCCACTGCTGCTGTTCGCTGCAGGGTCATTAGCCACCGTGAGGCGGGAGAGCGGTGAATGGTTATGGGTTCGAACTAGTGTTGCCAGTTAAACGCGTTATTAACGGCGTTAACGCAAACCAATTTTAACGGCGTTAATTTTTTTATCGTGCGATTAACGCAATTCTTTTTATTTTTTTTTCTTTGGCTCAAAACAAAGAAGCAGTAGCCTGACTGCTATGTTCAAGGCAGTATGTTTGTATGTTCATCGTTTAATTGCACTATAGGCTTTTTTTTTGCATCGTCCTGTTTTGATCAGTATATGCCAATGTTGTTATCAATAAAAAAACATTTGCACAAGGCAAGCCGATGCACTTCTCCATGTTGATAAGAGCATTAACATGAGAAAAATTAATGGGACTAAGAAATCAAGGGATATTTAGCATAGAAAAAATAATTGTGATTAATCGCGATTGCTCGCGATTAATCGTGAGTTAACTATGACATTAATGCGATTAATCGCGATTAAATATTTTGATCGCTTGACAGCACTAGTTCGAACCTCCAAATGTCCGCAACCCAAACCTAACCTTAAGGCGACCCTGAGTGTAAGGCCTAGCTCGTGGACCTGCTTGTTAAAGTGGCTGTAGGGAAGTTTTAAGTGCTGGTGTTAGAGTTCGGAAATGGCCTAGCCACGCGTCAGCTATTGGTGAGGTAACATGAGAATATCTGTTTTTCGAGTTGACCACACCGGCCTCTGTGTGTGCTAATTCGATTGTAGACCACTCGCGGCTAATTTCGGATGGCTCAGGACATCTCTCCCCCGATCTGGGGAAGTTTCGGGGAATATATCTCGCCTGTCATTCACAGGTGTGTGAAATCCAACACTTCTCAATGGCAGAGAGGGAGTTTAAAAGTTGAATAGTTTCAAAAACCTCATCTCTTCTCTCTTTACAACGCTCCCGTCTTACCTACAGCGCCTTCACTGACATGTATCCCCCCCACAAATTAATTATAATTCAGTGCTGTGGATCTCAGTGTCTGACAAATAACTGAAGAGTAAGAATAGTACTACTGAATCCATATTAATGACTCTTCTCTGTTTTGGGACCACAGTGGTGGAACGAGCTCCCCGCCGATGTCAGGACCGCAGAGTCGCTCACCAGCTTATATTTATTCATAGTACTTAATTGTGTAGCATCTGCAGTAGCTAGCCATCAGTGCAGTATACGGGGAACGGGTTAGCCTAGCGATTGTTAGTACTTGCACTTCTCTGAACATCTTTACTGTACCGACAGCGATATACTGTTTCACTTCTTATGACAAATGTACTTATTGTAAGTCGCTTTGGATAAAAGCGCCCCGCTAAACGCCCTAAATGTAAACGTTAATGACGACATATCGGTGGTAGTGCTGACCTGGGCAGCTGAAGTGTACTGCTCCAGCCGGTTGTCAATCTTGGAGACGACAGGAGAGTGAGGCAGTTTCACCGAGCTAAAAGACACACAGAGTACAGTTAGAGAGAACACGCAGGGAACACGTTCCATGATTATAAAATATAAAACACTTTTAAACTCTTTACACTCCCTTGAGCGACTGTAAGTCTCTAATCCGACCGGCCTGCTTTGCAGTGCTTGTTTGCCACAATGTTGTTCATGATTACACCTGATGAAGATTGGTTTTCCCAACCGCCATTTAGCAGATTGTCCAATCAGGGTGGTCTTTAGCTTAATGGGGGGCTAGCTTAGCTTCGCTCCAACAGGTGGCGCGAGCGACACACTATACAAAAAAGGTATTGTTCCTGCCACACTTACACCCATACTAAAAATACACCAAAACATGCATCAGATACAGCCCGTAATTAAACTAGGATTTGGCGACTTGAACTGAAATTTGGAAACTGAAAAAGATGGAAAATGATTCTAGATTGTATTTTTTTTACCTTCTCTGTGCCGACTTGTTGAGGAACTCTGTTCTCTCCTCGATCTGTTGGGAGAGGAATGGGAGGAGGCCAATTTATTAAAGTGCTACAACAACACAACAGCTAGCTGAGCTTCTTGAACTGCCTCCAAACAGCTACAAGGTCAAACACTTTATATGCTGTGGTTTTGTCGCAATTGCAAAAAAAATGAAAAGCCTTAAAATATCAATATTCTACCGGTAAAAAACGATATACTGCCAGGGTGACCAAAAAGGATGATATAATGGGACTTTGATGGCAAGATATGAGGGGACTTGGAATAGGATTTCTTCAGTCGTTATTGAAGAGAATCCCTGCTTTCTTCTCAATATGGAAATAAAAGCATTTCCTGTTCCTGTTTATTTACGGTTTCTCTTGTTCGTCATCTTCATACAATGCAGCTTTCTATCCAACTAGATCGCAACACACACACACACACACACACACACAAATGCAAACAAGAGGAACATGCAGGAATATAGAAAGATGAAGCACGCATGCAAGTACAGACACATGAAAGTGCGAAAATGAAATCCCCAATGAGAGAACACACCCTTTAAAGGCTGTATAGGGTGTGAGCAGCGACTGTGGGAAGTTTGGGATTTTGTTAATGACAAATGATAAGGGCCAAGCAGAGCGTTCCTTAAACACTTGGCAAAGTAAAATAATTAAATAAATAAAAATAGGGGCCAGAAACGTCCGGTTGTTAGCATTCAGCTACCAACAGTGGGAGTTGCCAGAAATACTCTGGGGCAGGAAATTCCCTATTGTCAGCGGCATTTTGAGGAGCTGTAAACCCTCAGACTGTGGTCACAGTATTTCTCTCGGAGCCTAATCGCTTTTTCCTGTGTGTACGTGACGTTCGTTCGGTCCTTCCCTTTAAGAGAATGCTGGCTTCCCATGCCCCCAAAACCAGCATTGGTTTAGGGGTAACGATTAAGTCTTACATTTTTATTTTTTAGAAATCAATAAATAATTTGGAAAAACATGCCTTTTTCAGAATTGGATTCGTATCGGGTCTTAAAAGTTGAAATGTGTGATGCTTAAAATGACCTGGACATATCTGTTGTTAATGATGGATAATGTTTTCAATAATGTTATCAATAAAACCATATCATATAACTCATATTCTGTCTATCTATGGTATGTAATGTATTCACAAGCCATGGTAGGAAGCAGATTCTACAACACGACAAATCATGAAATAGTCACACCGTGTTCCATAACTAATAATACTAATAATGCCTTTTATTCAATGCTTCTTAAATACTCGAGACGGCCTAGAGACACATAGATAAAAGTCCTTGAAACGACAGCACTTTATCACCGCAATTAAAGCACACACACACAAACACACACACATGCACACACACACACCCCAACCACACAAACAGTTGTACCTACAGTGTAGATGACGAACAAGATGAGGTGCGTCTCAGACATGGGTAGCTTTAGGTTGCAGGGTTATTGATCATGGATGATTTGATTAGCTGATCACCGAAACACACAAATAGCGACAGAATAAAAACAAACAAGAGCTAAGTGCTCAGAAACTATTCCAGTCAAGCCCTGAAGGTCCAAGCCGCACCGAGCAGAGACAGATGGGTATTCATGCGCTAAATAAATTGTATCCACTTCTCGATGTTGATAAGAGCATTAACATGAGGAAAATTAATGGGACTAAGAAATCAAGGGATATTTAGCATAGAAAAAAGAATTGTGATTAATCGCGATTGCTCGCGATTAATCGTGAGTTAACTATGACATTAATGCGATTAATCGCGATTAAATATTTAATCGCGAAGTGAAGAGCAGAAGTGAAGAGCTAAGTGCTCGGAAACTATTCTAGTCAAGCCCTGAAGGTCCAAGCCGCACCGAGCAGAGACAGATGGGTATTCTTGCTAACTTTCGCTAAATAAATTGTATCCAGTGGCAAAGAAAAAAAACGAATATTCTTCTTCTCAACACATGGGAGCAAGTTTTCGGTAATGCTGGAAAACATTTATTCACTTTCAACCTAATTATACGTTACGTCGGCGAGAAGCAGCTTTCACTTTAAGTGGGGAGTTTTCCGTGTCGTTTCGGATAACAATTTTTCAGCACATTTGCCTGCGTGCGCGTTTGTCTGGTGTGAATTTGTCTTATGCACACACGGACATACACGCACACACACACACACACACATAAATGAGCGAGCAATGTTGGCCAATCATAGAGGGGTTACGGCGGGGGTTTGAGAGCCACGTATTAATTACACGTTCCTCTGAGTTTCTCCCTCATTCTGAGGCACTTTAGATGAATTATTCGCCCTTAATCTCTCTCGATAACATGGCACTCAGAGGAGGAGGAGGAGGTGTGAGGAATAGACATCAGTTCAACCACCTCTTCATCTCTCTCCGTCTCCCTGGAGATGTTTGGAGTGGGCTTTGTCAGTGTAACAGAAACGAGAGGGGCTCTAAATGTGTTGATGACTTTGCCCCCGGACAGTGTTTTCAAAAGACTTGTGCAGAAGTGAAGAGCGATATTCTAAAGTCATTGTAAAAGGAGCAGATAAGAAACGTAAAAAAACGAAGATATATATATATATATTTTGGCGTGACAGCAAAGCGTTGTTAACAGTTTTAAAAGTGCAATGGTTAAATAGTTATCAGCGATTCTAGGCCGAAACATAAACATTCATCTGATCCTTCCTCACGATCTGCTAGCTGCCCTGCCAATAAGCAGGCCGTCAACAAGACACGTCTCCGTAGGCAGCCCTTGCTCCGAGATCGTACACAAAAACAAATGGTACTACCAACCACACAAAACCAAAATAATTAGTATTCCAACCAATCACTGAAAAGGGGTCCGTTTTTTTCCGTTGCGTTCATGATCGTTTTTACTGGATGCACGAAACACGGAAGTGACGTCACCAAACATCGCTGATACAACCTTTAATGTTTCGTAACCCTTTTCTGAGTCTTTAAGGCAAGAGCAGTGTGTTTACAGGTAACGAAAAAAGAAGATGGCAGACTTTGAGGGTCAGACAAACAACAGGATCCAGGTGACCTTGAAAGAGGTGAGAGGTGACCTTGAGGACTGACCTTGAGGGAGGAGCCTCTAGGGCTCACACACTTGAACGCCTTCCCCTCTCCATCCAGCCCCTCCTCCCCCTTCTGTCTCTTCTCGGCCGCCTCTGCTCTTCTTCTCTCGATCTCCTCCTTCATCCTCCTCTTCTCCTCCTGGTCAGACAGACAGACAGAGAGAAAGAGAAAGAGAAAGAGAAAGAGAGAGAGAGAGAGAGAGAGAGAGAGAGAGAGAGAGAGAGAGAGAGAGAGAGAGAGATACTCAGCATGGACATCATCAATGGTGACTGGGTTCTTTTTTTTGGCGAGGCAGAATCACAACAATAAGCTTGAGTTTGCCAAGGACGCTTCATTCACGACAGCTCTGATTCATGGCGTCTGAAAGAAATGCTTAATAGTTTAGGTCTTAACTTTGAGGGAGCAATATATTTCCAGCCAGGTAAGTAGACGTCTATAATAATGGCCTGGCATTTAACATTAAGTATATTAATATAAATAAAATTAATCATAAGGACCTTTATTTCTAAAGACAATGTAGAATTTAAATCATAACATGAATCAAGGGTGAACGAAATGGTAGTTTCAATTAATGATTTTAAACTAAAAGGCTAATAGAATGGGAGATTGTTATAGGCTTTATTGACCTTGATTTTCAACTAACCTAATTATAGGTTTGCATCAACCCTGGCAATCGCTTCCTGCGCGCGTGTGTACTGTGATCCCGGTCTCCCTGGCATCTGTGTGCATCTGCTCCCTGGCCTGGACGAGTCTACGCGTATCTCCCCAGGACATCTTTTAATTATGAAGGCCTCGTTACCGACCAAGTGGAAGCGGAGCGCGAGAGCCACGCAGAGAGAGGGGTACGGAGGGGCTGGCCAAGACGAGCCCACACAGGATATAACAGACACAGGAGGAGGAGGAGGAGGAGGAGGAGGAGGAGGAGGAGAAGAAGAAGATGAAGGATGAGAAGGAGAAGGAGAAGGAGAAGAAGAAGAAGGCGAAGAAGAAGAAGGCGAAGAAGAAGAAGAAGAAGAAGAAGAAGACAACGCGACCCGTGGCCCATATCACAAAACTGATACAAACCCGATCAGTGTGTGCGTACGCGTGCAGTTTACGTTTACGTGGAAAAAGGTTTACGTTTGTGTGGAAAAAGGTGCAATTTGAGGTGCAAACAGACTGTCAGCGCGGCAGACAGTTTAGCAGACAGCTCCCAGGAATTATCTCGATGTTCGAGGCGATGTGTACTGATGAAGTCATCACAGTAGGGGGGGAGGTGGGGGCGGACGTGTTGAGTAATGAGTGGGGAGGGGGGTGATGACGGGCGAAACACCAGGAAATCACACAACGCCAGACCTTCCAGAGCCCCGCTCGGAGTTTGCCAACATCCCACAGGTGTTTCCCGCTCACCACACAGAGCGCTGATTGGTGGATTGGTTTGTTTCACAGGACGCTTCACAGGCAGAGGCGGAGTGACGGATCAGAGGAAGAGAGAACGGGAGAAGAGAGCAAGACATCGATAAAGGACAGAGAGAGAAAACATAAAGAGAAACAAAGGAGATACACACAAGATAAAGTGAGAGGCAAACGATAGAAAGGGAAACCGAGTGATAAACAGTAGAGGTACAAACGAGAAACGAGAAAAACACACGATAAAGAGAGATAGAGAGGGAGACAAGGATAAGAGAGAGAAATAAACAATGAGAGAGAGAGATAAACTATAGAGGGAAAGAGAGAAACCCACGATAAAGAGAGATAGAGAGTGAGATCAACGATAAGAGAGAGAGAGAGATAAAGAGAAAGAGTGAAACACATGATAAAGAGAGATAGAGGGAGACCAACGATAAGAGAGAGAGAAACACATGATAAAGAGAGATAGAGAGAGACCAACGATAAGAGAGAGAGAAACACATGATAAAGAGAGATAGAGAGAGACCAACGATAAGAGAGAGAGAAACACATGATAAAGAGAGATAGAGAGTGAGAGCAACGATAAGAGAGAGAGAGAGATAAAGAGACAGATCGCAACGGGGGCGCAACCTACCCCGCGAGTACACCCTCCCTCCTCCCTCCTTCCTTCCTTCCTTCCTCCCCCCTCGCTCACCTCCCCCTCTTCCCTCCTCCCTCCCTCCTCCCCCTCTTCCCTCCTCCCTCCCTCCCCCCCTCCCCCTCTGACTCACCTCCTCCCTGGCCTTCCGGTCGCCCTCCTCCTGCTTCCTCTGGCGCTCCTCCTCCTCTAGCACCTTCCTCCTCTCCTCCCTCTTGCTCTTCAGCCCCTCCAGCTGGGCGTCCGCCTCCTGCTGCTTCTGCCGCAGCCGCTCGAACTCCTTGCTCTCCGTGTCGTCGCGGCGACGCTTCAGCTCCTCCAGCTTCCGCTCCGCGAGGCGGGCGTCGGCGTCCTCGCCCTGGTTGTCGGCGGCAACCGCGGACGCCTCCGGGGAACGGAGGGAGCTGCGGCTGGAGGGTGTGTGTGTGTGTGTGTGTGTGTGTGTGTGTGTGTGTGTGTGTGTGTGTGTGTGTGTGTGTGTGTGTGTGTGTGTGTGGAGAGAGGAGGAGGAGGAGCACAAATCGGTACAGATAAATGAGACGGACTGGCGATGTATAATGCATGTGACATACTTAGAAGGCTCACGTACACACACACAGACACACACACACACACACATATCTGTACACCCACATTAGACCACACAGACATATGCAGTCACAAACAGATGTACAGACCCAGTCACATGCACTGCCCACACACACACACACACACACACACACACACACACACACACACACACACACCCACACACACACACACACACACACACACACACACACACACACACACAGGGAGCGGTAGGTAGAGAGAAAGGCAGTCTTTGGTTCCTTGACCCCTGTTTGGCAGACGCGGGGAGCTAACAGTCAGTGACCCTCGTTTCAGACGACACCCGGAGAAGGCCAGACACTGTGAACACAAGGCATCTGTGTACACACCGTCGTGCCGTCGGACGGCTTTTGTACTAGCACGCCGGCGAAAGCCCCGCGGCTCGGGCCCACAATCATGTCTTGACTGCGATCAAAGCGGGATCACACGCCGTGCAAACAAAAATCAATGAGCGCTGACAACTCCGCCATGCGTGTGTGTGCAGCCGACCGAAGGAGGCCGGCTACTCTGGGCACTCTCGGGTTTCAGCCAATCAGTTGTGTTCAGCGTCCGTCCTTCCAGACAGCACAGAGCCAGCCAGCCAGACGGGGGGGGGGGGGGGGCGTTCAGACTGGATATAATAACGGGGCTTCATCGATCAGCTGCATCATTTCAGATGTCTTTTCGGCGGTCTTTGATACACGGTTTGTTTCTGGTGACAGTAAGGTGTAAGGAGACGTGAAGGTCACCGTACAGGTCTTCACTGAACGGTGGAGTAAAACACATTTTTGTGGAGATTGAATGGATTGGATAATGGAATCGTTTTTATTTTATTATTTTTCGGAATTGAAAAGCAGTGGCGATGCCTTTTATGTATCGGAAAATAGCCCACAAATAGTGAAGGATCTTTTCTTCCTTAGTCGACCATGGTCTTTGGCAACAACATAAAGCAGTTGGAGTGCAGAGGCCTTTTTGTGCGATCCATGATTCAGTCTAAAAGCCGGCACGGCAGAGAGGAGCAGTTTGGCTTGAGTGTTGTGTTGTTTGTGTGTGTTGCATGGGTCATGATGTAATTGTGTGACTCTGTGTGTGTGTGACTCTGTGTGTGTGTGTGTGTGTGTGTGTGTGTGTGTGTGTGTGTGTGTGTGTTTATGCGTGTGTGTGACTGTGTATGTGTGTGTATATGTATGTGCGACTGTGTGTTGGTGTGTGTGTTACCTCGGGATCCTCTCGGGTTTCCTAAGTTGCTTGGGAGGAGCTTCCTCGTGAACGCCACCGTTCTGACTCCCCCTCTCCTCTCTGGCCCCGCCCCTCTCATTCACCTGGAGACACACACACACACACACACACACACACACACACACACACACACACACACACACACACACACACACACACACACACACACACACACACACACACACACACACACACACACACACACATTTAGGGTTAGACACACACCCATCACACATTTAGAGCATTAAGCAGATGCTTTTATCCAAAGCAACTCACACCACACACACACATGCAGATGCTCACACACACAGCGAGCCAAAAATAAAAAATGTGAACAGGATGCGCTCGACATCCCAGCGTTCTGAGGAGTGATATTTCCAAGAAAGGGACGGTGGGAGAGGGAGAGGAGGAGAGGAGGAGAGGAGGAGAGGAGGAGAGGAGGAGAGGAAGAGTGGCTAGGACGCACCACACAAAGTGGAACACTAAAAGAACATCCCGTCTCACAGGGTCCACTCCACTGAATCACCACCGGCCAAGGAGGGCAGTGGGGGTAAGACACGAGTCCTCCAAACTACTTTAAGTCCACCCTGCTGGCAGACACTAACCCCCACAAAAATATCAACCTAAACTCTTTCATTTTTTTATTAGTAGGTCTACAAACCCACAAATCAATGTGTGAGTGTGAAGACGTAATTAGCTTTGTTAGCGGTTGTCGCGCGGTTAATGTCACCATCTTTTATTTTTCCCGCCTTCTGTTGAGAGGAGTGACAGTTCTGTGGAGCGGAGCCAGGGACAGGAGGAAAGTAAATAAAGTAGACCGGGAGACGGGCGGAAAAAGCCGGCCGGTGACGGTGAACGCGGTGCTGTGTGACCACCACTCCGTGAAACGTAGCATTAAACCTTATTAAAAACCCATACCGCGCGGGCGTAGCCGCAACGAAGAAAACCATAGGCTACGGTTACCGCTAGTTAGCGACTGCGCAAGAAACCTACTTTGTGACCACACGGGTTGTCTGGGTAATTTCAATGTCTGGACCGGTCTCTTTTGACCCCCCACCCCCATTTCTTTAATCAGTGTAATAGTTGGGTGTGAAGAGAGCATGAAATATTGTGCTGTTTAATGGCGTTTTTTTTTCTCTTTGATTAATTTTCGGAACGCCAAGCTAATTTTGGCGGGATTCCTGAAAAGGTTTCCAATTATTCCGTAAATTCTGTTAATATCACCCCGATGCCGTCTTTATGACTGCCATAGTGGCAGAGATTGAGGTCTTTACCCTCTAAGAGGTTCTTAAATAGCTCTTAGCTGACGGATGTGCAGCCATTAAGACAAAATTTAAACACATTCCAAGACTGGAAACTGGAACGCTGATCTGCCTCTTTTGTGTACAACATTTATAAATACATATACTATGTGTTATGTTCTACGTCCATTAACTGTGTATAAATACTGTAATACCATAACACTGTGTGCAAATAAACAATTGCATTTCATCATCCAGTTTCAAACAGGCCTGCATCTTTTCCAATTCATTCAATTGCATCCTTCCCTTTCTACACTCTTCCAAAATCATACCAAAAGGAACATGTTGAGTTAGTTCCTTTGCTTCAAAGATCCACAGTGCAAAGCCCCTACCAGCGAAGCAGCTTATGCGTGGAAGACATTGAAGGTACCCAGTGTGATTGTAAAAAGTGCTCCGTGTATCACACTGTGCTCCACACACCACACCATCCTTCTCACCGTCGCCGCAGCGCTCGTGGCGCGCAGTATCTCTGAAACCTCATTATCCTCTTGGTTGCGATCACTCACGCTGTTTTCTAAAGTGCTATCTGTGTTGCCTACCCCCTCCACTACCTCTCCCCACGTCTCGGCTTCGCCCAGAGACGGCGAATCAGGAGATCTCCCCTGATTTGAGTTTAAATTTCCACCGACTGCAGAGTGAGTTTCCTCTGTGTTATTTTCCTATGAAAGGGGAGGGTGGGGGGGGGGGGGGGGGGGGAGTGGGGACGACAGTAATACATTAACATAATAAGAGTCTCGATAAAAATGATGAGACTTGAGTTAATTTATTTTTCTTTGGAAATCACTCCAAAAGGGACGTGGAAGGAATCGATGACTGTACCTGATCTGACAATTTAAACTGATCCTGTTCCTCAATGGAATTCTACGGATCACAAAATAACCCAAAACGGGTTGCGTGTGTCAGATCTAGGGTTTCGCAAGGGAATGCATGTACACTGGGCAGGGCCCAATAGGGCTTTGGCAATAGCATCATGCATTGTTGCGTCATCTTACAGTCATCATGTTATTGTAATGTTGGTCAAAGAAGTGCACAATTTCCTATTAGGGCGGGGAATACTTGAGAAATAATGAAAAAACACATTTTCAGAGTTTAATTTCTTTGTAAGTATGGAGGTACACAGTTTTCACATCAAAGAAAAGAGAGAATTAAATACAAAATGTTAATAAAGTTATAATTTGGCCGTCTGTAATACAACCCTGAACCTGTAGGGCTCTTGTCTCACTGACCTGTTCCCTGATGCTAGACCTCCTGGGCTTCTCCTCCTCCTCCTCCTCCTCTTCCTCCCGTCTCTGCTCCATCTCCTCTTCTCCTCCAAGCTCCACCTCCGCCTCCACCACCTCCTCTTCCTCATACTTCTCCACCTCCTCCTCCTCCTCCTCTTCCTCCCTCCTTCTGCTGCTGCCGCCATACATCACCGGCTTCTGCTGCTCCTCCTCCTCCTCCTCCTCCTCCCCGTCGTCACGGTGACCCCCGCGCCAGGAGGGCTGCCCCGCCTCTTCGTCGTCCTTCCCCGCCGCGTCGCCTCCCCCACCGTTGCCGGGGGCGTCCATCCCGGAGCCGGTGCCGTCCAGCTCCCGCTGGCGCTCCAGCGCCTCCTTCGTGCGCTTCTGCCGGCGCTCCTCCCTCTTGGCCATGCGCTCGAGCAGCGCCTGCTCCTCCTCGTCTCCTCCTCCTCCTCCTCCTCCTCCTCCTCCCCCCCCACTGTAGGAGCCGCTCACAGACACCGTCTCCGTCACGCTGGGAGAGAGAGAGAGAGATAAGACACACGTCAGATTAACATCGACGGTCGGCAGTGCACTGGTTTGAGCGTGGGTGAGTCCAAGCTCACAAGGTTGTGGGTTCGATCCCCGATGTCTGCAGAACTGAAATGGACCGAGCGGTAAATGGACTGCATTTATATTGCGCTTTTTTTTTCGAACCAGTGGCCACCCAAAGCGCTTTAGCGTGATTGTTTTAACTTTACTGACATTCACACATTCATACACGCAGTCACACACTGACAGCGGCGTCGAGTGTCTGCTTGTCTATCTGTGTGTCTGCCTGTCTGTCTGGGAGCTTATCCCTCGTTTTATTTATTTTATTCTCTTTTTTCCCTCCACGTTGTAGTCCATGTGCTGTGTGCTTGTCCTTCATGTTTTAGTCCATGTGTTGTTTCTCCCTTTCCTTCTAAAAGGAACCACAATGGAAACACAATAAAGCCTTTGGGCTTTATTGTGTTTTTTTAATCCTTTTGAACACTTCTTTTCATTCTTGTTCCATAAAGTTGTCAATCAATCAAGCAAAGCCATGCAAGGCGACAGCCAGCTCGTCGGGAGCAGTTAGGGTGAGGCGTCTTGCTCAGGGACACCTCTACTCAGCTAGGAGGCGCCGGGAATCGAACTAGCAACCTTGCTGTTACCAGCGAACCCGCTCTATCTCCTGAGCTACATACCGCCCTAACTAGCAGTCGGCATTCCTGAGCAAGATGCTCATATCCCTTACCTTCATCTTGAGGACATCCATCTATATTTATTAACACTATAAATGCATAAAATATATGGACTTTTGGGCAGTCAAGTGAAGGAGAGTGAAGGTAATTTCATCTGTAAAGCCCTGAATCATAATTCCAGTTTCAAAGGGCTTTGAAGACTAGATTATGGACGCCAACCCACTCATCCCTTCCAGGCAGAGCTCGGATAGCACCGCTAAAAAACGGTGATGAAACTAATTAGTAAAATTTATTTTACTCATAGACCCCCCCTGACATTTTTTTTTTACATCAAAGCTCACTGTTATCTTCCCATCCCTGATGTGTGCCTCTGTCTGTTGAACATCATCTAAAAGTAAATATATTGAATTGTTGTAACTGTCAACAATGCTAATCTCATGGCGGCATGGGGGTCTTTTTCCTCCATCCTTATCCTATAGCAATTCCTGTGTGGCTCACAAGGCGAGGACATAACCTCCACACCACAACCTAAAAGCCCCCCTCTCTCTCATCATGACAGAGTACAGGAACAAGGAGTGTCATGGTTCTGTTTCTATGACAATGGTTTTGACGCACAGCAGTGGCTGCATAGTGACCTGACACATCTGTGTGTGTGTGTGTGTGTGTGTGTGTGTGTGTATGTGTATGTGTATGTGTATGTGTGTGTGTGTGTGTGTGTGTGTTATTTATGAGCCAACCATCAGAATGGTTGCATGTTCTAAAGGATACTTAGGATGCTTCAAACATTCAAAAAGTATTTAAATGGGTTTCTGCCTATCCGCCCACAACATCGATGTGCATGAATATGTATGTGTGCGAGTGTGTGTCTGTGTGTGCTTGTATGTGTGCATTTGTTTGTGTATGTATATGCAAATGTGTGCATGTAAGTGGCATGAGTTTGCATGCATTCATGAATGCACATCCATATATATGTTTGTGTGTATGTACGCGTGTGTGTATGTGTGCGTTTGTTTCATTCCCCGTGTGTGCATGCATCCCTGTATGTGTTCTAGTGTGTTCCGCACGTATATGGTTATGCAATAATTGTGCATGTGTGTGTGCATATGTGATAGCGTACGTGAACTTAGGAATTCCCGTGCGTGTGTTTGTGCATGTGTGCATGTGACTGTATGTGTGTGTGTGTGTGTGTGTGTGTGTGTGTGTGTGTGTGTGTGTGTGTGTGTGTGTGTGTGTGTGTGTGTGTGTGTTGCGTGCGTGTTGCGTGCGTGTGTGTGGTGCGCGCATGTTGCATGCGTGTGTGTGTTGCGCGCGCGTGTGTGCTACCTGTGGCTGTTGGTCCCGCCGTCAGTCTGTCCACAGGGCTCCTCCCCGTCCCTGCCCTTCATCCTGTCCTGGCGCGCTCTGCGCCTCCTCTCCCTCGCCGCCTCCTCCTCGTCTTCATCGTTCTTCGCCAGGCTGGGGGAGGAAGAGGAGGAGAGAGGGAGGATGAGATTCATCGTTTTATAATGAGAGTCGCCCCAACGCCTCGCCTCCTCTTTCACCACCGCCGTCTGTAACGACTGTGTACGCTATCCTGGATAATAGCGTCGGCTAAACAGTAAATTCTAATAGTAAGGAGCTTTTATTACTCCTGTAAGGATGCGCCAAGTGGGCCGACGAAACGACGCTAACTTCCAAACCAGAAGTATAAAAGTATTAAACATAATAAGTAGCAAATATAAAAGTTTATTTCACTCCCGAAATGAAACCCATTGTCTGGGAATACTAAATCTGACATCTAGTTTCCTCTCCCTTTCATTCTTTCGCTCGGATTTCTCCCCTGCTTCCAAGGAATGTCGAACACGTGGATCTGCGGTCGACCTAGCTAGCCCTGTGGGACGCTGACTGCGGTTACGTGGGACGGCAGCCTGCAGGTGTGCCTATCTTAGCTCTCACATGCTAACACTAATTAGCTTTCACAGGGTCTTTGAGTGCAGGACATATAACTTCATTATTTTTATGCCGCTCTTAAAAAAAACCTACTCATTCCCATTCTGGACTGTTTATTTAATTGGATTCATTATTGCTGGTTGGTCGTTGGCTTCTTCGCTGATGAGTTCATGCTTTCGGTCTTCAGTGTTGACGCCGATAATATATACCAAATAGAACCAAGTACCAAACAACGGGTAGTGTAAAGACATTCTCCCAGAAGGATCGCCGGCCGCGCGCCGTTTACCCTCAGCACTAAATGTCATGGGAAAGTCGAAACGACAACAGCCTGAAATGGAACAAGGACCCTTCGGCGGGGACCGTGACAGTGTCAGAGTAATAGGTTCCCCAGTAAGAGGAGGAGGAGGAGGAGGAAGGGGGCAAAAACCACTAAAAGCTGAATTAGCATTCCTGTCCGTCACGCCCAGAGAAAGAGATGCACAAACTCCGCCGCATCTCCAAGGCCGGTGGTTAATATAGCTTTTTGTTTGTGCTTGGTATCCAGACCGTATCCGTACACTGACACCAGGGATGTACAGAGATCAGGGATGGGAGATAGGAGATAGGGGAGAGGGAGATGGGGGAGAGGGAGAGGGAGAGAGAGATCAATGATGGAGCGAAGAGAATGAAGAGAGGGAGGTGAAAAGAAAATGAT
Source organism: Gadus macrocephalus (assembly GCF_031168955.1). Taxonomy (NCBI): domain Eukaryota; kingdom Metazoa; phylum Chordata; class Actinopteri; order Gadiformes; family Gadidae; genus Gadus; species Gadus macrocephalus. The sequence goes on along the minus strand of NC_082400.1, from coordinate 15,810,387 downwards.
GGAAAATAGATATGCAGAAGATATGAGAGGAGAATCGAGTCAGTGAGTCAAGTAGTGTAGAGGAGAGGAAAGCAGAAGAGAGGAAAGTAGTGTATAGACGAGGAAAAGGAAAGTAGAGTATAAGAGAGGAAAGTAGAGTAGATTAGCAGAGAGGGAAGGGGATGGAAGTAGAGTAGGAGAGAGAAAAGTAGAGTAGATGAGAGGAGAGAGGGAGAAAAGAGAAGGAGAGTAGAAGTTATTAAGGTGAAGCAGAGTAGAGGGAAAGTATTAGTATGGTAGAAAAGATGAAAGCACAGAAGAGGAAAGGATACAGAAGCAGAATACAGTAGAGGAGAGAAGCGGAAAGTCGAGTGGTGGCGAGGAGGGGAGGGTACGTCTCTAAATTTGGGGCCACACTATTCTCAAGATAAATGTTCCTGATCTTCGAGGCAGATTCGGTAAAGATTTGAAGTTGGGCAGATCTGCAGGGCCAGGCGCACAGTTCACTCGTATCTCGGAAACCATTCACCAGGTTATGGGTGAAATAAATCAAATCTCTTGATACCAATCCATTTGCATGGTTCAGATCCTCATTTCAAAGCAAATCACGACGGGGACATAAACAATGACTCTGAACCTCTCCTCTCCCCTCTGGTGAGACAGGTAAGCGGAAACAGCATAGAAAGACTAGATAGAGAAAAACAACAGTACTATGACAATGTCAGACTATACTGATTTCAACACGGGCTGCAGTCGAGCAAGGATTTATTTTCCCCGTGCACACTTGGCCCGACATTTGCGTCGGTGTAATCGAGTTCACGTCTGTCTGTGTGTTCCAACAGGCCCGCCCACATCACGGCCGCACACACAACGCGATACGTGAGAAATGCAAACTACATGCAGTTGACTTGACAGCTAATAATTGACTTTCCACACTTTGTAGATTGCTTTTTTCTCACCCCTCCAACACCCCCCCCCCCCCCCCTCCTCCTCTCCTCCTTTCTCCCACTTAAGGACATGTGACTCTTTACCAGTCCAGACGTGTTCGGAGAAAACGAAAGCAAATTATAAAGACACACAATTATAAAAAAAATCTTCATTGCGGAAACTGCATGAATCGGATTATTATTTTTCCTTCCAAGGACACTTTCATCATGCTCTTGCCGCTTCCTTTCAGCAAACTAAAACTTCATCAGACAAATACCGTCGAGAGATACATTCAGGGGGAAAAACAAATTACTTTCTAGTGGCGGACAAACATAGAGAGAGCGACAGCAAGAATGTATTGCGCGCATGTTTTTGTATAAACATTTGTTTTTCTTAGCTAACACGAGTGATGCACGAGACACTGCGGTGAGATTGCCTTGTCATGATGCCGTGTTGTAAAGTTAAAGACGCACGGTTTTGGGAGCGATTGGCCTCAGTGAGTTCCTCCGGTTGATCCACCTTGTTCGTGTCACACAGCGGGTCTGTTTTCATGATCATCGGTTGACTTCGCTTCGAAGCCGATGTAGGCCGCCTCTTCTGCGAACACCGCCAGATTCGACCGAGTAGCACGAACATCAAAGTGGTGACACCCCCTTGATGTGTTAAGCTCCTATGTTGAATGTGGACCGCACTCCGCATCGAGAGATGTAACTCGTTATAAGAAGACAAATTACACATTCCTGCCAATTTTATCTTTTCCGATTCCGGTTTCCTTCGGAGCACTTTGTAATTCTTTGCCTCAGACTCTCTTGAAAGTCACTTTGGATAAAAGCGTCTGCTAAATGGTCGTCTTTTTCGGGGTTTTACGCGGGGACCAATTCCGTCCCAACTTATAACGAAGCAAAGTGTAGTTTAACTTGGGAAGGGTTTGTTATAGTCTGGAAGCCCGGCTGAGTGAAGCCCTGGGCGCGTTCTAAACCTCTCAACGTCTCCGGCAGCCCTGTGTCTATGAAATGTGTTAAGTGTGTTGCTTTAAAACAGTTTTCTTTAGACGACAGAGAGAGAGAGAGAGAAATGTTCCGTATGAAAGAAGAACAGTACAGTAATAATTGGGAGGGGAAATGATATGCAAATATTGTCTTTGGAACAAGAAACATCTCAGAAATGTCCGCAAAGCAATTTTGGAGGGGAAAGAAAAAACCTCATGAGAAAGGAGGAGTGAGAGAATGTCTCTGACCAGGAGAATACACATGGGGGAGAGAGAGAGAGAGAGGGGGAGAGAGAGAGAGGGAAGTGGGGGAGAGAGAGGGAAGTGGGGGAGAGAGAGGGAAGTGGGATGGGGTGGGGGAAATGCTGACCAATTCCCACGCTGGGTCTCTGAAACTGGGTCTCTATCCTACAGAACCACAAC
>NC_082400.1:15791726-15807970 GCF_031168955.1 Gadus macrocephalus | reverse complement strand
TTGTGCATGTGTTGTGTGTGTTTCTCCTGCTGTTGTGTGTGTTTGTTCCCAACACATGAATGTCTAGCGGGCAGTTTGACGCCCGGTACCCCTAAGGACAAACACAGCAGCTTACGTTTAAAAAAGAGAGCGAGATAGAGAGAGCGCGAGAGACTACCCGAGTCACCCCTGTTTTCGGTCTGCACATCAGGAAGCCTCTGCATTATTCCTCTCGTTCTGCGGTTTGGAGACTTTGGAATCCACTGGCTGGAATTCCATGAAACCCTAGAGCTCTGTGAGACATAACAAAAGCTCCCTCTCTCTCTTTCTTTCTCGGCTCTCTCACCAGCTGTCTCTCTCCCCATCTCTCTCACTCGTTCCCTCTGCCTTTCCTTCTCTAGCTTTCTCCCTTGTTCTAGCCCTCTCCCTCTCGCCCTCTCGATCCCTCTCTTTCTAGTTGTACCTCCCTCTAGCTGTCTCTATCCATCTCTCGCTATCCCAAAAATAGCAAAACCTTTCTCTCTCTATCCCTAGCTCAATCTCCATCCCTCTCGGGCGATGTGGACTACATGTTGCCTGGCTCATCTGCTTTGGACAGTTCCAGGTCGCCCGCGGCTCTGTCCTAGTGGCTGTTCAGAGTACTTTCTCTTTTTTTTTTCCTTCAGTGGTCTTCAAATTGCCTCATTTATTCCACTTCGAGCCATGAAGTCTCCGACTACGCTACCGCTACGATGCTAGTCCTCTCCGTGTGACGCAGAGCGATAGCATAGCCTAGCGTCGCGCCGCCGTTATATCCTCATCGCCGTCGACTGCCGCGGTCGTGACGCGACGCTCTGTGGGCTAAATTGAGGATGAAATTCGGGCTTTCGAGGTTAATGGATGTGTGGTATTTAAGCCTCCTAATTCCCACATTTATTAGAATAACACATATCGCAGACAGCCATGAAATTGTAAATAATTGAACGGTGCTACGAGGAGGGTTCTCTGTGAAAAGGTTTTCTCTTTTGGTGCCGATGGCAAAACTGGAAATGAGATTTGGGGTGAGGGTCAAACGAGAATAGATCCAGACCGGGGTGGGGATGTGTCCACGCGGGCCCACCCGTCTCCCTCCTCCCCCCCCCTCCCCCTTTCCTGCACCTGGCTCACCTCGGCCTCGGAGCGCGCACACGCACGCACACACAATACGCACTGACACGCACATACAATACTGGAGCACATGCACACGCAACGCTCACCTGCACACGCGCACGCAACACTCACATGGACACTCACATGTGCGCACACACACGACACTGGAGGACATGCACACACACAAGTCTCACCTGCACACGCAACACTCACCTACGCACGCACACGCACACACACACACACACTCACGTGTACATGCAACAGGAGCACATGCACACGCAACACTCACAACACGTACATGGACGTACGTACCCACACACACAAAAACACAAACACATTCCCCTGGGCCACCTGCAGACACACACACAATCCCAGCATACCTGTACCCCCCATACACACACATCCCATTCACATGCACGCACACACACACACGTACGTACGCACACACACACTCGTCTATTCAACCCCCCTCCCCTCAGACCTGTGTTTATGCGCAGAGCTTGACTGACTGGTATTTCATTTCGGTCCTGCATTTTTTCCACACACACGCGTATTCACACACACACACACATTGAGGGTTTATCTTGGCATTGGTGTACCATTACTGGTCATTATGTTTAACCTGAACTAATAGGAGTCATTATCCAAGGTGGTCTCCCAGGTGGCTGTCACGAGACCTGAGTGGCACCGCAGGGCTCAGGGCCCCCCCCCGTCCTCCCCCCAACACCGTAAGACCAGCCGGGATGTGGGCCAGGCCAGGGTGAATGCGGGCTGCTCGCGCGCGCGCGCGCACACACACACACACACACACACACACACACACACACACACACACACACACACACACACACACACACACACACACACACACACACACACACACACACACACACACACACACACACAGTTTGGCAACAAGAGCCCATTGTTCTGGGTGCGTGGTGGATGTGCTGGTGGGGAGGTAGGAGGTGATGGAGGCGGTCGAGGGTTGGAGGTTGAGGTAGGGGGTGAGATGGGAGAGGGGGGGGGTTGGCAGCATTGGGTCGTAGGTTGAGGTGGTGATGGAGGAGGCGGTGGGACGGGTTGCTGGTGGTGGGGTTAGGGGCGGGTCCGAGGGATTGGTTCTAACCCTCTGACTGTCCCCCAACAACACCAAACGTTCAACCCTTCACTAACAGATTTTCTTTTTTAAAAGCCACTGGTTCGCAACCAGCTTAGTCCTCAAACTGGTGGAATGAATCTTAACACTCTCAACACTCCTCGAGTGTAATGGACTTCAACAAGGATTAGGCTTTGTAATACAACACTGCTGCTAATGCTTGCACTGCTGTTAAAAAGGAGGAGCGATACTTTATTGAGCGACACAAAAATAAGAAAGACTTGTTGGTCTGCGAGGTTCAGTGGGGAACGTTTTTCTTGTGGTCATCGGTTTTCTTCCTTCATCAAGACGTTTTCTTGCGTCAATTTCAGAATTTAACCACTTTTCAGCCGATTGAACGGGGTCAAAACGTTGAACCCATAGAGAAAAACGGGAAAAATAAAAAACGCTTCAGTTGTGACTCACCAAACGGTTTTCGAGGTCGACATCTCAAGTGGGTGTCCGAGACATCGAGGCGGCCAGAACATTTGAAACGTTCCGGCCGCCGCCATCTTGCCGTGATTGGTGTAATCATTAATCACACAGGAAGCAGCTATTGGTCCGGTCGTAGGGCTAATTAACAAACACTCACACTAAATTAGACACCCTGCTCCAGCCGCTTACTCCTTAGTTGTGCCTCGTGGAAACATAAGCGAGGGTGGCAGGTGTCCTACGAGATTAAGGCCCTGTTTTCTGACCGCTAGCGGGTCCTCACAAAAAATGCAAGGGACTCTCTGGACCACTGCCAAGACGGTTTTACGAAAAAATAAAATAAACTAAAAGAACCGCATTCATCTGGACTTATCCGCTGTCAACTGCTGCCTTGATCGCTAGTTTTTTTTTTCCGGACTGGGAGCATTTCCCCCTACTCTGTTCATCGTTTGATCCGATTGCTAATTGCGTGCATATGCATTTTTTTTTGGGAGGGGGGGCCTGCGAGAATTTTTGACGGGAGCACTCGCATTAAAAAGTTGCGGAATTAGCCTCCGACGAGGTTAAGCGCAGCAGGACGTGTTGCGCGGAGTGGCTCTTGGTTTAATAAGTACCACTTGGCTGTCAGACGGACAGTCATAGAGCAGGTCTATTACAGTTAAGCCCCTCAGGCGGAGACCTTGGGTTATCCAATACACACACACAAACACACACACACACAAAAAAACCCTGAGTGAGTGTTTCTTCCAATCCCCGCTGGCAGAGCTCTGATGAGGTAAGAAGCTCAGCAATGCCAGCCTACGTCCCGCCGGAGCCTTGGCTGATTAAAATGGCTTTCTAAAGGGCCTGTATTTTTTGTTCGTCCTGTCCGCGTGCCAGACTCAAAGTTAAGAGTACAAAGAGGCAAATTGACAAATTACCCAATGGATCCTGAATGGAACGCACAGCGGTGTGTCCAATCAGCAAAGGGCCTCTGATAGGTTAATAACGACGCAGGCATTCTGATACACCTCTTCATTACTGTTCAGGAAATCCGAGGTATTCATAACCCTAGGAGACACACGAGCGACGAGTGCGTGCGTGCGTGTGCGTGTGTGTGCGTGCGAGACAAACCCTTTAAGAGCTGAGGACAGGGGAAGAAGGGCGACTGGGGGCAGAGGTTGGACCGTTGGAGGGTGAGATGCTCGCATTTGATCCTTGCTTTTCTATCGACCCCCTTCAACCGCCCCCCCCCCCCCCCCCCCCCCCCTACCTGATGGTTTGTGACATGTGACATCGGAGAAGGCTGGTGGTCGACGGAGGTTTGTTTGCAATACATTCCTGAACAGCCGTCAGAGGCCTGCATGTGGATGGCAGAGTATGCTCCTGATTAGGCAGCAGGGTGAATAGGAGACTCTATAAATGCACTCTTTGGCAATTACCAATGCGCCCTACAGACCTCAGACTGTGCTGCCAGCTAATTGGCTTAATCAGGTGGGAGAGATGGCTGTCGACCAATTGGACGAGAGCCCCGTCGCGATAACGAGCGGACAATAGAAACATGAATTATAAACCGGTTCTATATTTGCTCATAATTCACTGGGACTTATTTTGAAACGTAATGTAAATGATGGAAAGTTGATGTGTGTTAAGATAGTTATTGATAGATTATGCAGCCACTATAAAGATGAGCAACACCTATGCCGAGACACACGCTATACTTTTGAGGACTCAGGACTGGCGTACCTACACACAGATTTTAAGTCTGGAGATAATCAAAGGGGGGGGTTGACTTGAAATGGTCCGTCGAGTCGAAAACATCTAAACCAATCCAACACCTCGTGAAGTCAGTGCACCATAGGAAATGGGGGGGGGGGGGCAGTAATTCAAACAGGAAAATGTGCACAGCGCTCGTGTAAACAAACCCTTTACCACCAAACAAGCCTTAGGTAAACAACGTTAGCCTAGCCGAGCTAGTCCCCCCCCCCCCCCACAAAAAAGCCTCCGCTAGAAGAAGAAAAACACACACATTCATCGTGTTAGCGGGAAAGGAACACAAAATGCAAAAAACAAAGACTTACACGGAGAAGAACAGTGCGCTTTCTAGGCCACAGAAATGTCACGAGTATTTTCACACGCATATACGTATTGACACACATGTGGTGGGGGGGGGGGGGGGGGGGGGAGAGTCACCACAGCACCACGGCGTATGACTGACCTACACACACACTACCCCCCTTGTGTTTCCCCCTGCAGCTATACAGCCCCATTCACGGGGCAGTTAACCTTCCTGACAGGGTAAATACATGACCTCACACCACTCAGTGGCATTTTTTTCACATTCACCGGCGTGGATTTACATCCCCTTCCCCACCGCGGTGTCCACTCAATCCCCCATTAGCTGGAGAATACGGGACTTTTATACGACGATTTGATGAACCCCTAATTAGTCGTGTTTGCTCCGGGGGGGGGGGGGGGGGGGGGGGGGGGGAGAGACCAGATGTCTGTTTTAAGACGAGGGGGAAGGAGGGAACAAGGGCGAGGGTAACACAAAGGCAGAGAAGGAGATGTCAAAGGTTAGGAGAGGACATGGGTCGTTGGCAACGGATATCGGCCAACAGAAAAAGGAAGAGGAGGAAGATGGAGGGAGTGCGATAATGTTAACTGGAAGGACAGGATGGCGTCCGTGGAGGGGAGGAGACAACCGGAGGAGCTGGAGAGAGGGTGGAGAGAGGGTGGAGAGAGGGGTGGAGAGAGGGGGTGGAGAGAGGGGGGGTGGAGAGAGGGGTGGAGAGAGGGGGTGGAGAGAGAGGTGGAGAGAGAGGGGTGGAGAGAGAGGGGGTGGAGAGAGGGGGTGGAGAGAGGGGTGGAGAGAGGGGTGGAGAGAGGGGGTGGAGAGAGAGGGGGTGGAGAGAGGGGGTGGAGAGAGAGGGGGTGGAGAGAGAGGGGTGGAGAGAGGGGGTGGAGAGAGAGGGGGAGAGACAGCTAGGGTGGAAGAGGAAGGCGGGAGAGAGGGAGATTTATCTCCCAGCATCGGGCTGTTTCCTCCAGAGGGGGGATCAGCCCTGTGCACGTCTGACGTCCCCCCGGGACCGGCCCCATAGCGGGAGCGCCAGGGCCAAACCGCTCGCAGAGAGACTTCCTGTGCTCGTTTTATAAGCAGGCATGAAATAGGCAGAGCCTAGCCGCGTATAACATCAACGCTAGGAGACGTTATAGCTCCAGAAAGAAAGACGAAAGAGAAGAAAATACATTCTGGATGACTATCGGATCGAACACATCTTTCTCTGATGACATCAGAATCTGCCCCGAGAGGCGTGTGGTGACCTCACTCTCACACGATCAATCACCCCAGGAGCCCAATGAAACGCGGGGAAGGGAAAAAGCCAGATCACAGGTTTTACCTTATAAGACTTTGGTTTCTAGAGACGCGGTGCTTCGTCCAAAAACCGAATCAGCTTCCATCCCTCGCACGAAAAAAAATATGAAAGAAAATCTTTCGTGGCAAGAGGATTTGGTTGGAAACGTCTGGAGAAAAACATACACTTTCACAGATGTACTTTTCTTTCTGCTAGCGCTTGGCATCTGGTGAGGGGCAGAAGGCAAGCCAAGGTGCCAATTACCAGCCAGCATTTGACACGCTGCCCATTAGCCAATCAGGCCTTGAGTGATGCACTTCAAAGTCAGAGAACAACATGAATTCAAAAGTACAGATCAAGTTTAATTTCTTTCTATTGAGGTGTGACTAACACTTTCAACGAATTCAAATGGTAGCTTTAAATGCTGCGCGGCAGGCCTGTACAGAAGCCAACCTCTGGAAAGTAGAAGCAGTAAGAAATCGGACGGATGGTTTTTTGTTATCCCTTGGTTATACTTTTATTGAATTTCTTGCTCGAACAGAATGCAATGTAAATAAAGTTAATTTCTTTGAATGTTGATCTTGAGGGCAGAACGTCTACTGCATATAGACTGTGCATAACACCCAGATTTGGCACAGAATTTATCCAACTCAGACTGGCTGCAAGGAATATGAAGCGGGATTATACCAAATATGATTTCATGCCACAAGCTTTAATTGCAAAACGAATGCGTATGAAGAGTGAAGGATAGTCTAGTGGTTAGGCTGTTTACAATCCCAAGGACCTGGGTTTGACTAAAAAGAAACTGTAGTTAAACCTTGAGCATGATGCAGATTCACCTGCTACTGTAGCTGAAAGAACACAGAGGTTATTTCACGTGACGTCAACAAACACTGACAGTTGTTCTCAGTTCCTCAAGGACAGATACCCAGCAGGGCTTCGTCAAAGAGAACAACGTCAGCCAACAAGGAGTTCAAAACGGTTCCCAGTGACATGAAAGAGAGAAAAAAAAGAGGATCCGACCTGTCGTCCAAACTCCCCCGTACCATAGAAGTTGCCGTGTGGTTCTGGGCCCGCTGCGTTCAAATAACACGCTATCCGATCCGGAATGAAACGGGAACGGCATCCGAGACACAGGGCCCTGTGGGCGCGGGCCTGCGGCCTAAACTCCCGTGAGCCTTTGCTGCACGTCAATCACAATCGCCGGGAAGTAGCTGAGCCGTGTCCTCGTGGGTCTCTCTCCAGAACACACACAGCCCCCCCCCGAAACCCACACCGATGTGCTCCCCCAGAAGGAGGTGACAACAACGGACGGTGGGGTTCCCTGTGCCCAGAGGAGGCAATCTTTTGGGGGGAATGGGGGGCAAGAATGTAAGTAGTCTCTGTGTGTGTGTGTGTGTGTGTGTGTGTGTGTGTGTGTGTGTGTGTGTGTGTGTGTGTGTGTGGAAGAGGAGAGGAGTGGGGAGGGGAGGTGGGGGATTAAAAGTACTGATAATCTGCATTAAAATGAAAAAGCAACGGAGAGAATTATTGGAAGCATAGTTCAAATAGTTTCAGTGCTCCTCCTATTGGGAGGAACCAGAGAAAAGGACTTGGCTGGAGCAGGAGAGCGTGAAAATGTTTAGGTCGACGTATCAGCATGCTGTCTCCACTAATTGGCCGATATTTTGAAGAACCTTGGACAGCAAACGCTGTTTAGGTAAACACACATTTAGTACAGAAAAGAGCAGGACAAACCAAACCTCTTTGTGATACAATCCCCCATGCCAGTTTTCCCTTCTACTTAAATTCTTTTTGCCACTTATTTGGCAAGTCTTGCCTCGTGGTTAAAAATAAAATCGCCCAAAAAACAGGGCCTTGCCTTGCAGAGGAACTCTGGAGGTTTTTGCTTTTAGAACTTAATACTGCAAGATAATATAGGCTAGACTCTAGCACTGCACACACACACACACACACACACACACACACACACACACACACACACACACACACACACACACACACACACACACACACACACACACACACAGGTATCCATCTCACACCACAAGGATCACAGAATGCCGCGTTTGAATGCAGCTCCTCATCACACACAAAGAATTAAAACCTAGTGTGACATGATCGCCATTTGATCCAAATCTGAGGTTGGATTAAATGTAGAAAAAAAGTTGCAATGGCATTGGAAAGAGAGGCATAGAGAGAGACAGAGGCTGAGACTGCGAGACAGAGAGAGAGAGAAAGACAGAGACGGAGAGAAACAGAGATAAATAAAGAGAAAGACATAGACAGAGAGAGAGATAGCGAGAGAGAAAGAGAGGGAGAGAAAGAGAGAGAGAGTGAGACAGAGAAAGAAAGAGACAGAGTGAGACAGCGAGAAATAAAGAGACCGACAGAGAGAACGAAAAAGACAGAGAGGGAAAACGATACAGAGTGAGAGAGAGAGAAAGAGACGGAGAGAAGGAGAAAGAGAGAGAGAGACAGAGAGGAAAAAGCGAGCGCCAAAACGGAGGGCTTTACCGCACGGCACGGTCCAGATACCATAGAGCGGAAATGCAGGGAAGTGTTCACTGCATCCTGTCGGCCCAGCCCTAAAACCCCTGCCAGGGCAACGCTGTTATCAGACCGCACAATTACCCCCAGATCCCTCCGCCGCGGCCGGCCTGTGACGCAGCGTCAAACCCCCAACGACACGGCCAAGCCCTTCCAGATTATTTTGGACACTTTTTGATGTTATTTTTTGTCATTAATCTCTATTAAAGTTGTTTTCACTTGGACTGTCCGGTAGTTCTGCTTCTGCCGCACCCAGATTCCCAGCTCCCCCCCCCCCCCCCCCCGGGATCACTGAAGTTTATCTCATCAAACGTGTAAACACGCACGGAAGGACACGCATGTCATCGCACCTCGTTGTCAGGAGCGTGGGAGGCCTGAGAGTGTGTGTGTGTGTGTGTGTGTGTGTGTGTGTGTGTGTGTGTGTGTGTGTGTGTGTGTGTGTGTGTGTGTGTGTGTGTGTCTCCACACTGTGGAAGCCAAGGAAAATCACACACAAGAAACATCACAAAAATGTCTCCTCGCTGGGGAGAAAGAGAGCTGTTGTGCATTCCAGAGGCAGGTCCACTTGTCCGTCACCGAAGAGAGCCTGCGCCCTTATAAGGAAGGCCCAGGGCATTCCCTGCATGTTTTAACCCCCATGAACACTACCGCCACCTCAAAAAGCATGGCTGCACAACTTATCAGCTACAGTTTCATTGATCCCTACAGCCACTGCTGTTAGCCAGTGGCCATGGCGATTTGAAGCAAATAACTGAAAGAAAGCAGGACCCTATAGAGAGACCCCACCCTATACAGTCCTCCCCACACCTCTCTCCCCCATCTCCCACTACCAGCGTCACCACTTCACAGGTTCTGCTGTGTAATAAAGCTGGGATCAAAAGGCCTTGGAGCAACCAAAAAAATAAAAAAAGTCGGGTGAAACTTAAAAAGATATCCCCTCGAGGGATTCTGCAGATCGCAAAGAATGTGATACCTTGAAATAGATGGAGTGGATTGGGCTGTGTGACTGGGTGAGGATTGTTGAGGTTTTACAGGAATCACACAAACCTCTGTAGGCTCCTGCTATAGTTAGTCTATAGGCTCTTAAATCTGGGTGCCCTTGGCTATTATACTTTCTCCCTCTCTATCCTTCTCTATCTCTCTCTCCCTCTCTCAAGCTCTCTCTCTCTCCCTCTCAAGCTCTCTCTCTCTCTACTTTTTTTGGTGCGCAGAAATGGTACTTTTCACATTCCACAGGTTCTTTGCTCTCTCCCATAGGCCACAACAATTTAAGCTTTTATGTTCCGGCCTATACTTACAGGGTCATTCAGGCAACAGAAGAACCTACTAAATTCGTACTCCGAGCTCATGGTTATTTCATCACTTTTCATTTGACAAAACACACGAGATGGGGATTGATAGCGAAAGATCCAAGATCGTTTACTACTTAATCACAGGTCAAGTTTGCCATTGCCAGAAGAATATGTAGCCAGTGTGCGGGACGAGGCGATAACAGGCTGGGCTGTTCAGGGGGTTTGGCGACCGCCCACAAGCATCTTTTGTCCGATAACAATCTGAAGAAAGACCCGAATGGTAGCAACGCTCCGTTTATAATAGGGCTTATAATAAATATATATATACGCGCGTTTCCACAACAACACGCGTGGTAAAGCTCAGTGAAATAGTGACTTTGTAAAGGATTCGAGTCAGCTTTGACAAAGTGTGGGTCATGGCAAAACGACCAACAACAAGGAAACGGATGATGGCTTCAACTTTGCATTCTTTCAGGAATATCCAATAGGCTAAGCCCACCACAACAGTCATGACGCTTTTGTCCCATTATTCATTTGGGAAATAAGTGGCGAAACTTTTCTCTTCAACACTGACACACACACACACACACGCGTCAAAGTACATGCACGTCGCCATCATTAAAAACGCAGTGCTATTTCAATGTGTATTCCGTAACTTCTCACTAGATATAGTTTGTTTGGCGCTTACCTGTGGATCTTGATACGGGGAGAAAAGTTAAGTTGTACTCTTCAGTCGATGTCTCAGACAACCACAGAGGCCAGTGAGGGGAGTGTGTAATTCTGCTGGTTCCTCACTGTAATGCAATGATGAAAAAAAGTCCCAAGCCCCTCCCTTTAAAACATAATCGCACACATCTAGGTTTCCTTCTGGTAGCCGCTCTCCTCTCCCTATAGTTCCCCCCCCCTCCAAAACGCATACAGCGATAAAGCTCTCGTTCTCTCAAACTCGAGTCTATTTAAAAATTAAGTTATGAATTCAATGAGGGATAGAAGGTTAACGCATTACTGAACCCGGACTTCTTAGTAGGAGTTCTCGTCGTGACTGAGACTTTTCACCCCAAAAATGCCCTTTTTTGGTTATCCTTTAAGGGGCCTCTGTAAGAAAATCCTCTGTCAAGAACGATCATATGAAATGTTAATCTTGGCGAGAAAAGGGAGTCCGTCTGCTAGAACACTCACGGGCAGAACAGAAGGCCCGAAGCCGTTTGAAATACTATATCACAGCAACTATCAATTCCTTGATGTAATGTTCAGGAACCACTGTCTTTTCCTGGAGGCCATACCATATCTGACATGGATGACATCCGAGACACGCTATCATTTTAACGAATGTCACCAATTAATCCAGTGGTATTAGTGTGTGTTCTACTGAGTAGCAGAAGACGATTCGCATTTCACAGTGCCCAGTTTGTGACCTGTCTGTCTGTCTGTCTTGGTTTTGGTACGGTTTCAGGGGGGGGGTAAAGAGACCCAAATACAATTGGCTTAGTGTTCCGTTTTCTATGGTGAATAAACAGCTTGAGATATGTCCCTCTATTGTTTCCCTCCTAAAACAACAATACGCTGAACAAAGGGTGAACTTATGAGCGTCAGTGCATCGGCGCGGAAATAAACACAATGTGGGCCCGGGCACCTCTTTGCATGTCTTGCGCTGGCACGGTCCACTGCTCCTGCCCATATGCCAATATCATGCTCTGCAAGTGTGTGTGTGTGTGTGTGTGTGTGTGTGTGTGTGTGTGTGTGTGTGTGTGTGTTTGAGGGAAAGAGCAAGAGAGAGGAAGAAAGGAAGAAAGAGAGCGAAAGGGTGATCGGGAGAGAGATCGAGAGAGAGCAGCAGAGTTACATAGAGAGAGAGAGACTCAGAGAGTGGCAGAGAGAGAGAGAGAGAGAGAGAGAGAGAGAGAGAGAGAGAGAGAGAGAGAGAGAGAGAGGGGGAGAGAGAGGGAGAGCGAGCGAGCGACGGCTGGAGTCAATATATTCACTAAAGCTCTAAATGTGTTTATGTTCTTTAAAAGGACGCCCAGAGATAAAACCATAATTTATTTTTCTCCTGTCCAGACCTGCCTTATGGGATCCACCTCGCTCCCAACTGGTTGACAACAACTTGGCCCGGAATCCGAGCTAGATTAATAGGATTCAAAGATTGGTCCATGGTGAAATGTGCGTGCCATAAATTGGGCTTCGGTCTTTGGGCATTGTTTAGAGATGGTATAATGTCCTTAGAATCCTGCGTATTGCGTCCGCTTACTATATTTACACAATGAGCTCAGGTGTTTATCCGAAACGCAAGCTCGGTTTACAGTTGGCCCTGTCAGAGGTCAGGGCCGCATTTATTAGCAGAACAGCTTTAGTTGGACATATTTGGTGCTTCAGGGAGTTGTACAGTCGTGGGCCAAAGAAAGACACACTTGTGAACACGATGTAAGCAAACCAGAGCACGCTTGCCATTATGTGTAGGATTGTGCGAACCCAGCCGGAGCGCTCTGCTTTGTCGTCGACGTGTCTGAATGGATGTTTTTCTATGTTTATCTCTCGCCGTTTAGACTGAAGGATTTTATCACGTTGGGCTGTTTGCTTCCACGGTGGACGTTTGTTACTATGTAAAAGCCTTGACAGACACTGAGCAAAACACCCCCGCCCTGTGTGTATCTGCTACCATCTAAACACGAGAGGTGCCGTACGCCGAGTTTATATACAACAATTGCTTGTACAAAAACAAAACATGTGTATGTGTAGATCCACTCATGGCTTTATCCCGTCATAACATCATTCCACGTCAGCGACTGGACATACGAAGAGATATGATGTTACATTACAATATTGTGAAGATTTTGCTGTATAGCCAATGGACCGGTGTATAACCCTGTGTATAGCCCTTTGATTAATAAGATGAAGACAGAGCGGATGAACACATGACCCTTTCACTTGGTGTGTACTCACCTTAAGATGGATGCCCGTGTATCGCAGCCAAACCTACCCCCTGGCAGTTATACCTGCAGTATATCTCTCTCTACTGTGGACAGAAAGTTGTCAGAGAACAATGCGTCTAAAGACACAGAGCTAGCTTGGGTAAACCTGGAAGGACGAAAGGAAAAGAGAAAGAAAGAAGAAAGACAGATGCGGATGCACGGGGTAAATATTGTGTTCCAGTCTCAGTTAAAGAGGTGTATTAGGCCACAACTGAGTGAGTGCTTCCTTTTTTGCCACTATCAACCGACAAACAAACGAGGCCGCCGTCTGGGATTGATGGTGAACCAGCAGCGGAGCCATGGGAGAACAGCTACAGTAGGTATAATGATATGAAAATGATTTTGCGCCGCATGAACAAACCTGCTGTTTTCTCCGAGTGCTTGAACGCAGCCTCTAATAACAAAGGTAGTTCAGAGGTACTTATCGTTGTTGTCATATTGTTATTGCGCTATGCGTGTCCCTCCCAGTGCAATTATATGCTAATTTAATACAGATTTTAATCATAGGGTTTTACGCAACCATTTTGTGGCACCAGATATGCGTATTGTATTGCATCCTTTTTGCCTGATGCTGATACTTGCATAATAGTTTACCCTCTTCGTGACTTGTATTTATCTTGTCTTCCTTCTATCACATCTTTTCTGGGCAACAGTTTTGAGTTTGATGCTGAGCATTATGAATGTTCAACGCTCATCTTGAATGATCGTGTGGAGTAACACCACACCACGTACGTGTGTGAATCACCGTCTACGCCGTTTCGCTGATGAAATGCGAGCCACATCTTTTCTTTCAACGGTGTGTGTGTGTGTGTGTGTGTGTGTGTGATAAATTCGGGGTTTAGGACTTTTCCCTGCCCTACTCCCTCTGACGCTCTTTGCATGGATCGTTTCCCTGATGTGAAATGATTTATTATGATCGGTTACATGTCGTGTAACCTACCAGAGGCCCAGAGAGCGATTAAACCGCGCGTTGTAGCGCACCTGGCTCCGAATCGGCCTCCTTTTGACATGTTCAGGGGCATCAGGACGGTTCCCTGAGGGACGCCCTCATTCCTGCTCGGACTCTTAGCAAAGCAAACACCGCTCGTGTGTTTGTTGACTCAAGGCAGAAGTTAAAATCCCAGCAGGTGAACGTGACACTTTGTAGAAAATCTGATTGAAAATATTACGTTTTGGAAAAAAGAGAATGTTTTATGGTCATTTTTATAACCTCTGCTAGCCTTGTTGTCTTTTGTTTCTAAATTGTGCAGAGAGGTAAAACTAAAGCATTTGCCATGTTTATTTCTCTACAAATTGAAATCACTTAGATTATTGTTGAGATTCATATTCTGCTTTAGGAGCAGAAATCTTTTTTTTTTTTTGTCACGTTTAAACCGTGACAAAAAAGACTTAAAATAATGCACATTTGATGGGCATAATCTGTGAAATTACCTGCTGCAACTATCATCTGTCACAAAGAAGTATGCCGTCATTTGTGCTGTCACTGTAGGGTTAATTTTGTGTTGGTTGGACTTCTCTATATCACATACTTCCATCCCAGCCATTGTGTTTATTCTTTGTGTTAATGGGTTTACTTTTTATAAGTTAACCACAAAGTCAAGGTCGTTCACATAAAGTGCAAACATATAACAAAAATAATACAAGAATGCCCAAGGGATGTTTTAGCTGTAGCCACGATAAATTGGTACCATACGATGTTGTTCTGGGTCGCTGACAACTACATACATTTACACAAAGTCACCATAAAGTTATTCTACAAAGTGTTCTGCAAACAATCCGTACAAGGAACAAACTAAGCCTTCACACGCCTGCATCACAACTAACTGCCTACAGGGGGCGTTCTCTTACATAATGACCTGAAAATGGAGGTTTACGTTTTGTCTCTCAGACCCCCCCAAAATCCACCGTCGCCATTGCCCTTAAATGGACCCCTGCACTTCCATAATTGCCTTGTAATTTCTCTGTTCTCTCACAAAAGTATTCAAGTCGGTAAGGGCAGATATGTCCGGGGTGGGTGTATTGCGACCGTTTATAGAAGTAGTTTTTAGTTTTTGGCATTCGAGCGTTATTTTATTTCCCGGTACACAGGGTCTGAAACAGGAACAAACTGTACGACACTCGCATGTGCGTGTAAACCATGAGCCGGGCTGTACGGAGAAAGCGGGGGGAAAGGCCGGGTTTATAGTGGAGGGTGTCATTGGGGGTTATTAAGTGAGGGCAACTTCCCATTACAATTTAATCCATTGAATTATCTGAAACAAAAAAACTTCAGGAAAAAAGGGAGATTTGCAGTCAACTCAGTTGTCCGAAAAACCACCCTTGCAACAACTTCAAAGAGCTGCAACATTCGGATGTTGCTGATAACACACAGCGTGGACATCACACGAGAGCCTTTCAAAACTAATACAAACATTTGAATGATACGTCTTCCAAAGAAACTTGATCAAAGAAACTCTTCCAGCTATAATGCAGGCCCGTAACTGCCAAAACGGATTCTTCCAAAATGGTGGGTTCAAAATGGAGGCCGGCTTCTTGCTTGTGTCACCCCTAAGCTGCATTGACACGACGCTTTGCTACTGACAATGCCTTCTTTTGATTCCTATTCCTGGTGAAGAGTCATATGTGGGGCAGCTTTCTGACAGTGTGGGGGATGTCTGATTATACCATGGATCTGACCCCCTCCTCCCCCCCCCCCCCCCCCCCCATCTGTGTCCAATCAGCAAAGAGAAGGCTGTGTGTTCTTTATACAACACGCAGGGAGGAAGGCTGAGCGTGATAGGCGAGACAATAATTGCAGTTGTCATGACAAACTTTTAATTTGAAAGTCACACCACACAAAGAACAGCCGAGCGCACTGACTGCACAATGTCAATTTTTGAAGTATGATTAAATAAAGTTGGATTCATATTTGGAATCGAATCAGGGAGGGAAGGGGGGGGGTGTCTGTTGACAGGCACCCTCTACCCCCGCCTCTCCCCCCCCCCCCCCCCCCCACACACACTCCCCCCCCCCCCCCCCCCCCCCACACACACACTCCCCTACCTCCTCCACACACACACACACACACACACACACACACACACACACACACACACACACACACACACACACACACACACACACACACACACACACACACACACTCCCCTACCTCATGACCTTGGGCCAGATTAAGTGGGAGACAAGAAATAACTGTATTTATGCCTCAACTTTACTTTTACAGAAGTTGACGTTGATGCTTTGGCATGTTTGGGGCACCCCCCCTGGTGGAGATAATGCTCGAGCGGTCACACTTTGTCAAAGTGCTCTGTGTTGTTGTATGTCTGCCTCCTGACCTATACTGCCCCCCACAGTTCAAAAGGTATAGAAGGACGATCACCGCAGCGCACAGAATACTCCCTCATTGAGTCTTTCGGTG
>NC_082400.1:15769226-15786726 GCF_031168955.1 Gadus macrocephalus | reverse complement strand
CCCTTTGATTTCCTAATGGAGAGCCAACATAGTTTGGTTAGAGATTGTGTGGCCCACATTTGCAGCTGTGGCACCTCCCACACACACACGGACCAAGCAGCACGCACTGAATGCAACCATCGTGCGATGTGAGGGAGTATTTTTAGACTCGGTTCTTTTGCGCGTTCTGCGTTTCGCTCACACACCCCCACTAAGTGGATGACTTTAGACTTTGGATTTTAGAGATGAAAGATCTGCTAAAAGACGAAATGAATGTAATTGGGTTCCAGTTACCAACTATAAAGTGGGGGTGGGGACATATATATATATATATATATATATATATATATATATATATAGGTGGTAGCTGTAACCCAATTACATTTCCTATAATGACAAGAGCCTGGCCACATAAATGGCTGTACAAAAACTGGAGTGGATGGAAGGCCATCGACACGCGGCCTGGGGTCACTGAGGTGGTCCTCCGAATGTAATGGCGTTGGACGGCCCGCAAAGCCCTTTCTCAGTCGCACTCCCCTTTCTGCCGACCCAAGCGCCGCCGTATCTTGTCCTGTGATTCGAGAGCAGAACTGAAAATGCTATTACGCTGTTACCCCCCTCACCCCTCACCCCCCCTCTCCCCAGGGAGGGAGGGTGAGGGTTAGACGTTGGACACGACAGGGTCTCTAGGAGGGGATGAAAAACAGGACCCCCCCCCCTGACCTTCCCGGCCCCCTGTCTGCCTTCATCACAGGCAGGGAATGAGGCGACCCGGCCCCGTCGGCCCCACAGGGGGCGCCGCAGGTTAATAGGGTCCCGGGGAGGAAAACGCATGACGGCACAGAAAAAGTGACAACCAAGGAGAAGAAGATGAAGAAGGTGGAGAAGAAGAAGGCGAAGGAAAAGAAGGAGGAGAAGGAGAAGGAGAATAAGAAAGAAAAGGGGAAGGGGAAGAAGAAGGAGAATAAGAAAGAGAAGGAGAAGGAGAAGACGACAACAATGACGGAAGAAGAAGAAGAGAGAAGAGGAAGAAGGAGAAGAAGAAGGGAGAAGAGGAAGAAGAAGAAGAGAGAAGAGGAAGAGGAAGAGGAAGAAGAAGAAGAAGACGAAACAGGAGAAGAAGACGACAACGACAGAAGAAGAGAGAAGAGAAAAGACAGAAGAAAGAGAAGAAGAAGAAGAAGAAGAAGAAGCAGAAGCAAAAGACGAGGAAGAAGAGCAAGAGGAAGAAGAAGAAGAAGGAGAAAGAATACATTTTGATAACTCCCCTCCCCCCTCCACCTCGGATGTCTTAGAAGGAACAAGACGCGAGGGAAAGGATGTCATGGGGGGGGGGGGGCAGCCTGACGCTACCACACACATAAAGGTCAGGTCAAACTCTGGGACCCCGGGCCCCCAGTGCTGCTGGTGGTCTTGTGAGAGCCGTGTGCATGCAGACATTCACGCATACTCTCACACACAGCTTCAAACACACGCTCGCTGACACGCACACACACACACACACACACAGAGAAACACAGACACGCACATGCATGAACACACCCGGAAAAACCCCCCACAGATTCATAGCGAGACATGCAGATGCACGCACGACACACACACACACACACACACACACACACACACACACACACACACACACACACACACACACACACACACACACACACACACACACACACACACACACACACACACACACACACACACACACACACACAGATACGCACACGTATGAACACACACAACCATACAAAAAACGACACAGATCAAAGACAGACATGCAGATGCACACACCAACACACACATGTTCATACACACATGCACGAACACACGCACACACACCCGCCCCTATGCCCCTGATAACCAGTGATCAATGGCTTTGCGTCCGGCGCGTATTGCATGAAAGAAGCACGGCTGCACAAGGCCACGTCTCCTGTGGGTCTCTGAAGACGCGGGGCTACAAATCACCCCCCCCACATGTACACACGACTCGCACTCTAATGGGACATAATGAATATGAATTATGAGAAGGCAACGGGAATGGGGGGAAAAGGCCCCATTTTACAAGTGAGCGATCTGACGGCAGTAAAAGCCAGCTTTATTGGGAGAGACGGCTGTAGTAAACACATTGAGGGAGGTGGGGGAGAGAGAGAGAGAGAGAGAGAGAGAGAGAGAGAGAGAGAGAGAGAGAGAGAGAGAGAGAGAGAGAGAGAGAATAGAAAGGGAGAGAGGTGAGAGGGAGAGGGAGGGAGAGAGAAATAGAAATAGAGAGAGAGGGAGTGGGAGAGAGAGAATAGAGAGGGAGAGAGAGGCGAGAGAGGCGAGAGAGAGAGAAATGATCTGTGACCAGCACAAAACACAGAATGGCGGGGGCTACAAGCCATGTGCACTCATACACACACACACACACACACACACACACACACACACACACACACACACACACACACACACACACACACACACACACACACACACACACACACACACACACACACACACACACACACACACACACAGAAGCCGGCACACAACAATTTATATTCATCCCTCTATGAATTTGCCAATTTCCTTGGAGACCCAACACACACAAACAAAAACACACGCACACATGCGAGACAATTAGCTCCTTGACAATATCAACAACATTTGATTTCAGCCTTGATTGTGAAAAACAAACACACACTTGAATAATCAGAAGCAAGCCACTCAAATAATAGCGCTTTCACTGTCCTTCTCCTAACACTCAATTATCCAAAACTCACCTTGGAGAGAGCGAGCCAGAGAGAGAGAGAGTGAGCGAGCAAGAGGGAGCGAGTGGGAGATAGACGATCCCTTTCAGAGTATAGCGACGTGAGTAGCAGGTTGTACAGCTAGCGTCGACGGCAGGCACTACGAAAAGAGTGCCTTCGCCGAATTCCCGTGTATTGATTTATAGGAGTAAGTGACCCCTCACCATGAATGGCCGTCTATTATAAGAGTCTCTGCTACGCCTACTGCCCTCACATTGGTCACAATGGCATGTGTGTGTGTGTGTGTGTGTGTGTGTGTGTGTGTGTGTGTGTGTGTGTGTGTGTGTGTGTGTGTGTGTGTGTGTGTGGGGGGGGAAGCATCATTGCCATACCTGCAGTAAGAGGCCGAGTCCCCACACTTTGCCAAATTTAAATAAGGAACGGCAAGGCTACACTCACTCTGCACGTGATCGGCCACACTCCCCCCCCCCCCCCCCCCCCTCCCCCACAGCCTAGGCCCTAGTCCTGGTCCAACCTGCTTTCCACAACCTTGTCCTTTTTTGTTTTACACGATGGAAACACGAGACAAAAAAGGGTGCTTTTGTTCGAAAAACGTGTCCAAGGGAGCATTTAAACCGTGTGAACAGGTGGGTCTTTGATTCGTTAGGGTGGGTGGTCTTTCTTTTGTGCGTAGGGTTTTATGGAAGTAAACCGGGGTCGACTCCGGTTTACTCGGCTCAGGTGTTGACATTCATGACATGTCCCCGCCCGGCGCCCATGCAAACTGCCGATATTCTGCCGCCGCCGCGGTGAATCCCTGATTTGTCACACTCACAAACGCCCCAAGACACCGCGTTCAACCCAAACCCTAAATCTCAAACTAACGGCGGCTAAGGGGCCGATACAACACTGACAACTTGTTCCCCTAGCGCTTATTAAACGAAATGCATCCTCCGAAGCCCCCCCCCCCCCCCCCTTTCTCCAAAGACAACAACATTCACTCGAGGTTCACGTCAGGTGTGGAAGGCCGTACGCGAGCCCCCATAATTGTTTAATCATGCGTTTTATGGGACAAAGAGACCCACATTTGCTAGGGATGTTTCCGGTGCACTGATAAAGCTTCTCACAAGCTGTGCATACCCGATGAGCACCCACGCACACGCACACGCGCACACACACACACACACACACACACACACACGCACACGCACGCACACACATTGTGGGCTTTGGCAACACACCACTAATCACAGGTGGATCTATAGGCCTGACCCAGGACCATTGGCAGCGCGCTGTGTGTGGATGAGCGGCCATGGAGGTGGTTGATGGAGGAGGTGGAGGAGGTGGAGGTGGAGGTGGAGGAGGTGGAGGTGGTAGGTAGAGGGGTGAGGTGGTGCTGCTGCAGTCTGTCTCTCTAAATCAGTCTGACCTTGCAGTGCGCCGCCATTAAACGGGGAGATGTGGGCACGCGTGTACCTTGGCACAAATAGATGTGGTGGGGCCCATAAAAAATAAAAATGGGCTGCGTTGTTGGGGTCTTGTGTGTGTGTGTGTGGGGGGGGGTCTGTGTGTGTGTGTGTGTGTGTGTGTGTGTGTGTGTGTGTGTGTGTGTGTGGCTAGGTAGGTGTACGTGATGCTGTTCATGTGTGTGTGTTGAATTACCCTGTTTAGTAGGTGCAGAAAACGAATTTGCATGCAACGCTATCAGTGTTTGTCGATGAACATATGAATGAAGCCAGACAGACTAAAGCACACACACACACACACACACACACACACACACACACACACACACACACACACACACACACACACACACACACACACACACACACACTAACACACACACACAGATAAACACGCATAGTCATAAACATGCACACATAAACATGCACACACACTGACAACTATGCACACATGCAAACATGCGACACACACACACACAGACACACAAAAACAACAATCCATAGCACACATTAACACACATGCACACTAAGATAAGTGTTACCGCTAATGGAAAAGGAACACACAGACTGCCATCATCCCCCCACACATATAGACACACACAAACTCTCACACACACACACACACACACACACACACACACACAGACCAAAGAAGTGGTCTACTGAGCAGGAATAATCACAACGCATTGTTCCATGATCCAAATAACTTTCACACAGCTGAGTGCTCTGAGGGAGACAAAGAAATGTGATACTGTCACAGAATGCATTCCTCCATGAGCTCAGAGGGTCCCTGCGGACGCAGGTAGACACATGACAAACACATCACCACTGACGACAACAACAGAAACAAAAACCAAGATGATACCGCCCTTTGAAGCGCTTTACAGTTGGGTTTGGGAGATGAACCAAGCAGGAAGTGATGGGAAAACCTCAGCACGGCTCTTAAGAGAATATCAAGGACTTAATAAGAGCTACTTTTTAAAAGTTTACACCAGAAAGTTGTCTCTTTTAAACCATAAATAAACCCTGTGGGTTGCGGTTTCCCAAGAGTTTCTATTGGTTGTTATTTTGACATTGTTAGGTATTTGGTTTTTAATACATGCCATCTGGTAGGAGGCAACGCTGTCTGTGACTTGATGAGTTTTTGCCGATTTTATTTGGAAAAAAAGGCGCATGGGCTGCCAAATACAAGAAGGATTTCACAAATCTTCCATTGTCTAAATAAACTTTCATTAAGTGCACTGGGGAGAGGAGTTGCCATTGAATTGGCCTAGGATTAACCTCTGACCTTTCCCAGTGGTACATGCAGGCTGTCTGAGAGGGAACGTCTCTCCAGCAGTTAGGAGTTTATCTCAAATGGAAACACTAATATGATTTATTTGGCTTGATTTGATTTATTCATTGGATTTGGTTTACTTTTTTGTGGCTAAAGAATGTCCGGACATTTTCATGATACTGGCGGAATATTGGTAGCATTTTAGATGAAAATGTGAATCACACATTTTGTAATTATTTCGTACATTTGTAACCATGACGTTAACAGCATACAGTACAAAACATCTGTTATCATTGCCCATGTGCCAGTGATATATGCCATTTCTTTATAAAATATTGAAAGAAATTGCAGTTATAAACCATCAATTTGTGGTAGGATCCCTTACCCCGATGTCTAAAGTCCTTGAGAAAGATGCCAAACATCTGATGCTAATGACGTGTATCTGAATTCAATGTATCTTGCTACTAAATTTCCAATAGTAGTTAACGGTCTTCCAACTGGGGTTTATTTTCTTCAGTGACCCCAATGGAAATAGCCCTAACAACCCCCCCCCCGCCTTCCAGTCCCACTTAGTCCGGTCCACTGAGACTTGACGAGACACACCTGTGTGCAATTAGGGGCCGCATTCACGATCACGTGCACATCGGCACACATCCTCAAACGAACGCGACCCTTGATGAAATGAATCACGACAATATACAAAAATATAGAATTCATACTTCCAATCAGCTACTACAGGAATAACCAACCAAGTGGTAGGGGCTGGTGACGGCTCCTTAATCGGCTCCTTGTCACATTATGCATTGATATGTTTCTGTAGTGCCTCCCATTTAATGTGAAAAACGAATTGCGCGATAGTTGCGTGTTCGTTCTACGATGCGCTGGGTAGTATCTGATTTAGTCGTATTAAATTATTCATGTCATGTCTGCACGTTCACACAGCATTGCAAACATGGCCTACATCGATCATGCGGATCCTCCATCATTTCTACTCTCCGTTGTTAATGTTGAATTGATGTCATCTATTTCTAATCTATGTCACGGATTTTCCAACACTTTACTGCGACGATATATCAAAACTAAGAAAAACGACTCCTGCTTGTCAGATATATGCGAGGAAGCTGGCAGACCAGAGTTCACCTCTTAGAGCCGACTCGTTAACAAACGACTCGTTAACAGACGACTCGTTAGCGAACGACTCTATAGCTATCCGCTTGTTAACAAACGACTTGTTAACAAACTAATCGTTAACAAACAACTCGTTAACAACCAACCCACCCATCACCCGTGTGTGCCTGTTGAACCCGGTCCAAACGTGCAGCTGGTCACGCCCCTCTACCACTCCCTCCACTGGCTCCCTGCATCACCCCGCACAAAGGCCTTGATGTCGGTGCTCATGCTATAGTAGCTGATCTTCACCCGCTCACATCAGATATACATAACATCTCGGTGTCCCTACGCGTCCTCTGAGGACCACTAATGAGCAGAGCCTGGCGCTGCCTTCAGACTGCATGGGAGTCGTTCTCAGCCCAGTGCTCGTTTCATCTGTTGCACCCTGATGGTGGGAAAGGCTTCCTAGCTCCCGGCGATCTTCAGAGTCCTTCCTCGAGAAACATCAGACGACCCCGTCTCTTCCGAGAACGTCTGCGAACACCGACTTGAGCACTGCGTTGTTTTTAGATCTTGTGTTGAATTGAGATCCTGTGTTCTATCGGTATAACCATAACTTAGCTAGTCATTGGACCACCACTAAAATATCTAACATCCTTCTGAAATTGTGTTTCTACTACTGCACCCTTTCCAGTTGTTTCGTAGGAACTTTGCTGTGCAGAATCTTTTTGGAGTTATTTATATTTTGGTTGTAGTTATGTGTTGTTTGAACAGATAACTTAACAACTAACTACAAACTAGAGAAACTGGAACCAGTGTTTAGTTGCAAAACACACAGCAGAAAGCAGTGAAACGGTGTGTGTGTGTGTGTGTGTGTGTGTGTGTGTGTGTGTGTGTGTGTGTGTGTGTGGGTTGCTCACTGCAATGCTTGGTAACATTTGGACTTAAGTTTCACAGATCAAGGCAACAAGGCGGTTGAAAATGATGAACTCAAGCTCATCTTGACATTTCTGGGTGTGGAAGATGTCCCCCTGGCTTTTGTCGCTAGGCAGGATGGCAGACTGTCATTATCTCTTCACACTCCTGCTAGCACCTCAGGTGGAGGAGGACGAGGAGAGGAGAAGAAAAAGGCAGAGGAAGAGGAGTCTTAGGAGGTGGGTGAGGAGGAGGAAGAAGAAGAAGAGGAAGGGGAAGAGGAGGAGGAGGAGGATGATGGAAGGAATGAAAAGGATGAGTATTGGCAGGGAGGAGGGAGAAACAAGAAGATGAAACAGAATGCTCTGGGGAAGAAGGATTTTGACCTGCAGAAGAATCAATGACCTGCTGAAGACTGGGTCGAGGAGGGGGAGATGGGAGGAGGGGGATTAACCAACAGTAAACCACATCTACGAGCATTCTGTGGTTCTGTGTTTTGGATGTATCTGCAGCTGTAGGGGCTGAAACGGTTGTCTCTCTGTTCCTACGGTGATGGGGCCGGTCGCTATGGGAGAGCCTGAATAAAACACAGCAATTAGAAAGGATGAATGATGATTTAGGGACTCAAAACAACAAGAAAAAGTTGCTATTGAGTCACAACAGTGAGAAACTTTGATGAAACGCACGGTTTTCTCATCAACTCCCAAATCCTCCCAATGCCAGAACGCTCATTTGGATCCACACAAGAAAATGTATTTCCCTTTCTTGGCAGAACGAGGTGTACATAGACTGAAGTAATGCGTCTAAACCATCCCCTGGCAACAACAAGTGTCTCCTGTCTGCGTCTGATGACAGGCGTAGGCTGGCACTGGCGGGCCGATGCAAATGAAGATGCAGTATTAATATAATTGAATGTCTCCTCCTCCCTGTCTAAATCTTGGTCTTGACACTGTGTGTTTCTCATTTTAATGTGATTGGGTTGTAATGAGTTCGCTGTGCCCCTCACACTGATGGTGTAACCTGGTTCCCCCCTAGCCCTCCCCCACACACACACACACACACACACGCACACGCACACACACACACACACACACACACACACACACACACACAAGCTTGCATTTGCGACACATGCAGAATTAAAAACATATATATATAGGACGCAAATATAAACACAAAGGCACATACAATGTGTAATAAAATACACACATTATATGCGCATGCATGAACATGGCTACACATGTACACACACTTTATGCACATTCCTGCATAAATGGCTACACATGTACACCCCCTCCCCCCCACATTGACAGCTTCTCTCTTTGACAACACGCACGCGCACACACACACGCACACGCACACACACTTTCCACAGCACTGACGGTGGGTGACAAGAGCACTTAGGGTGGCAGGGCCGAGGCGTTGAACACACACACACACACACACACACACACACACACACACACACACACACACACACACACACACACACACACACACACACACACACACACACACACACACACACACACCGTGTCTGCTAATGTCGCAGCGTAAAAGCTCCTGCCAGGAAGTATTAAGTCGTTAAGCTAAGACAACACTTTCCAGCCAACAGTAATCACAGGGATCTCAAACCCCGTTCACCCGAGCATTGCTCCAGTACCTCTTCATTCGGAGGCGGATTGGGCCTATCACGGGGAGTTTGATCGGTGACGCTTTCATTACGGACGGTTTTGTTGGGTTTCCATGATTGGAAACGCCACTTAGCGCCGACTCTCGTTCACGGTCATGACTCATTTAAAAAGAGTTTGGAAGCATGACTCTAATAAATCCACATGCCTATTAAATTCAGCCCCAATACTTAAATAGTTGCTTTCCCTTGGTGAATAGCTGTACCGGACTGATTATCGGGGATAAATCCATCATTAAGCTAAGAGCAGCTTCCACCACTAACCTGGCACTCAGCGGGTGAGTTCAGTGGCGACCTCACGACAGACGAAGTCGACAGAGGATTCTATGTTTTCAATTAAAAGTTTTCACACATTCTCACCGGCGGCTGACACATTGTTTTCCTTGGTTCCAGCACCTTTGTGAAGATGTACGTCTAACTCTCCTCTCCCCCTCCTCTCCCCCTCTGCCACCGCTCAGCGAACAGGTGCGGCGGCGGCGGCGTCTTCCTTCGGTTGACAACCCCCCCAAATCATCCACAACAAGGATCCCCTCGACACCGCCTCGGTGGGACGGATCTCAAATCCCACTCGCTCTCCCCATCTCCCTAAGCTGTCCTTAACAATTTCCACCAATATAAATGAAGAAGAGGGAAAAGGAGAGAGAGGAAGACAG
The DNA here is from genome assembly GCF_031168955.1 of Gadus macrocephalus. NCBI lineage: Eukaryota > Metazoa > Chordata > Actinopteri > Gadiformes > Gadidae > Gadus > Gadus macrocephalus. Next base: position 15,776,902 of record NC_082400.1, on the reverse strand, counting down.
AGAGAGAGGGGGGGAGTGAGAGAGAGAGAGAGAGAGAGAGAGAGAGAGAGAGAGAGAGAGAGAGAGAGAATACGAGAAAGAGAGAGAGAGTACGAGAGAGGGAGGTAGAGAGAGAGAGAGAGGGAGGGAAAGAGAGAAAGAGAGAGAGAGAGGGGGGGGAGAGAGAGAGAACGAGAGCGGGAATACGAGAGAGAGTGAGAGTGAGAGAGAGAACGAGAGAGGGAGAGAGAGAGAGCAGGAGAGAACGAGAGCGAGAGCGAGAGAGTGTGAGAGGGACTCTGTGTTGACCTAAAAACTCAACTCCTCCAAAGGTTTTTCCTACTCTCTGTCAGTTGATACTGGGCCTCCGCTATCAAATATTAAGCGAGAAAGCTGTGCTCCCTCCAACACTGTAAAATGGCCGGGTGGGAGAGGAAGCAAAGGTTGCTCCTTTGATACGCATTCCAAATGCTTCCTGTACCACAGAGCTTGTCATACTGAGAGAGAGAGAGAGAGAGAGAGAGAGAGAGAGAGAGAGAGAGAGAGAGAGAGAGAGAGAGAGAGAGAGAGAGAGAGAGAGAGAGAGAGACTGACTTACTCACCATATGCAAGCATATGATTATAGAGCAATGGAAGCCATTCCATGTGATAGATGCTGGATGAAATGGTCTTCCTCTACTCTGGCATCATGGGAGCCCATTTGCATTTGTATGATCATACCACACACAATAGATAATCTGACCCACATACACATGGGCAATTTCACCACACACCAGTGACTTAAGCCCTCGAACCCAATTTGACAAAGTCATGCAGCATTGGTGTGGGTCTTTTTGGTCGCAGGCTATTTGGGAATATGTTTCCTAGGCCCGGTGTTGCTCGTCAGTGATTTGAAACAGTCTCGGTAAAGAAAAAAGAAAAAGAAATCATGAAAGTACTCGAGGAACGCATGTCGCTGAGGTGGTTAGCTAGTCAGATCATTAGAGTCTCACAGAGCTCCCCCTCTCCGCTGGATTTCTTAAGATGATCGCCAGAGGTGCAGTAACACCGTCGTCCACAGGGGGGTGTCGTTTCTGCCTTGCTGTGCTGCTAAAAAAAACAACCCCTGCGTGCGGGCCGAGAGAAGGAGAAGAAGAAGAGGACTTGATGACGGCGCTTTCAAATAACAGGCCTTGTAAACATGTCGGTGACAGTCGTTAAAGATAATAATGAAAACTGGGGTGCCAAGAGCAAGGAGCAATCAATCCAGTTTTCTAATACACAGAGGGAAGGAGGGAGAAGGAGGGAGACCGTGGACGGTGGGGAGAGTTCCAGTAACTGCAAAATACAAATTTGATTTCCCATCACCAGAGTAGAACGCTTTTTAATGGTGCCTCTCTGACAGCCGTAATGGCCCTCCTCCTTCATGTCTGCAATTATTGTTCTTCAGGTTTTAATTGCGTTGCTTCGGAAAGCGACGCTGCTGTCACTCATACAGGTGTGCTGTAGCTGCTGTCTGTCACTCGGACCTGACTGACAGAGACACACACACACACACACACACACACACACACACACACACACACACACACACACACACACACACACACACACACACACACACACACACACACACACACACACACACACACACACACTTCACTCATGCTGTATCGTCTGGCAGGGCAGTGTTTGATCATGCCCTGGCGCTGTCGATAAGGCAACAGTGATTTTGATCCATCCCATTTTTCAGTAAGGTAGCACGCTGTCAAAAGAATCACGTCTGCATCCTTCTATACGGAAGTGGAGCCATGGTGGGGAAGTGGAGCCATGGTGGGGACCTTACCCAGAAATAGAGGCATGTAATACACACAACACTTTGTGGTGTTGAAGTGCCGAAAATGTTAAGCTATCCTGATGATAAACGCGATGGTATAGCGGAAATGGTAAGCTTATCGATGGAACGTCGCAAATTTGGGGCTCTTGTTCCCCTATGGGTACTGCTAGAATCATTATGAAATATTTAAGTCAATTTGTTTATGGTTTCGTTGACAGTCCCCTTTGATTAACTGTACAATAAAATGACCAGCTTTAGTCTATTTGGCAAATTTCCAGCTGTAGCCCAATACATAAGTATCAACCAAATTATAGGGGACGCGCAAACCAAGGTTTCTTAAGACAACTGTATTTATTTGCGTCCATCTATTAATACCAACGTTACCCACGACATATAGACACATTCACAGTATTCTAACTGTCCTCCCGTTCCAAAAATAGTTGTGAACGTGCGAAGGAGGCGCTCTGTTAGAAATGGAACGGAGAAATCTATTGGCCGACGCGAGGAGACATTGACTATTTTGCGACAGCTGCGTACCTGCGTGACATTTGAGGAGAGCTTCCATGTTACCGCCCATCCAACCGGCAGCAGCCCATCAAATTGACCTATCGGCTCTCCGACGTGGCGAGGCTGCCTCGATAACGCCCCGTGTGCCCTGTCAGGGGGATTCACGGTGTTGGGTGCGTGGGTGGGTGGGTGGTGGGGGTGCAGGGGGGGGGTGGTGCAGGGGGGGGGGGGGGTACACGGCCCAGGGTTCACTGAGGGCCATTCTTCAAACAACAGCCGCTGTATCTCTGCCAAGAATCTCCAATACAGCCGTGACAGGCCTGACCCCGGGTCAAACAACCAACCCACTCACCCCCCTCCCCACCCCTCCCCCCCCCCCCCCTCCCCACCCCCCCCCTACACAGCATACATACAGACCGTCCCTACCCCCCCCCCCCCCCCATCCCCGAAAGAGAGAGAGAGAGAGAGAGAGACAGCGAGCGGGAGGGATAGAGATACATGGGGTGATGATATAAAAGGCAGGGGAAGCTGAGGGAAGTGTTTGTAGTGAGAAAGAGATTGCTCGTGACAGGATGAGAAGAGGGGGTACATGAAGTTGTGAAGAAGGTATGAAGGAAGTCGGAAGCAGCCTTGGCGCTGTCAGCTGGAGGCAAACTGAATCAACATGTTGAGCAGAGAAGGTTTAATGAGGTTGAAGGAGGGAAAATAACAATCCCATCACGAACATTTCTGTCGACGTTTCTAATTTTGCTAGCATGCCTCAAACCAGACGTCTGAAAAAACGTCTTCCAACATTTGTGGATTTGCAAACATTTCTGCTCCCTTTTTGTGTTTGCTAACATTTATGTTCTTGTGTTTGCCAATTATCAATGAACACTTTAGCATTTCTGTCTTTGCTAGCATGCCTCCTTCCTCGCTAACATGCTAACGTGAGCTAGTTGGGTAGGCCCATATAAGGCCGCAGGAACCAGTTTACAAACTATATTAAATCCCCTGAGTTTATGTGCACACTTAAGTGGCAAAGAAATATACACACAATTATTAATTATTATTATTTAATAAACTAAACACATATCGAAATACCAACCATAAAGTGTAGAGGATTATATTGAGTTTTCATAGCCTCCCTATGGAAAAATATGTTTTTAACGAACGCACAACAAACAAGGTTTCACTGCAGGCAGAAATGCGTAAGGTGCGAGCTTATTAACTTATAACCCTGAACAAATTGCTGATCCGTCTGCAAGAGATCAGCCTTGTAGCATTTTAGAGCAAAAACTTAATCATATAACTTTGTTTTTTGGAATGTAATGCAGATGGAGGTGTAAGGACACGGACACAGATAGTGGTGGGCATCAATCCAAGCACACAGAGGCTATTAGCAGGCTAGGCTGCATTTAACAGATTTATTGTATTCTGATTGGCCGGGGCGATGGCCAATTAGAAATGTACTCAGAGGTGGCCACAGTCACAGCCAGACATCCTTACGGGAGAAGGAAAACTGTGTGGGCAACCCTGAGCCCATTGTTTTCCTGTTACATGTGTGCATATCACACACTCAGAGCTACCTGCCCTGAGTGTTACATGCACATACATGGACACAAACAGACACACACACAGAAGTAATCACCTTGTCTCTGGCTATTATGCACACACACACACACACACACACACACACACACACACACACACACACACACACACACACACACACACACACACACACACACACACACACACACACACACACACACACGGCCCACTGTGTATCTGTGACGATGTTAATTGAGGAGTTGAGGAGTGCTAAGCCTCCACTGATTCCCGAGCCACTCTGCGCGTTGGTGCAGGATAATCACGAGCACCACGCCAGGGGGGCTTCTGCTCGCTGCCGTCCCAGAATCCTTTGCTGTCAGGGGGCCGGGGGGAGAAGGCTTAGCGGGTGTCAGGCTGGTCCTGTCTATTCTTTTCTTTTTTTCCCTCCGTCCCCCTCACACATCTCTGACGGAGCAGCCTATTAAAGGTGCCTTTATACTGCCCACGGTGTCCCCCCACACACACACACACACACACACACACACACACACACACACACACACACACACACACACACACACACACACACACACACACACACACCTTAAAATACAGTCCGGGAAGAGGATCACAGATGCTGTTGGTTTTTATTTCTCGCATTCGTCATCGTTCAGCCCACACAGGAGAAGACACCTCAAGAGTGTGGCGTCTTATAAACGCTTAGCACGCCAACTTCCTCATCCCACCGTCCCTCAGCATACACACACACAGTCAGACACGCACACACACACACACACACACACACACACACACACACACACACACACACACACACACACACACACACACACACACACACACACACACACACACACACACACACACACACACACACACACACACACACACACACACACACAGTCAGACACGCACGCACACACACACACACACACACACACACAGTCAGACACGCACACACACACACACACACACACAGTCAGACACGCACACACTAACAAAAACACACACGTGTACGCATGGACACACAGACACACTCGCACACATGTATGCATGCACACACACACGCACACACACACATACAAAGACACACATACACACACACACACACACACACGCACGTGTGTATGCATGCACACACACACACACACACACACACACACAGGCAAGCATTCAGACACACACACACACACACACACACACACAAGCGCTTGCAGACACACACACAGATATGCACACACACACACAAAAAAACCTGACGCACACACACACATACACAGTGACCTAACCCCCCACACACACACACACACACACACACACACACACACACACACACACACACACACACACACACACACACACACACACACACACACACACACACACACACACACACACACTTAAATGGAAAACATGACAGATAACCCTTCTTTTTAATACCTAGTTAATTTGGATTAACTAGGTAAGCTTGGCAATGAATGTGTGGGATAAGATTGGATAGGAAAATTAGTCGGGGATACAGTTGTGTGGGATGTAATTGGGTCGGATAAAGTCCAACAAATCCAACTTTAAATTAATGTTTTAAAGTCTGATGGCAAACAAGCACAGATCTGGTTGACCGGGGCATTTCACTTTCTTCGGCTGTGTGAGTTTTGACCAATCATGTTGCTGGAGGCACGGGTATGTTAGCGCATAATTGGCTAAAACAAACTCGGCCAGCAGTAGTGAAGTTGGAAAAAAGTGTCTCTCAAGGTTCCAACACAACACTGTGCAGACTGGCCGTGGGATTTTAATAAGATACACACTTATTAAAATCCCCTTCCGGAAGCTTGAACCGACTCGCAAATGAGTTCCTCTTTGGTTCAAATCTCCGTAACGACACAGCGTGGCTCTGAGGTGAGGTGGGATATAATTGGGTGGGATGTGATTGGATTGGTTGTGATATGATGGGTTGGGATGTGATTGGGTGGGATATGATTGGTTGGGCTGTGATTGGTTGGGCTGTGATCGGTTGGGCTGCGATCGGTTGGTCTGTGATTGGCTGAGATATGATTGGTTGGGATATAATTGGTTGGGCTAAGATTGGTTGGGCTATGACTGGTTTGGCTATGATTGATTGAGATTTGACTGGTTGGGATATTCTGTGTTTTCGTCCCAACCAATCATATTGGTTGATTGGTTGGAATACGATCGGTTTGGATATAATTGGGGCGGTATCGGATTGGATTGGATTCACTTGCATGGGATATATCCGGCTACAGAGGTTGCTAACAGATACCCCCCCCTAGTCTACGCTCAGCAGAAGAGCTGGATTATAAATTAAGGCCGGGCTCCGGTGCTTCTGATGCAATCTTCCGAGGTAAAAAACGCTCCGAGATGCGATGCCGGGCGTCTACAAAACAAAGGAGACGATTCATCGCGAAAGCCGTGAGGCGCGTGTTTATCGGCATCCCAAACAAGGGAGTGTTTGTTAAGACAAGGTGAGGCGTTCTGCGTGTGTTCTCTGTCCCCCAGGCATCACTCATCCCCCGGCTAATGCAACGCAGGTGTAATGGTTGTAACAGCGTTGCAGTTTGGTGACATTGCCGGATGAGGAAAAGGCTTTCTCTATAAAAAAGGATTCATGAAGTCAGTTACTTTTAGAGGAACGAACTGTTGATCCCTCACCACAGTGCAAATCTTCAAGGCAGTTCCAGCTGTTTGTTCGCGGTATCCCGCCTGCTATGATGGTACGATGTCGGTGCTTTTACATCATTCAGCAGACGCCGTCATCCGCAGCAACTTCATTTGTGATATTATTGATATTATGGAAGTGATTATATTCCGGATGCAGGCATCGTGCTCACAGCCAACGATATATGAATCTCAATCATCTTTTGACACGATCTGATCATTTCATTACTTCCTTCTCTTTTACATCACCTTTTGTCAAACACAGCGCAGAACAGAATAGCAACTAAAAGATACTTAAATAAAGAACACAAAATTCTGGGTCGACTAAATGGCTGCTTTCCCACTGCTAAGAGAAGTGGACTCATGGATGAATCCAACGCGGTTGGAATGGCTGGCTGTATAGAAGCTCTCAACCCTGATCAAAGACTCTTGACCTGAATCACCACACTTACCTCCAGCATTACCCCCAATAACTAGAGCCATCGTCACATCTCAAACGTACATGTCTCTCACTGTGTATTTACAAGGGTCATCCACGGGGAAATGTGCTCTTATGGCGATATCTTACCTTCTGGAATCCCCTTTCTTCCTTATCACAGATGTCGTTTTTTTTACATCTGACACACGTCCGATTGACCTTTAAACACGACCAAAATTACCGGCACGTTTTCTCTATTTTTCTATTCAGCTACGATTGGTTACATATCATATTCCAAGAGGAATGAAAAACATCTAAACACGGCTGAATATGTCCGAATATAAAACATGTTATTTTAGGTAGGAGGAAGTGATTTCTAAATCTTAGCCGTGGACGTTTTGGAGCAGCGTGTATAAAAAACCATTTGCTCCTGTCTGAGGCTATTTTAGACATTTCCCCCCCCACCCCCCCACCAGCACCAGCACCACCACCACCACCAGCACCAGCACCACCCACCATTGAACATTAGTATCCATGACGGTGCTCTTACCTCCATCTCCGGTTCTCCGCCCTGAGCGATTTCGTCAGGGAGGCTGCTTGTCTCCATGGCGCATCAGCGTTAACCGGCTTGATTGAGAGGTGTTTTTTCTGTTTCGGAAGAAATAACACATCAACATTTACAAATTCAATTCTGGGTTGTTTTTTTTTACCGTGAAACAATGTGTACAGAAA
>NC_082400.1:15724213-15766713 GCF_031168955.1 Gadus macrocephalus | reverse complement strand
TGTGTGTGCGTGCGTGTGTGAGTGCTGCCAGAGGATTTATGGTTGTGTTTCTCAAACTTTAATCTATTAATGAATCTATTCATTAATTACCTCAGCGATGACTCCATTTTAAAATTGAGAGTGAGGTGATGGGCACTGTTCCCTAAACAGCTTAAAAAGTAGATTTATAAAACGTAAATAACATTTTATTTCTTCCTTCAGGTGTGAGATATCACACAGCGAGACCAAAACAGCAAAATGATATATATAGCTACAGCATATAGATAGCATAATGACTGAGGCTATGATGATGGCCTTAACAACACTAAAGTGCATAATGACAATGGCAATGATAACGATATTAACGACTACAGCATCAACGGTGAAAAAATAAACTACATGATAATCCTAATCACCATCATAACAATCAAATTTATGTCATGCAGGTCAAATCGAAAAATTTGCCCGACACATTTTTTGAGGCTTTATAAAATGGCGCCTGGTGGATTGGGGAAGGGAGCCTCAAAATGTATAGAAAAGAAATGTAATTATAATCATTAGGGGGATGCGTTGATCCAAAGCCTCCTCACGAATGAATTCTTATCATGGATAACCCGAGTGTGGGAATGAATCCCTGGCAGTGTTCACATCACGCTCCACCAGTCGACAGACAGACAGACAGACGGGATGGAACTCAAACCATCAGTTCCCCTCATCTCTTCCTGTGGAGCAGTTTGTGCGGAGCATCAGCTTGTACATCCCGATGTACAAGCCCTCCAGCCCTGTAGCTAAAGCTGGGTTGCGTCACATCACATTAAAAGCAATGCCATTGCGGGAGCATAGGAGCATTACATTTACATCAGGGCATTTAGTCGAGTCCTTTATCCAAAGCGTCTTTCAACGGTACATACGTACATTCACAGCGGAGTCAACCATGCAAGGCGACAGCCAGCTCGTCGGGGGCGGTGAGGGGGAGGTGCCTTGCTCAAGGACGCCTCGATATACTCCTCTACAAGGAGCCGTGGATCACGCTAGCAACCTTACGGTTACAAGTGAGCCGGAAGTAAGCCGACCCTGGCATTGGAACGTTAGTCATTACGTGAGCGATAATGTCCTTTTGACCTTCGTTTTATAATCAATCGTGTTGTGTTGAGACATTGTTGTGTGGTGTTCCAACTGCCGCAGCGTTTCTCACGCAAGACCTTGCCTTACAGAGTTTTCATTAGCCTCGCTAACGGTATTTTTACGTCGATTAAAGGACCGTACAGCGCTACAACTCTCATTCCATGCACTGCTGAGAAACTTCATGCACAAATTAATTTGCAGATTGAATGGTTCTTGTAACTTTACCATCATGCTGCTGTCAAATCCTGGACTTAGTACTGTGCGATACCCGTCACCCAAGTGGCTACACTCATTGCCTTTTTAAATAGTTTTTGCTGTCGTCTGTGTATGGGTTGCTGTATGTAATTGTACGTGTTCTAATGGACCATGAGAACATGGTCCATTAACTTTATGTGAAAGTTATTATTAACTTTCACATAAAGTTAATAATAATAATAATAGCAAATCCTACAGCCGCTGTATAGGGATATGGGATGGGTGGCCAGGGAGGCTCTTGTTCAGTCCCTGCCCCAGATGAAGAGCAAGGCAGTCAAGCTTTACCCAGCGGATGGTGAGGTTTCATATCCTGGATATACTGACAGGCAGGCAGAGAGGCTACTAGACCGCTAGTCCTTACGCCGCAAGCAAGATCGAATCCGAGGCTCGACGAGACGATGTAATAAAGCCCCTCACAGACGTGACCAGCTGGCGACCGTCGGGATTCCCGTCGGAGGCGGGAACAGGCTTGCTTCAATACCTGGGCTGTGATCTAATTTGACGAGCGGTTAGGTATTTTGCACGTCCTGTGATAGGTCGGTGGCGGAGCGCGACAGACTGTCACTTTGGGTTTGGAAATGAAACCGTTTCAAATGCCTCCGCTATTCTGTATCCACCGCGGCGCATAAAAAATGGAATATCATCCCTCTCCGTCTATCTCTCTCCCTCTCTATATAAATATATTCACACACACACACACAGACAGACAGACACACACACGTAAATGTAATACATATTTTTCAAACGATGCTCCTCTTTGGCACCGGCGTCACTCACTGTGACATCATCACAGTGAGTGCGGTGAAATAATTGGACGGAGATCACTCAGCGGTTGAGGTAACCAGGGGTAACGGCCATAGACAATACCCCCAAATGACAGGCCCAGGACTGATGGCTGAATCGGGTTGAACCTCCGCACGGTTCAGGGGTCGCGGTCAGGTTTGATGAGGGAGGTTGTCGGAGAGGCCTCAGAAGACGCGGGCAGGATGGGTTTAGCTGTTCTGAATAACTAATACATTCTGGGGTTCTGTGGAGCTCAAAGTGTCTGCCTGTCTGGCTCAACCGTGACAGGGGTTAGGGTTCAAGTCCCTTTGGGGAATGGCCACCCATGCTAGGATTATATGCATTTATGGTACTGCAACACACTTATGCTTGGGATTACTTTGGAGTTTATTTATTTAGGAGTCCCGCTCCTTGAGGAGGGGAAAGAGTTTGAGTTTACCCCGGGAGAATCCCAGAGTCATCCTCATCCACACACACACACACACACACACACACACACACACACACACACACACACACACACACACACACACACACACACACACACACACACACACACACACACACACACACACACACACACACACACACACACACACACACACACCTCAATCCCTCCCAACTCATAAAAGTCACACCTCATCAATGGAAATAAAGCAGGCTGTCCATTGGATGAGCACTCACGTTGCTTTCATTTTTAATTTGAAATTCAATCAGCGCGCTGCTTCCCGACGCCACAAAGGAAATTGCAAACGCTAATGAATGGCAAGAGTGGAATTATTCTGTCAGAGTCCAAGCCAAAATAAACACACTTTAATTTCTACAATAAATTAGACGTGTGCCTTCCACTGCCCCCTGACGCCCTCGGCCGGTGGGCCCGACGCGGGCGTCGCCGACGACAACGTGTGGGGCCCCCCGGAGGTGAGACTTCAGATTTTTTTCTAGTGTACAACAGACGTTACGACAGGCTTTGCGTCTACATTTACCGCGTTAAAAGAGCCGTCGCCGAGGTGAAAAAGAGAGAGTGTTTGCAGGCAGCAGGTGTTGACAGGATGAGTTATCGCCACCGCCCAACTAGGGGGCCCCCCGTTAATAATTAGGCCCCTCGTTGGAGGAGGTGTCAACAGGGCTCCAGCACGCCCCCCCCCCCCATCATCACCCCCTGTCGAATGAACGTGTGAACACGTCTCTACTTTCCCCCACTTTTAGTTTCACTTTAACTCACTCACCTATTCATTACGTTTGTGGGACATGATTGATTATAGATTAAATAAAATTATCCCAAGTAAATCTTGCCCTAGTTTTACACTAAACAATAAAAATACTTTAGAAATCTGCAAAATTAACATACAAAATGTGATGATTGGAGAGATCTCTCTCTCTCTCTCTCTCTCTCTCTCTCTCTCTCTCTCTCTCTCTCTCTCTCTCTCTCTCTCTCTCTCTCTCTCTCTCTCTCTCTCTCTCTCTCTCTCTCTCTCTCTCTCTCTCTCTCTCTCTCTCTCTCGCACTTAAACGGGGGGGAATTGTAAGCCTAATTTTCACATTTGAAAACTTAAGCTAATCGGCAAATTAGCTTTTACTGTTGAGGATGGCGCTCACAGAGAATGATGGGATAATGGTGTCCATGAGAACCGTTTTGAGCGAACGAACAGCTGTGAGAATTTCTTTTTTTACACATTTTATACAGCTGTGTCCCTCGGCCTCGCTTACTATCTAAAATAACTGGCGCTTGTTTAAATGGAGGACCGTTGGCACATTAACTCTCTAAATTATGCTGATCCCAGACAAATAAATAACATGCTTCATGCCTTTGGTACATTATAAGTTATTTATGTACGGCCATTACGTCTGCTATTAGTCTTCCTCGCTTAACAGTGAATTATCCAAGCACCCGATTTTGAGCATATAGAAAATAGGATGCAATTTATTAGCCCCAGAAAGAGTATGATGGTGTTGCATCTTAAAGTACAGGACATTTAATGAACAAGGGATAAAAAAGAGCTTGAAGAAATCTAAGTGAGAATACAAACTTAAAAATAGTCAACCGTTTTAACTTTTTGCAAAAAAAGTGAAAAGTGAACTCCCTAAAACTTCATTCTCCTCAGCTATTTGGCATTTCCCCTCTGCCAAAGTGATTTCCTAGGGTTTAATTATTTATCAGGAGGTATCAGGTAATCAAAACACCGGGGGGGCTTTTAATACGGTCCAAACAACTCCCTGCCAGCACTAAGAGCATAATGATGTCGCTGGATCAAACAAATGTAATTATTTCGTTTTACAGTAAAGAATTCAGTGAAAGTCAGGCCAACTCCCAAGAAGGAAATTAACTAAATGCCGCGACAAAACAGAAGGAAGTCATATAGAAGTAGATGCACAACCTTCCGCATTTAAATGCCAACAGCAAAATAACAATCTTGTGTCCTACGTTTGTTTAGTTGATAATCTAATGTGGAACGCGGCACCTTTCACATCTCCCTGGCTAAACTTTTTCTGCCTCGCTACAAAAGTCATGAAGCGAAGCAATTATAGATAGGAAAGAATACATGAAAAGCAGCTACATGAGTCGCTTCTCCCCCTCCATAATGGGGGAGATAATCCTATCAAAACTGAAATGCACTAACATTCCGGAGGTCAGGCCCCCCGAATCAGGCGTCCAGTGAAAAGCCTGTTGGCGTTTATATTCACCGGAGACAGCTGGGTTGTCAGGGGCAGTGCCGAGGCCTGAACTTTCCTTATCTTTAAAACACGTTTTGTAAATGTTAAAGGCAGTGTGGTGGGATTTAGAGAAAGGACTTGGCGATGTTATGTTGGGTTTTTTCTTGTGTGTTAATCTTTTTTCCATGGCGAGTTTCAAATTTAAATTCCTATTCTTTTAATTCTTCTTTTGAATTTGGTATCAAGAAATGCATGTTTTAAATCTATATAATAATAGGATGTATTATTGACTACCTTTCCAGTCCCCCAAGCAATCCACTCGTGGCAAGATCACATTTTAATATCATTGATGTAGTGGGTAGTACGATTTAGCTGACGCTTTTATCATGTATTTTTGTGATTAACTAATTAATGGGCAGTTAGGGGAAGCCAATACAGTAATACTCTGAACATTGTGGTTTGTCTGGGAGTCAATCACACACTCTAACCACTCATCTAAACTCCTGTCCCTCAATTTTAACACAACGACACAATGATTTATAAATGTGTCAATTAACCATTTCACACGGTCTCAGTCTCTCTCTGTGAACACTCTCCTAACTCATGTGGCGTTGGTTGGACTGGGATGGCTGACGACAAGAGAAGACAAATGAGACGAGAGAGAGAGAGAGAGAGACAAAGAGAGAGCAAGAGAAGAAGATAGTGTGGGAGAAAGACCAGGAGAGAGAGAAAGATGGAGAGAGAGACAGATTGAATGGCGGCGACCTTGAGAGAGATGGAGAGAGAACACACGCAAAATAAGGAAATAAGGAGAGTGAGATCGAAGGCATGGAAGAGAGGGGGGGGGGACATAGACAAAGCAAGAAGCGAACGAGTCGGAAAGAGAGGGCGAGAATATAGGTAGAAATCCACTAACTCTGATTTACAATGGGCAGAATGAATGGTGATGGTGGGGAGAAGGGGGGCGATGGTTGTGTAGCGAAGACCACCCATCTGCTGTGCTTTAGGACATGGATGCTGCGGCCATCTGGGCCCGGAGTCTGCTCCACCGTTTAGGAAGGCAACATAAACCACGGTATACTACCTACTTAATATCATACATGGGGGACCTACATCAAGACGTACAGCCTTCGCCGTCACATAGGTGATACATGAGAGAGGGCGAGGGAGCAGACAGATAATTACATGCACTTATTTATGAGCCTTAATGACATACACCTACAGACGTTCTGTGCATTAAAAAAAATACAGCGCTCTCCCTTATGACCCTTATGTACAACCGGTTCTTTCTTTAGTCTATCGTCTATCGTGTCTGTCGATCGTGTCTGTCTGTCTGTCTCTCCCTCCCTCTCCCTCTCTCTCTCTCTCTCTCTCATTTCTTTCAAAAACACACACACATTAGGGCGTATGTGTCTACAGCTCTGTCTATCTTGCTCGATATCTCGCCCTTACTCTTTAACATCTCTCTCTCTCTCTCTCTGGTAAAGCAGAAATGACAGGCAGTTCAGAGGTCAAGTACATAGAGAGACGAAATCTCTCCCGGTGTGCTCTCCCCGTTTCCCTCCTCTCCATCCCTCCTCCCCACCCACAAGCAGCATGGATGACTCACAACATGAGATGCAATTAGCAACGTGACATTTCATCTTAAGAGGCTTACCGGTAGCTTCTTATAGGGATTTCTGCGCCAAAGGTCACTTTTTCTTCTCTCCCTCACCTCTTTTCATTTACCCGCGGGCAAATATTGATCATCCTCGATTTTTGTCTGCGTCAAATTTCACACGGTATGAATACAGCTTTCACAGTTACAGGTAGATGTTCGTACCAATCATCCTGTGAACAAAGGGTTCACACAATTACAGACGTCTTCATCGTCATGAACTGATGAGACTGGAAACTGTCTTTCCACTCTGCAAGTTTAACTTGATAGCATGATACAACCCAACATTGATAGTTCAGAATTCCCATTCATCCTAAATGTGTCTCGTATAGAATATATGTCTGGTCCCTATATATTGTATAAGGACATGTCGTTTTAACTGGATTCCCGTTTACCAACACGCTAGGGGATTAGCTTAATACGGTTCCAGAAAGGAACTCCGGATCCCAGACAGAGTTCGACTCATCGAGTTGGTTCTCTGCGTTCAGGTAAACCCCCTGAAATCTACCATCAAACGGGGAAAGAGGACTTAGTCCCTGTCTTTTTCCCTCCCTGACCACTCACTATTAACCTTCACCGCACCATGTTTGAACCTGAGTTATAATAAACCTCATCAAGGCCACGAGTGTTCGAGCAATTTTCCCTTATTTGCTCTTACTTTTTTTACGCAATTAACTAATCAGGTCAGATGTACGAGCGTGGCCTTGGCCTCAAAGTGTTGCCTAGCAACCACCGCCACCGCGGTTGGTTCCCTTTGCCAGTCGTGTGTGTGTGTGTGTGTGTGTGTGTGTGTGTGTGTGTGTGTGTGTGTGTCTCTCTTTGTGAGTTCAACTGTGAGACTTATAGTACTGCATTTAAACTCCCTTTCATCCCCAGATTTATTTGTGTGACTTGTCTCTCTCTTGCCTACGCTGTGCCAACGCTGTGAAAAGGCACGCACAAGTCTATGGTTTGACTAAGCACACAATTATTACAGAGAGAAGGATCTGGCAAGCCTTTCGCCAAAGATCTAACCTATAACGTAACAAGCCATCGCATGTGAAATGACATATTTATAAAAAAAATGCTATTTATATTAAAAAAAAATATATATATATATATATATATATATAAATATATCATCACGAATCCGGTCTCACTGTGAAACAGCACCTGCTCATAACACGGTAACGTCTGCAAATGTCGCCAGAAATGACTGGATTCCCCCCCAATCCTAACAATGGCGGCTCTCCTTGTTATCCTCTCTCTCGTGAATCGAACGGCCTTCCAACGGTGGAGTCGGGAGCCGTGCCACGCGTATCATTGGATGATATTTTAAACCGGTGCCATCGAGCAAAGCCACGGTGTAAAAAAATCGTTTAACCACGAGACACGCTATAGCGTTTAAACACAGCCTCACATAACGAGCCCTGATGAAGCTGAGATTAACCGACAGTCGTCACCCTGGGCTTTATGGCACGTCAGCAGTACTGCCGACAGCGTCGCGGTGCGGTCGTGGCCGCTGTCGTAGGGGAACGAGGTTGGATGGAGGACTCAGGGGACAGGCTACGACGGTAAGGAATGTGTGATATAGCAGGAAGCGCCTGACTGAGTTAATGCAAAGGGAGGAGGCAGTAGCTTTAGTAGTAGGCTACTTTGCTTCTTTTTTTTTTTTATAAATAATTCATTGCATAACCGGGTGCATTATCAAACAATGCAGATTATACATTACAATTGAAAGATCTGATAGATAAAGGAAAAAAATAAAGCGTACGTTTTGTACCACATTTTCGCTCGTAAAAAACAACTCAAAAACAACGTTGTCGACTTCATTAGCCAGTGGCAGTTCATTAGCCAACTTAGTGCGTTCATTAGGAGGAGGAAGTTAAAAAGTGTCCCTGACTTGGAACAAAGCTTCGCTTTGATGAAACACAATCCATCCCCGTGAGGCTGGTGCTACGTCTTTGTAATATCCAACAAAACCAATTCACAACCAGCCTCTTTGTGTGTTAGTGGTGTGTGTGTGTGTGTGTGTGTGTGTGTGGGTGTGTATCTTTTAGTATGTTGTGCACGTTTAATGCCTGCGCGTGTGAAGTGTGTCTGGGGATGGATACACAACTTTCTGTTCTGCCTGTGTGTGAGTCTGTCAGTGGGTATGTGTGTGGGTGGATCTGTTAGCATGGGTATGTATGCGTTGGAGACATCTATGTGTGTGTGTGTGTGTGTCGTGTGTATGCGTGTGTGTGTGTGATTGCGTGTTTGAGCACGCCGATGCAAGTGTGTGACTTCTGCTTGTTTATGTGTCTGTTTATGTGTGTATGTACACGCTTTTTTGTGTGGGAGTACGCCCACGTGTGTGTGTGTGTGTGTGTGCGCCTGCACAAAATGACGAATGTAAAAGTAGCTTTAGATGCTTCCCCCCGGCGCGGGCTTGCGTTAGCGGGCTCCAACGTCTGCGTTGTGTTTGTAGATTACAGGGCCTGTTGATTCTGGAGTTTTCCTTTCTCTCACTTCAAAGATTGACTGATCTCACGCGCACTGAGCAACTGAGCCACTTAAAACTTTCATTATAACTTCCCCTTCTTCTCCTGTCGCTGTGTCTCCCATCCCTGCTGTGACCCCCTTCGCGGCAAACTCCCTTGTTTTCTCCTTCACCAGGGGAAGTGCTTTTACTCTAGTATTGGGAAGTGCAATGCTGAGGCAGTATGTACATTACGAGTGCTCTATGCTATACCCATCGTTTGTTAGAGCTATACCTTTCAGCTACTTCTTTAGCGTACAATACACATTATACATCATTGATACCATTTCCTTTATTATATATTTGGAGGAGATATATAATAAGAGTATACTTCACTACATAAAATGTGCAATCAATTTATCCAACGGTCATTGTTTAGCCCGAGACTTCAAGTAAGAAGAGGAAACCATTTGAAAAACTGCACCGTTAACATATCAAGTATCACTGTAAATAATAACAAATAGACATACACATAAATACATGCAATCTCATCGCTAAACATAGGGTCATGATGATGATGATGAAGTCATTTAAGTCATTCAATCAAAGGTGAAGTCAGTTTAAGCCTGTTTGATAATGTCCCGGTCCCATTCATCCCGATAGTGTTCCTGCATTGTAGGCTGTGTTGGAACCACTCTGGCTGGCAGCAGCGGGCTGGCTGGTGGACAGACCGCGCTGAAAACGCTGCAGATGTTTTTATTTGCGAGGCGAGGAAGGTATTGATCATTCAATCAGAGCGGGCGATTTACAAGTATTCATGCAAGGCAAACACTTTCAAGGTGCAAGCCCCACCACCAGCAGAGTGTGTCCATTAGCAGCGAGAAATCCAGATTAGCAACCTGAAAGCCTCTTAAATGTGCGAGTGTTTTTGTGTTGTCGGGAGGTTGTTGAGTGCATTACGGCGTCGACGGTATAGTGTGCAAAGTAGTTAACAGAAAACGACATTAATCACCGTGACACTAATGGAGTTGTGGAAGTTTTAAGTGTTCTCCTGGGTGAAAACTAAATAAGGGAGAGTAAATAATAAATGAAATAATAAATTAACTCGTGTCGATACCGTGCCATATCTGAACCGGCTGATAGATGTCTATGCACGACCCAGGTCCCGAATGTGACCACGTTTCACATCGACCAAGATTAAACGTGGTTATTGAATTACAATCCGTTTTTAAATCAAACATTGCATCTTTACCTCCTGGGATGGAGTCCCATTGTGAGGCATTCAGGGCACTTTGGCGGTGCCTTGTATTATTGATTAAACAGAATTCATCACAATTCCTTTATACACTCATGCATTAACAATGCTTTGGTGTTATTACTTCGCGCACTGCCACTTCACACTAGTGAGGGAATTGACTTCCCTCTTTAAAAGGGGAAGTAAATAGCGCCCTAATAGCAGTAGAATTTCCCACTATGACTTTTCGTGATTGCTGTAAAGGTTATAGAAAAAGCAGAGACATTGGCTTCCACAGTAGCCAGTGGAGCGCATGAGCTAGGATGGACAGCCAATAGGAAACCAACACAATGGAAAAATAATTTTCAACCGGAAGAAGCAGACTTCTTGTACTTAACAGAGATATTAAATTAGACAAAATATGACAAATACTTTGTAAGACCCAAGAGTTTTCCGATCGAAAAGGGGCTTTACTTTAAGGGGTTTACACATCCCTTAACCACCCTCGAGAGCCGAGTGCACAATGCATAATGCATGCACCTTGCGATGCAGTGCTGCACGGAACGGATTATCAACACAATTATTGATATAAGCCGAAAACTATTTTAATTTGTGAAATTGTTATGCAGCCTTCGAACTGAGTTTGCCTGTCGGCTTTCACTTTGGCATCTTCTATTTTTTGCCATCTTGTTTCAACGTAAACTATCAGATTGACACATTTAACGGAAAAAATAAATATATAGGCCTATAGATCTACCTTTATATACAAATCATCTTGCCTATTCCATACGTTATAGCTAGTAGTAGTTTAAGGAAAAATCTTATTGTACATGTGTATGTTTAGGGGAAGTTGTTTAAGCGTGGCGATTAAATTAACCACAAGCGTTGTGGCATTGTCTCATTGTGTGACTCGTTATGTCGTGAACGTTGATGATTCCATATGGCCAGTAATCCGAGATATCCCATTCAACCCCTTGATTGGAATCAAGTTACGCAGGATGATCCATGGGATTACTTTGACTGCACTCAATTATTCAAGGAACTGAGAGGTTGAAGCTGTCATGATGATGACGATATGGCAGGGTCTCTCTCTCTCTCTCTCTCTCTCTCTCTCTCGTCATATCACTATCAGACTCTCATCATGCTCTCATCTCTCTCTCTCTCTCTTCTCTCTCTCTTCTCTCTCTCTCTCTCTCTCTTCCTCTCTCTCTCTCTCTCTCTCTCTCTCCAATTATATTAGATTAAAAAAAAAACGGTCTCCCCAGTTTTTCCCAATTTGATTCAAGTGAGGCTGGCACTCTTCAACCCCCCCCCCCCCCCCCCCCCCCCCCCCTCCTATCTCGCTCCATCTCCCTTGTGTCCATAGCAACAAAAACTCTACTGGTGATGTACTCGGAATATGACAGCCGATTGGTGAGAACATTTAGATTTTTCATGCTCCGAGTCGTTCCATTATCCGTCCCCTGAGGTCTGGAGGGCCAGACACCATCGCATTTACAGTTGGCTCGTCAATGCCTCAGTAAAACAGAAAATCATTGTTGAGGAGTACAGAATGTGGAATTTAGAAGAAAAAAAGACATTGATGGTTCGGCGATGTACAGTTTATATATAAGAAAAACAGTTGCCTTCTGTCCTGCCCTCTGCTCTTCTGTGGGTGTATGCCCACGTGTGTGTTTTTGTTTGTGTGTGCGTGTGTGTGTGTGTGTGTTCCTGCACAAAGGGACAAATGTAAAAGTAGCTTTAGATGCTCCCCCCTGGCGCGAGCTTGCATTCGTTTGCATTGTTTGTAGATTACAGGGCCTGTTGATTCTGGAGTTTTCCTTTCTCTCACATCAAAGATTGACTGAGAATAACAAAACAATGATAGTTCGGCCATGTACAGTCTATATAGGAACACTTCCCCTGTTACCTTCTGTCCTTGCGCACTACTCACATAGATCTATAGATGTATAGTTTTATGTAGTGTGGCAGACGCCAGGGAGGTGATTGAGGGGAGGTATGTGGCAGCATGCTGGCTCCACCCCCAAGCTTTACAGGGACTGCCTCCCTTAACGATGCAAGCCTGAGGTGCATTAGGCAGGAGTGCTTGGGGATAAAAGGGAGCATGCAACCACATGGAGGGAAGCCTACTACGGAGTGCCTCGGCGTGAGCCTCTGCGAACTGTGTGTGGCCAAAGAGTGCAGGAAACCTGAACGTTGACAGATTATTTGTGTACCGACCGCTTTGTGCGAGAACCCTCCCGGTGACGACTCCTGGACCACGGACTACGGACTCTGGATTACCCTTTTCCCCACCCTGGTGACATTTATTGGTCTATTTTGAATAAACCACCTTATTGAACTGCTCTCGGTGTGTGTGTATCATTTGACTTGGTGGCGTGGGAACCCCACACCCACTGGTCCGCTCCAGTATTTATAGGCATTTCTTATTCAAAGGTTGAATCACTTCATAGTTCTTTACTAAGGTGCTGTACTTTTGCTGAGACACGCGCGTTTCCCATCCGGGATTGACAAAGTGCCTTTTCTTTTATCTTAACCTATATTAAATATGAACCTCAGCTTCACTGCACTCCATTCCACTCCACTTCCTGGTTTAACTCAACCAATCAAATGAGGGGTTTGTCCTACGGCCCGGAACATCCCGGGGATAAGTTGTAAAACATGCTTCTAGGACAACCCTGAGTGTGTAATTAATCATGTGAAAATTAAAGTAAAAGGCACAGGCTTTGACCTTGTCCTCGGAGAGCTAGCCTCCGTCCTGCGCAGCGCGTAACTATTTTTACATTATTTTCAATTATCGCCGTCCGAAGCGGACAGGAAGCCCTGGAGGAAGCTAGCCTGGTTTTATTGCCAGGTCCCCGTCACCGGAGCACATTACGGCGGCTCTTAATATAGCCGAGAAACACGGTCAACCGGAGCCGCGACGGCCACGCCCACTTTACCCATCACCAATCAGAGCGGGGCTTGCCCGTTTTTTAACAGTTGCTCTTGTGGGCCTTCCTCCGTCTCCTAAAAACGATGAATACTGAGCATTTATAGACGAAGCTGCTGTTAAATGCTTTAACGCTAAGCGAACATGAAATAACGTGCTTTTATAGGCATATATTATTTTTTGGGGAGCATTATATTTACACATGGAAGGACACTTGGTGCTCGTGGTATTTGGTGACAAAATACTGTCAGTAACTAATTAGTAAGATGAAACTAAACTGGTGCCCGTCTGCGTCCAGGACCCAGGCTTTAGACAGATATTGTCCATGTGAGGAATAAAACGGTTCTCTCCTTCGTTTAGTCTGGGCCCATCCTAATGACCCCTCTTTTCATCTCCGGGGGCCCCCTGGGGAGGTTGCGGGTGGGCGGGGGGGGGGGCCGTGATTGGCAGATACATTATTAACGCCAGTACTCTGGCTCTCACCCCAGGAGACATGTGTCAGATTCGACCTGAAGCCACCGTAACATGCTACATGTTTCATGTTTCAAGGGCAATTTTCTCTCTTTTTTGGGAGAGTTCACACACACACACACACTCACGCACACGCACACACACACACACACACACACTTCTTCCAACTGGTGTTGATGAGAGCAGAGTGCACCCATCGGCTTTGTACTGAACTGCTTATAATAAGACAAGGGCAGGGGGCAAGGAAATAAAACCCTCAGGGATCCAAGAGAAAAAAAAAAAAAAAATCCCTTCTCTGGTAGTGGAGGGTTGTCTTGACAAAGTGGAAACCATACAGCGAGATGGACGGATCAGGACGAATCATTTCTCTCTGGGATCGGGTGTCCTTTGAATAAAACTGAAGACAGAATGTCGATTGAAGTCTTGGTGGGGGAGGTCGGTAAATGAAGTTCAATACACATAACGAATGTTGATCCGAAGAAACCCAATTTGCCCACAACGTAATTATTGATGAAGATAACGTGACGGGAATCTTTTCGTATTTGAGTTCCTGTTTGTGGTTTGGTATCAACTGTATTCTTCAGCTGATTGTACCTTCCATTCTTTTTCCAAAATTAAAGATTCAACACTGTGCTGCAGACGTGGATGATACAGCAACAACTTACATAGAATATCATATGACATGAAATATAATACAAAACACAACATTTGTGTTGTCGATACTGAACAACGTGTGACATTACCGAGCCATCTGATCAGCAGCCACAATAGCCATGATGAATAGAGTTCACACAGAGTGTATTGCAGGCCAGGGGCGGATTATTGAACAGTCTGTGAGCCATGTATTTTTTAGCATTCAGCAACAGACAAACGAAGACAACAAGGCACCTTCCCATTCTGCTTTCTCTTTCCACGCCGTCCCTCTCCCACATGGCCGGCCCCCTTCATGTCTGCGATGTCTTTCAACTGCTGCGCCTTCGGGCTTCCCTGCCATTGGACGAGGCAGCGGGCTTCTTACAAGGTGATTGGCCGCCCGGCCCCTGCAGGTCGGGGACACAGCTGGTTCCCCGGGCATCCATCTTGATGTGTGGAACCAATTGGAAGTCCTCCAGAATCAACAGTCCTTTGTGGTGTGTGGGGGAAATGGGGGGGGGGGAAGAAGAGAAGGCACGCAAGAAAGGCGCAGAATAACGTGTGTGACATTTTTGATGTCTTTTCGTTCCTGCTCAGCATTTCCTTCCAACGAATGCATTACTATTTAAAAAAAAAAGTATGGAAACGCATTGCCCTGTCCATTAAAGGCAGAGACATCTGTACGTTTAAGGATGGGTACTGAATGTGCTTCCACGAGCCCAACAGCCCACTAAACACAATCCCATCTGGACAGTCATTTTATTTATCGGGAACGGACCGAACCCTCCTGAGAGTTTTAATGCTGAATTTATTATAATCACATGAGTCGCCTACAGACATCGTTTGTGACGCTTCAGCAGGCTTGGGCTGATTTCTACAGTCATTTATAACAACTGCAGTGTGAGTGGAAGACGAAAGTGTCCAATATGACACTGTGTAATGCTGACAGATGATATAATTATATGGAGCGAAAGCATTTATCTATCCATCCATCCATCTATCTAGCTAGTGTTTCTATATGTCTGTCTCTCATTCTATCCATCATGGTGAATATGTATGATGATTTATTAAACTCTTCTATTGTGTGAAGAACAAAGCAAATCACCATGTACCAGACAAGAATAACGATAATACCTGGACATTTGAGAGAGAGAGAGAGCGCTCTTATAAATAAAAGCCAGTTTTAGACGGTGGGAAATTCACAGACTGCTCATAAATCCAGAAGTTATGTAATGAATGAACCATGACGTTATTGGAAAATAAGGTAACCTGTTGCTGACAGCCACCGAATCCTGGAGGGAGTTTATTCAGCTCATACCACAGCCACCAACAATGGTCGGAAACTAGTTACTTTACATTTCATTTGACACTTTTTGTTGGATTCGTAGCACATTGATTTGTCGCCGTTAAGAACTCTGCGGTGGCCCATTGTTGACAAATTAGGCACACCGTCGGAACAATATTGACCAATCAGTTACACTAAAAGCACTTTACAATGGTTGCTCAAATGTTGCACAAATGCACCCTGGGAACACAGCGCTTGGAAACAAATACTGTGGGGATGTGAGTGGTTGAGATCTGTGTTAGACAGAGAGACAGGAAGGGGCGGGGTTCTCAGGAGCCAATCGGAAGACAGGAGGCTAACGGCAGGCATAACTAATTGACCAATCACTAACGAATGACTTCTCTCCTCTCTAGATCGCAGTGACACTTAATTATTTCTTGCAGACATTCAAAAGAGTGATGAATATGATGAACTTAACACACAGTTATAAAGTCTTATACGATAACTATAACTGTGTGTATGCTTGAAAACCGACGTACGTCAAAACGCAGTGCACTGCAGCGAATGGAAGTTAGCGTCGCGGCTGCTTGTCTTTTGCTGGCATCCAGCGGTGTGTAGGGGAGGGAGGGGGGAGAGAGGGGGAGAGAGAGAGAGAGAGAGAGAGAGAGGGAGAGAGAGAGAGACCAGTCCCACCGTGCGCGACCCCCATGTCCTCGACCCGGGCCAACGCTGCCATCCGTGTAATGGCCGCCATATCTCAGCCGCGCTGATCTTCCCGAGCTCCCTGCTCCCTTTTCCCTCCTCGACCTTTTGTCTTTCCCTCGCTCACACACTTTTCTCTTCCCCCCCTAGCACGCTCTCTCATTCTCTCTCTCGTTCACTCTCCGGCATATTCTACTCTTGTCCCCCCCCCCCCCCCCCCCCCCCCCCCAACTCATCCGTCTCCGTCTCTTGTTCTCTGACTCCTTTCCTCATTCACACCCTCCCCTCCCTCCCTACATCTCTCACTTTAGCCCTTGCCCTCTCTCTTTCTCTCTCCCTCACGCAATGTATTCTCTCTCCCTTCAACACTCCCTCTCTCACCCCTCATTCTCTCTCTCATACACACACACAAACACACCTCTCTCACCCTCATTCTCTCACACACACCTCCCTCCCTCCCTCATTCTCTCATACACACCTCTCTCCCTCCCTCATTCTCTCACACACACCTCTCTCCCTTCCTCATTCTCCCACACACACCTCTCTTCCTTCCTCATTCTCTCACACACACCTCCCTCCCTTCCTCATTCTCTCACACACACCTCCCTCCCTCCCTCATTCTCTCACACACACCTCTCTTCCTTCCTCATTCTCTCACACACACTCCTCTCTCACCCCTCATTTCTAACACACACTGGCCTCCTTCTCCCTCCATCTCACCTCAGTTCCCTCCCTCTCTTCTCTCCATGTACTTTAAGGCACGATATAATTGTGTCTGCTCAAGGTGTTTGAGCTTATAATTACATTTAAAAATACTTAATTTAAACACCTGTTGTGTGCAGAAGGAGGGAAAAGGACACTTCCATTGATAGCGTTAACTCTCCCAGTTTTCCCTCATTGTTTTAATATAGACAGAGTGACTTTAAACACAGGCAGCCACGGCAGAGGCAGCTAGCCGTAGTCGGGTAGCCAGAGAGCTAGCCGAGAGACGGAAAAGGAAGCTAGCCTCTACACAAAGGCCCGTGGCAATCCCATCAAAAGCAAATAGTACATTTACAAAAACATTTCATGCTCCACAGTACATTAGGCAATTGAGTCTCCCTACCCGCCACGAGAAGATCCAAAAACAATATCAGTCAAAGATACCAACTAGAGCGCAAGCGAGAGCGAGCGCAGGGGGGGGGTTCTAAAAAGACATGTGGCGACGACATTAATGCAAATCAACTTAAGTGGACTCTGCGCTTATAAAAGGGGGGTTTGAGCCATAGCTAGGGATCATACCGATACGTTGTCAGGACACAGTTATAGAGTCCCCCCCGTCCCCCCCCCCGCAACCCTGGAGGATGCTAGGACTGTTATTACTATTCCACGGTTATCAAAGGCTGACATGTCATGTGCCAACACCCCCTATTTGGCTTCAAGTCCACTGGTTTATTCCCCACACTGCTGACAGCAATGAGCGTGTGCTCATTGTTATGGCTTTTTATATTGATGGTCCACAGTTCAGTGGCCTGCAAAACGTGACCCATGACCGATCTAATCTTAGGCCAAATAATACGTCAGTTTTTATCTAGATATCTAGAGCATTATCCATCTATATTTCAAAAGCTATATCTTCCTATATCTCAATATCTATTTATCTATATGTCTATGTATCTTTATCTATTTCTGTATACAGCCATATCTATTTCACTATATACACAACCCAGTCTCACGGAAATACGTGACACTGTCACACCATTTAATTTATTCATTCGTGATCTGGGACACGTAATTTCAATTTCTTCGTGCCAAAAACACAATTTTCGAACAATATGACAGCTTATGGCCGCCCATTTCTACTTTCACCATTAATTCTGAGAAATTGTGACAATTCTGATCTGTTTGTTGTATAAATCATAAAATTAAAAAATTGATCACAAAAACGATTTTTTTTTTGACAATTCACGGATATATTTAATGCAGGTGCGCTGCTCTGTAGGCAAACCGCGACGGAAAAAAAAAGGTAGCTGCTTCATCTCTTCTTTCTAGAATGAGTTTGAAATTTGAGTTTTTCGCACGAAAAAAATTAAATAACGTGTCCCAGATCACGAATGAATAGATTAAATGACGTGACGCGACAGCGTCATAAAATTTCCGTGAGACTGGGTTGATATATAACTATATCTGATTCTCTATATATACACCTATCTATCTATATTTATATCTCTATATTTATATCTATATATATACTTTCCAATTATTTTGCGAGGCAGAAACCTTCCCTATAACTCCATACCTGCTCATTACATGCATCAAGAGTCTTTGTTGTTTTGGATAAAAGTGAGTAAAGGCTAAACGTTTGGTTTTCCTCCAGTGTGCTGCTCCTAATACTAATGACCAGTAATAGTGCTGCGCCCATATATGGAGTTGTTCCTGAGCGGCTGCTGTCAGGGTCCTGAACTGCACCCTCCTCATGCTGTCTTGGATAAACAGTGGCTCAACAATATGAATACAAATACAAAAGATATACAAATACTAGGGCTGTAACGATACACCAACTCACGATTCGCTTCTTATCACGATTTTTGACCCACGGTTCGATGCATCCCACGATTTTTTATACATTTAAAAAGCATTTTATTTAAACAACACTTGTATAACAATTAATTAATGTAACATTTCATAAACAAATAATTTGGAACACTGAACAGATTTTGAACAGAAAGAATACTATTAAAGTATAGCTAAATTGATAAATAAATAAAGATTGCAGTTTAGTGGTTTAGTCAAATATCCTATTAGCGCTTCTTATTAGGCTATGTAGCTTAAATAATGACATAATCTTACAATAGGTGACCTTGGGTGTCTTGAAAGGCGCCTCTAAATTAAATGTATTATTATTATTATTATAATCAGGCCGTATAGAATACACATGTTTAATAGCCTAATTTTCAATAGATGGGAAAAAACATGAACGTCTAACGTGAACGTCGCAAAACGTGGCATAGTGTTACGAGTAGCGTATGTGTGTGCGTGAGAATGGCAGTGTGCGTATGTTTGTGTGCGAGTGACATCAGCGAGTGAGTGGACGAGCGAGGAGAGCGAGCGGTAGCGTGTGTGTCTAGTGAAGAAGCCCTAACAAATACTAACTGAAAAGGTATGACGCGTTTTTCAGACCAGAAGTAACACGATGAAGAATATGCCAATAAGGGATACCTTAAGGGATGGGTACATTGTAGACATGGGGGTCAAACAGACCTTTGGGTAGAAGTGAACAGCCCCTAGACTTTCCTGCCAAATAAACATTTTAGGATCTTTGTTAGTAGTTTACTTGTTCAGAGAGAGCCCAGGACAGAGTTTGACAATTAATAAATTGTCGAAATCCATGTAGTTTTAAGCTAGTATTGTTTTTGGGATAACTTAAAGGTAGTTAATCGCACCAGACCAAACTTAGCAACCAAACTTAAAATACTGGCATTCTCTTAGAGATATAACATACCACCAGCAGATGTAACACTCGACAAATTTTTCGTTTAAGTGATTTCTTTTTACCCAAGTGTTGGTTATAAAGAGCTGCAGGAACGGTTTCAACAAATTAGCCCGATAAATCAAGCGATGTGGCCTATCTCTGAGTTAGAGCTGGACCCTGAAAACAGACCCCCATTAAAACCAGCGGGGCTTGATTCATGAAAGCAGGCTGATGAATTTCCACCAACAGATGTTCAGAGGAGAGCCTTTTCCCTTGACTTAGAAAGAAAACCCACCAGGGAATCATAATGTTGGGCTTCTTTCCCAGACCCCCCAAAAATAAAAAATAATAAAGTTCGAGGAGAGCGAGGCCAGAGCTCAGAATGTCTCGACCTCTCGCAACTTGGCTAGGCCGGCGCTCTTTTTCTCTGGCTTCTAAGCAAAGCACAACTCGTGTGTGTGTGTGTGTGTGTGTGTGTGTGTGTGTGTGTGTGTGTGTGTGTGTGTGTGTGTGTGTGTGTGTGTGTGTGTGTGTGTGTGTTTCTGCGCGGCCAGATGCATTATTAGCTAGCACTGGCCGGAAGCTCGTGAACAACGACCCTGGGGGTTACTCGCTCATGAACTGGGTGATAATTTTTTATGCATATCTTCCAAAGAATTGTGGCGAAAGGACACAAGGTTGAGAGTTGCTCATAAACAATTAAATTCATGCTTCGGAAGACGTTGTAAGCCCCGGTTATAGACTTGTGAACAAAGCCATCACCTTCCTCAGGATAAACAGTTGTAATGTAACCACTTGTTAGGGAGGGGAGGAGTAGCTATCCGTGTCAGCTGCCATCCTGTGATGTTTGTTTACAGCCAGCCTCAAACCTTGGCTGTGGTACTTTCAGGCCGCAGCACTGCGGGTGTGTACATACAAGACTATCTGGTGTTTG
The DNA here is from genome assembly GCF_031168955.1 of Gadus macrocephalus. Classification (NCBI taxonomy): domain Eukaryota; kingdom Metazoa; phylum Chordata; class Actinopteri; order Gadiformes; family Gadidae; genus Gadus; species Gadus macrocephalus. The sequence continues at coordinate 15,746,177 of NC_082400.1, read as the reverse complement.
TGGTGCAGTGTCAGGGAAAAACAAGGCAGCTCTCTAATGCCGCTTTTCCACTGCATGGTACCAGCTCGACACGACTCGACACGACTCGACTCAGCTCGCATTTTTGCGTTTCCACCGCGGTACCATGGTATCTGGTACCTGAAGTGGCTGCTTTTTCTAGTACCTACTCGCTCTAGGTTCCAAGCGAGCTGAGCCGATGCTAAAAGGTGACGTCGGCAGACGGCCGCGACTGATTGGCCAGAGAGTGTGACGAAGTCACGAGAGCGACATGGCAACCATGCTGGTAACATCCATAGCAGCGCCGCAGCCAACATGTTCCACTTCTCCAACTTCTTCAACATGCCAGCTAATAATAGTAATCGATCGATGTCCTCCATTGTTTGTTATGTGGGTTCTGTCCATGTGTGGGTTGCGTATGTGTTGTTTGCGTCGCGTACACAAATACGTCACGGCCCTTTCGCGCAGCCGACCCCCGCCACGTCCAGGAGGTACTATTTGCGTGGAAAAGCACCCGTGCTGCTACCGTGTCGAGTCGTGTCGTGTCGAGTCGTGTCGAGTCGAGCTACATGTGCGGTGGAAAAGCGGCATAAGAGGAAAGACTACATTTACCTCCCTAATTTGACGCGACGTAACCCCAAGCCTCAGTACATATATGACCAAACATGTCAATCAATCAGCATTACGTCAATACTAAATCTGTATCATCTCTTTTAATTTAATGCTCTTTATATTTTTGGAATACAGAAGTTAAAGCCACCGCCAGAAGCTAATTTGATCGAAGCGGGGAAATCCCAGGTGGCAACCGAAGTGACGGTTGAACGTAGCGTATTTAACCGACATTTATTATATTTTCCCCTCCACTCTTCTTAGGTTGAGTTCAATTTGTTTATACTCAAAGAAAAAATGATTGGGTAGCGACCGGTTCTCGTGGGGTGATTCATTTTGAATTCATTCCCCATTAGTGTTTGTATTCGCCTACACTACAAACAAGCCACTCGTATCAAGATGAAGGGGAAAGAGTGCTGAGAGAGCCCTCCTGAAAGGGTTAAAACGACCGGAACAACCGTCAACAATACCTTCTACTCAGCGCAACACAAACAATCCTCGACCTGCGACCCCTCAACCTTTTCTCAGTGTATCTGGAGCCCGACTGCAAAGCCAAAAATGAATGGCATATAATGAAATAAAACACAAAAAAGCTGTCGCCGTTTCCGAAAGAGGGCCCCTTAAATGATATGCCATTAGGAATAATTATCCTCAAAGGGAACCGATACGACGCAGGGCAAAATAAGAGAGCCGCACTGGATGTGCATACTTATGACCTCAGCGATGATTAGCATAATTGCATTTCAAACGATCAGGGGAGAATTGAGGAGAAAGGAGCCATTTAAAGTGTGTCAATTCCCTCCGTCGCCACCATTACCCCACTGTAATATCCTTCTGGAGGAGAGTGGTCAGAGAGGGCCACAGGGTAGTGTAGGTGGTTTACTCCCACCTCTGTAATATCCTTCTAGAGGAGAGTGGTCAGAGAGGGCCACAGGGTGGTGTAGGTGAGGGTAGTGTAGGTGGTTTACTCCCACCTCTGTAATATCCTTCTGGAGGAGAGTGGTCAGAGAGGGCCACAGGGTGGTGTAGGTGAGGGTAGTGTAGGTGGTTTACTCCCACCTCTGTAATATCCTTCTAGAGGAGAGTGGTCAGAGAGGGCTGCAGGATTGTGTAGGTCAGGGTAGTGTAGTTGGTTGACTCCTCATCTAAAAGGTACTGGGTTCGATCCCCCGATAGACGCTGCCTATCCTTGGGTACTTCTTGAGCAAGATATTGAATGGATTCGAATATAATGCCTTTTATTGTCACTATACACAGAAAAATTAGATTGAAAGCATCTCCTTCCCAGTGCATACACATGTAGAATATAAAAATACAAATCTAATAAAGTACAAAAGTGATAAATAGTGCAGAAAAAAGGGTGGGCGGTGCAGAGTTCGGTGGTGTGATATACACATTCAAGAATAAATAATAATATCCCTCCCATCTGTTCGTTTAATGCCATGTATTAAAATTCACTTTGATGCGATGCATAGGACGAAAGTGTCTCTTCTGAACGATTATATATAAAAGAGAAGGCTGTGACAGGGGTATATAGTTGCTGGCACATCTCCCCAACACCCAGCTAAAGAATATCAGCCAAAGTTGGCGAAACGCCCGTCGAGACTGTGGGTATCATAATTGCGATTCGGTTTTAAACTTAGAATTAGGTAATTTATTCTCAGTGCACTTTTCTATTAAATGTCATGGATAAGGAGGTAGAGGTTAGGGGTTTTTGCCCTCATGGACGTCTACAGGTAGACTGCAGAGATTGGGGCTGGAAATCCCAGCCTGACAGCTGGGAGTCTAACAGCCTGAACAAGGTCCTGGCCGGAGTATCCTGGCACTCTAACACGCGGCAGACTGGACTACTAGTTAGCTGACTGGGTCTCGATGTGATGCAGTTACACAATGAATGTTAGCAATATATATTCTGTTTCAGAACACAAACACACCAATGGCTTTACTGCATTTCAATTTCAAGGTATCATCAGCATGTAAATTGTTTTCCTTTTGATATGAGGCGCGTGTGCGTTTGTGTCTCTGTGCGTGTGTGTGTGTGTGTGAGTTGCTGTGTGTGCAAGTAATATCCTTATTTATTTCCCTCTGGGGCTGAATGAAGTAGTCATCTCCCTAAAAGGGATTCATCTTTACCTTGGACCCCCTAATATTACACTTATCTTGCCTTGGAAAGAATGACATAATGTGTGTTTACAACTCTTTGCCACCTCTCTCTCTGCCCTCATCTTCCTCTTTGTCTCTCTCTCTGCCCTAATCGCCCCCTATGTCTCTCTATCGTCCCCTATGTCTCTCTCTCTGACCTCATCTTCCCCTATGTCTCTCTCTCTGCCCTCATCTTCCCCTATGTCTCTCTCTCTGCCCTCATCTTCCCCTATGTCTCTCTCTCTGCCCTCATCTTCCCCTATGTCTCTCTCTCTGCCCTAATCGTCCCCTATGTCTCTCTCTCTGCCTTCATATCTCTCTCTCTCTCTCTCTCTCTCTGCCCTCATCTTCCCCTATGTCTCTCTCTCTCTTTCTCTCTCTCCGGGTACCGTCGACTGGTGTTATCTTTGTATTTTCTTTCTTTCCCATCTGTTGGGGTTCGGGTCCCGCCATGCCCTCTTTGACTGGCCATGGCTGTAGGGCAGCAAGGGGGGGGGGGGGGGGGGGGGGGAGGGGGAGAGAGAGAGAGAGAGAAAGAGAAAGAGAAAGAGAGAGAGGAGCAGGACGAGATGTAAAGATGTCAAGGAACCCCCCCCCTCTCGGTGTCACAATGATGAACGAGCACACAGCGGCGCCATGGTGGCCAACGCAGGGGACGCTCTCCTTATGGGAGCTCCCAGCCATCAGTCATCCCCCCTCCCACCACCACCACCACCACCACCATGTCTCGATAGAGTGGGACATGCTCCCCCTCCCCCCCCACTCACCCCCGCAAACATGCACATACTAATCCGATTGGCTCAGCAGGTGGCATGCTGTGCTTGGCACAAACCCCAGGTAGTGGACACAAAATCAAACTCAAAAATCAAATTGGCAGACGGAACGACGCAGCGGCGAATCCCCTGGCGCGGAGCCGCTGCATCTAGTTATCTGGCCTCCCGTCCGCGTCTTCCCGAAGTCAAGAGTTGGCGCAGGAAAAAAATGAAAACACCCATTTTGATGGGATTTGATTTGTGCCTCAGAGGAAAGACTAGAAAAAATAAAAAAACGCAATCTGGGCACCAAACGCATCCCGTTGTCCGTCTCTGCGATTAATTGTGCGCCCTATCTATTATGGTTGGGGGGGGGGGGGGGGAGAAAGGGTTTTAACTGGAGATATGACAGGTGCAATTAGAATAGTGCCAAAGGAAACTTTATCGCTAGCCCCCCTGTTTGACACATTTGTGATTGGTGTTAAATCCGTTTGCACAATGACCCCCCCCCCCCCCCTCTTCCCCCTTCCCCGCACACAATAATAGCAGTAGTACCTTCAAACACATTACGTTTTTATTAGATGAACAGGTATTTTTCTGATCCCAACACCTTTTACGACTCTTAGCACAATCTTAACGGCATTATTTTGGTGCGGGAGAGTATTTGGCTGTTGAAACTCAAAGGCAGCGCTCATAAACAACATATGCCTACGACAATTATGGTCGCCCTGGAGGCGGACGTCACCTTGAAGCGTTCCGAAACAGATGTTGCCGGATATAACAAGAGACTCCGGCCATCTTTCAAAAGTACGATTCAACTCCGTCGTCGGTCGTAAACTGGTCACCGTTGCGGTTTTTTAAAAACCCTTAAAAGAACCAACCTCATTAAATACCAAAAAGAGAACACTTGCCAAGTGCGGGGTGCTTTTTCTCCTCTACCCGGTTTTGAGTTTAGAGGACGGAAAAGTTTTGTCACCTCAATGAGGGAAAGTCTTGAGCAGGGAGGAAGAGGAGGAGGAGAAAGAGAAGGAGGTGGAGGAGGAGTAGGAGGACAGGGAGATATGGTTGCTCCCATACGTATGACTCGGTGCGTGGACTCGCAGAGGGCATTGAGCGGCCAATCTAATCACCATGAGGAGTGAGAGCCTACCTTTGTTTACTGCTTCGAGAACCAAGTCCAAAACTAGAGAAGATGAGGGGGGAAACTGAACCCTGCATAGCTCCGATGACAGCTAGCATACACAGAGGGAAAGCCGGTTTGTTGAATTATGCATGGCCAATAACAGCCGTTGTTTGCAAATGCATCGGAAAACAATCGTCTTTGATTTGAAGTAGAAACGGCGAACTTGTAACGGCAATTTTGAGTTGGGTTGGTCTCAACTCCCAGATAAATCCACAGTAACCAAATACCACAAAGAAAAAGACTGAAAGTATTTTAAGTGGGTCATGTTAAGTAGAAGCTACTTCTCACAGTAATGAGACAGCTTTCGGTTTTATTTCTACTGTGGAGAGTTGCATTCCGTCGTCTTTCAAAGCAAACCCAACCCTCATTACGAATACATGTATGCTTTTCATGTAACCCCACTGTGGATTATCAATGCCAACAGCAGCTATAAAATCATAATGACAATGGTCATTATTCTTTCATGAGCAAGTTCATTTAAAAAAATTGCTCTTTCAAGGCCTCTCATCTTTTTTTATTGTTATCAAGTCAGCTCAATAAAACATGCTGACTTTCCTGTGAGCTAATTACTTAAATCACCCATTAATCAACGTCGTGAGTTTTAAACGAGTCACGTGAATCGGGGCCCACTAGGAGGGTTTCCTGCCACGGTTTGAGCGGCGACCACAGAGTACAGCAAACACTCAAGCTGTTCTGCAGCTTGCCGTGTTCCGGGGACCACGCAGTCTCCATGGCCTTCTCCGGGTGTGACGCAAACCGTTCGATCTCGGTTGCTTTCGTGGAGCCTAACAAGCCTTAATGGCTCGCTGGTGGAACTGTAATAACTTGTTTGTGTTGTATATCTTGCGGTTAGTTTTGTGTGTGCGTGTGTACGTGTGTGTGTGTGTGTGTGCGCGCGTGTGTATGTAATGTATGTGTGCGTGTCGGGGGGGTCATTTCAGGGTGCTAACACAAAGCCTCTGCCTGCAGGATCGGGTTTGAACGGCATTCCTATTGAGCGCACCATTTCAAGTTCCTGACCCTTTCTGGTTTTCTTTTCTTTTTTCCACTCCCGTCTTTGTTGTCGACAATTGCGTCACAATGTCATTGTTTCAGAAACCAAACAAAAAAAAGTCACAAACCGTTTAGAACTGTCCACCATTATGATATGAAAATAGCTAGGAATATCAAAGGATGTCCTGAATATTGTCTGAGGGGTCTTTGTCTTATCCCTGATGTCCAAAGCCCTTGACATCGTTGCCCGACCCCACAACCTGCTTATGAATGGCGTGTATATAAAGAGGGCCACAGGCTAATGCATTGGCGAAAAGCATCTGCTAGATGACTGAATAGTAAATAGAACGCGTTACATTCAAATGATGCAAGCGATGCAACATGTTGTAGGGTTTGTCGCATCGTCGATGGCTGGAAAACATCACCAGAATCTCTTTAAGTGTGTCAGGGTTTCTTTCAGGCGCTGAGGGTCTGCTGTGAAAACAGATAAATGGACCCAAGGGAAACAAAAAGACAAAGAGAAGTAGCTAGATGGATAAAGTGAGTGAGAGCGAGCAAGAGAGAGAGAATTGGGTATAATCACTGTAATTACCTTGCATTCTGAATTGAAAGTGCTTAAGAGACGCACTGAAGAGGAAAACTGACAGGCCTAGACTCTCTGTTGTCATGGTAAACAACCGATGCAAAGGCACAAGTAAAAAGAACAGTGCTTCTTTTGATTATCTTCCAATGTCTGCTGAGGCAATTAAATGCAAATGTCTATTATTTATGCGTCTCCTTGATTTGATTCCAAACTGGTATATCTACTTCTGTTTAAATGCACTAATTTCAGTTATTGACTAATTTAACATGCAATCTAAATATCTTTCTTTGAAAAAAAAAAATACGACCCAATAATCACAGAGACTAACAGAACACCACCTCGTGTCCATGGCAACCTACAAGTAAGTATCGATGGTGGTGGAAGCTCACAACACACATCTATACTTCCGAGAAAGGAGCCAGGCGAAGGATCAAAATGATTGTTCCGTCTTCAGTCACACAGACATGAGAATGTCATGCACATGATTTGACCAGAGCTATTTGTTACTGTGATATGTAACACAATATATGTTGACATATGGTATATGTATGCACACACATACACACACCCGTTTACTTACGCTCACTCTCACAGAGACACACACACAGATGCACATTTGAAAAATATATATGCAAACACTGGGTGTCCATGTTTGCCAGACCATATTTTGCGGAAAATATTTTGCAGGGAATTACTGCGAGGCCACATTTGTCATTCTATTTGGGAAGCAGATGGAGATGGATGGTTGGGTATAAATCTGTGGAGGACGGCCGATATGCCTTGACACTGTTTGGTTGTTGAGGTCCTGGTTCTGACATTTAACAGCCTTATTTTGTAACAAGCACATTGCAATGTTAACATTTTGGTTTCTGCACATTTTTTGCAGGAGACAAACTTAAGGATAAAAGCTTAAAAAAATATAACAATCGATTGCTAATGTCTTCTTCAAATTATGTTCAGACTTTGTTAAGAAAATCACTTTTCTTGCCCCTCGTATATCCGGATGGTATCACGAGGCCAACACTGGGCTTTGCTCATTCCGAATCTAACATTAACAAAACCATACACTGATCAAGTGCTGGTAACAGAGCCTGGCTGTGATGTGCTGGACTTCAGATCTAGGACGTCCACGGCCCAAACCCGCCCATTTTCCACCCCCTGGGAAATAAATACATTAATATAATCAATCTCAAAGGGCAGGCAACGAAGACAAAAGTGATTCTGAACTCTTGATCACGATCAACGATCAAACTTAAACAAATGTCTTTCTTTCTATGATCCGTCTGCTTTATAACGCAATTTCCCATGCATGGAGAGATCTACAGCACACCCTCTTTCTCTCTTTCTCTCTCTCTCTCTCGCTCTCTCTCTCACTCTCCAACAACTGTTTGATGAATGCAAGCCAACCCCTTCAACCCCCGTTCTGAACTCGCTGCACCACAAAGCCAAAAATTGCAGCGTTCTGCTGATGTGTTTGAGAAATAACATTTCCCCTATCTCACCCTGTCAAGATGCCAGGCTGTTTGGGCCTGGCGGCAATGTATTAAATGGTATATTGATAATTGAAATCTTCCCCATCCTCCTCCTCTCCTTCTTCCTCTCTCACGCTTTTTTGCTGACTGCGACTTTTAGGCAGATGGTCTCTATAACTCATGTGAACACACATCCAAGGAGCCTGAGTGGGTGAAAGACTGTGTGTGTGTGTGTGTGTGTGTGTGTGTGTGTGTGTGTGTGTCCACTGCATATCCCGAAAATGATTAATAACATCATTAAAAATCATAGCTTGGCACAAACAACAAATACTGTCGACAAAAAAACAGTTTAACAGTAAATTGCCGTCTTTGTCGGGATGGCTGTTGTTGCGGTGTTGTGCGTTCGTCGCGTGTCTCGCGTGTCCACAGATCAGCGCGGGCCCCTCGTTCCGATCGTAGCCTCGTTGGCGGGGTGATGGACGCGGCCCTCGCGGGCTGCCCCGTCTCCAATGACGGCCCCATCAGCGCTGTAACCAGATCACAGCCGCGCAAATGAGAGACCTCTTTTCATTTCCTATCGCCGCAGAAACATCACGGTGAAGGGTAATAGCCCATCTCTTTCTAATTCAAATGGAAGCCCCCCGCGCGAGTGTGTGTGTGTGTGTATCCCCCGCCCCACGCCACGGCTCTGGAAATAGAGAGCGAACAGACTGTTGACTGTTACCAATGTCATATAATCCCCCCATTGCTCCACCAACCCCCCCCCCCCCCCCCCTCTCGCCGCCGCTGCCGACACCCCTGAAGGACAAACATCAAAGATCAATTTATTTTCTTCATAAACGCTATTCATATTTCAATCTGTGGCGAGCACCCGGGGACCTTGGATATCGCGAGTCGGAGTTGAACACGGCGAGGATGGGTTTGAGGAAGGCAAAGGGAAGACAAATACATATCAGGTGTGTGTGTGTGTGTGTGTGTGTGTTTGAGTGTGTGAAATATGGCATTATTGCGTTTGTCAAAAATAAATGGAATAAATCAAGTATGTCAATATGGAAAGTGATGTTTCAGTCGAATCGGTTAGCACATTTCCGTCTCCTTTGTACCAGTCAATTTTCTGAGTCTCTATTGGAATTCTTTAGGCAGGAAGAGGAAAGAGAGGCATCTGCCCAATCACAGCGAGGGTAAACCCTGACTGGCGCAGGCCACGGCCACAACACTGGATGTTTCCTGGAACAAAAATAAAGAAAGCGACCAAAATCGAATCCCGGCAAGTACTGCGACCGATAATTACAGTTAACCCTGGCTGGCCTGCACCCTCCTCATTCTTTTTGTGGAGAACTTGCGCACCACAACAAAACAAACCAAAAACGGCCTCTTCCTGCACTTCGTAATTGCCCTGCCCAGCTGGGAGCAGAGGGCTCTGTTTACCGTAACGGCAAGACGCCCCGATCAATTCCTCCCCCCACTGTGTCCCCCCCCCCGACCCCCCACACACAGGCCTTTGATAAGTGCTGAGCAGTGGATGTGTCTCTGCAGTGACGGTTCGCCGGCAGCTTCGGAGACTTTAGACGGGATTTGAGAGAGATAAGCTTTGAGGTGGACTGAGGAAGAGGATGGACAACGAGGATCAGTTAATGCTCTTCATTGACGTTATTCACGTCAATCTAAAGAATAGTACTTAGCATTGTGCAGCAACTTATCCTAGCTATCCTTGTTGTATACGGGGAATGGGTTAACTTAACAATTGTGCTTAGGATGGTTTAATGAACATCCTTACTGTACCGACAGAGATGTATTGTTTCTCTTTCCTCTGACAAACGTACTCATTGTAAGTCGCTTTTGATAAAAGCGTCTGTTAAATGCCGTAAATGTAAATGTAATGTTAATCCCTGGCCAGGCGCCTGGGGACATCAGTTAGGCAGAGTTAGGGTTACGGATTCAGTAGAAGGCAAATGAAAGACAGCTGCATAACATGTTGTGGTCGTATGCTTGACTGAAACGGGGCACGATTACATGTTTCAAAAAATAAATGGTACGAATCGAGTGCGTAAACATGGGATGTGACGTTTCCCTCAAATCTGTCATTTCACAACCGTTTCTCTTCGAGTCTCTGTTCGCATCATTTAAGCGGGAAAAGGGAAAGGAAGACATCTGCCCGATGACAACGCAGATTACCGCTGAATACCGCAGCCCGCGGGAACACCATGGAAGTCTTCCGGTAATAAAACACAAAGAGAGAAACACTCCCAAATGTATTGAATCGGAAAGTGCTGCAACTGATAATTACAGTTGCCCACTGTTGGCTCTCAGCTTTCCTTCCCCCCGCCCCCCTCATGAGAGAGAGAGAGAGAGAGAGAGAGAGAGAGAGACAGAGAGCAAAGAGTTGTAAACATTATGTACTTTTTTCCAAGGCAAGATAAGTGTAATATTAGGGGGTCCAAGGTAAAGATGAATCCCTTTTAGGGAGATGACTACTTCATTCAGCCCCAGAGGGAAAGAAAGAAAGAAAGAAAGAAAGAAAGAAAGAAAGAAAGAAAGAAAGAAAGAAAGAAAGAAAGAAAGAAAGAAAGAAAGAAAGAAAAGAGGTGGAGAGAGAGACCTAGAGAGAAAATTGATGTGGGGGCGGGGGGGGCATACAAAGAGATAAAAAAAGTAAATTGAAAGAAAGAAATAAAAAAAATAAAGAAAGAGCAAGTTGCCGGCTTGAGATTGAAGGTCCCCGATATGATTGGAGAAGGAGAGGTGGGTTGTGAAATCAATACTGTTTAAAAAACAGGGATGGGTCAACCAAAGGCACTTCAAAGCAACAGATTCAGATCGGATTCAGGGTGGAGATAATGAAGTGCTTGGAGAGAGATGAGAGGGACCCCGACCTTCAGGGTCAAAACCAAACGCAGGAGTGGCGTCGAGCCGGTCGATACGGGATCCGCTGAGATCCATGTACAGAAAAGTGTCAGTGTTTCAATAAAACCGTCCATTAGACGCCTGGCATAAAGTTAAATGGACGTGTGAAGCTTAGATAACAATTTGAGTGTTGAAGGCTGTGCACTCTATCCGAGCGGCACTTGTACTATTAAGGCTTTCTTTCCTCAGTGGGCCAGCAGGCGTTCATGCACAATATATCCCCTTGAAAAACGACCGATATTATAAGCATTAATCCTAGTATTCCAATGAAGGAAGGAATATGTCAGGTACTCAAACTCATTTCAATGCTCAAAACATTGAAGCCATGACGGTTCGTGTGCCTTGTTGGTTTTTTCTTTTTCGCCCACCACGAAGAGACAGCATCAGAGGGCACAAAGACGGAAAAAAACAACAAGCATTTGACCGCTAAATGATGCGAGGCAACCTCGAGTCTGACAGCGTGTCCTCTCTTAAGTGCAGCCACGAATGACAGCAAAAATATCCTAACTGCCTCCGCCATGAAGAGAGAGAGGGGAAGACAAGAAGCATCAAAACAACATAGGTAAGGAAAACAATGTTAGGACCCTTTGTATCTTTGAGGAAGGGACGAGGGGGGATTGGGGGGAGAGGAGGAGGGAGGGATTGGGGGGAGAGGAGGAGGGAGGGATGGGGGGGTCCAAGCTCGGTATCCCCTTGAGAGAGGCGGGCGTGAGACTCTGTTGTTTATGGGCCCTCCGAGTGGCACCATGAAAGTGACAGCAGCGAGAGAGAGAGAGAGAGAGAGAGAGAGAGAGAGAGAGAGAGAGAGAGAGAGAGAGAGAGGGCGAGAGAGAGAGAGAGACATACAGAAAGACAGCATGACAGTGAACTGCATACGACAGTTCGGGAAAAGGAAAGGTAGGGAGACGCGCAGACAGAGATGGAGAGTGAGCGGGACAGACAGAGAGGGGGTGAAGGGGGAGAGGGACAGAGAGGGGGTGAAGGGGGAGAGAGGGAGAGAGAGTGAAAACAAGTGAGGTTAAAGGGAGAGAGCCAGAGAGAGGGAGAGTGAAAGAGAGAGGGGGGTAAAGCGAGAGAGACAGAGACGGGGAGAGTGAAAGAGAGAGGGGGTAAAGGGAGAGAGACAGAGGGAGGGAGAGTGAAAGAGAGAGGGGGTAAAGGGAGAGAGACGGCGAGAGGGAGAGTGAAAGAGAGAGGGGGTAAAGGGAGAGAGACAGAGGGAGGGAGAGTGAAAGAGAGAGGGGGTAAAGGGAGAGAGACGGCGAGAGGGAGAGTGAAAGAGAGAGGGGGTAAAGGGAGAGAGACAGAGGGAGGGAGAGTGAAAGAGAGAGGGGGTAAAGGGAGAGAGGCAGAGGGAGGGAGAGTGAAAGAGAGAGGGGGTAAAGGGAGAGAGACAGAGGGAGGGAGAGTGAAAGCGAGGGCGTTTGTACAGACTGGCGATTTGGAGAATGTTTGGGTACCTTGGGATGATGCCCACTAAGCTTCAACCCGCACGATTTACAGTCTCACTGCATCACCATGTAAACAGGATGTTGTGCAATTTCCCGTCGCATGCCCTTTCTTTAATTTCTCTCTCGCCGTCTCCCTCTCTCCCCTTATTTTATGCTCACTCTCCAAACGTCCTTGAAGACAACATCATTTTATATTTCTCTGGAGAAATACTTAACCATAGTGCCTATTGTTTCGATGCCAATGTTGCCATTTTTTTATTTAATTTTTCGTTCTACCTTCTGCATCTATCATCGCCGACAGGCCCCAAACGTTTTACACTCGGGAGGACGTGGGCCAGGCGAGCCTCCCTGGCCGTAAACACGCGAAGGTTGAACGAAATAAAGTAAATAAGTTGTTATTTACAGGTGTTGAGTGGATACTTGCGCAGGCGACTACATCGAAGAATCCGCTGGCTTGGTGATGGAACGCAGAGAGAATGCCATTAGTGTGAATCTTCTTTACAATGGCCACCCAAAGACGCTTGTACAATGTAGAAACTGTTCCCCGAACATTATTACTGTAACCTCAGACGGCCAGACTAGGTATGGGCCTCTGCTTTACAATGCTATACACAATTCATTTTGGAGTTGCTTCAAGTTCGCCTGGACCTCCTCCAGTAGAATCGAGAGCCCTTAAAAAGTGTTCTGTATTGAATAACACTTCATATAAACGTCATGTGGTTTTTGCACAATTGTCTACACAAAATGCCTTGGTACCATCTCTAGAACTTTAGCTTTAGAGGAATTTCCCCCATCGTTACTAAAGTGACCCCATTGAACTTTATCGAGAAGACAGTATTTTCGAGTAAGATATCAGCTGAAAGAGCAAATGGACTTGAAGTAGCATATTGCTACATAACCACTATGAAAAGAAGGTTTGCACACCCACCAGACATACGCAATGTGCTGAGCGGCGGAAAATGTACTCGGCCGAAACATTGGTCAAAATGAAGACACAGCAAAGGAGTAAGAGTGACAGAATGGCTCTAGACAAGGACACCTCGACACTTTAGAGGAGGATATACACAAGCAACTGTCAGCTGGCCCACCTCATCTGCTGAGCTGCTAGGAAAACGATGTCTGAACTGATGGCGTCAGATTAAGCGGACTGTGTTGTTAAGGCGGCCGCCTTAACAACAATAGGGCCCTGCCTTGACTACCAATGTATATAAAAAAAATATATCTATGCATTTTTTTTTTTTATTATTATGCATTAACAAAGTAGAAAACTCTCGTAGGGAAAGAAAACATAATTCCATCAGGTGTAAAAAATAAAGATCAATAATGCATCGGTAATACTGTTCACAACAATGGTCGTGCCATCAGGCTTTTTGAATTTAATTGAAATGGAGACTCCCGCACTTTTTAATATACAGTTAGTAATTCAATTTATCAAGGGCCTGTATTTAAAAAGAATAAAAATAAAAATACAAATATAAAATTCAACGCAACTCTGACGTCTTCCGGCTGGTGGTGGGGGCAATGGCATCAACATCTGCGTTTCAGGCGTCCACACAAATCCTTAAACGAAACCGCATACGTCCGGAATAGATTTGAAACCACCCTGGGACATGGTTTCAGAAATGTGCGGTTTGGGGCATCCACCGGCTCTGACTGGACGATCAGCCAAAACGCACAAGACTTATGCGGTTTCAGCAAAAAATCGGCTCCGTGTGGACGGGGCCTAAGATACTGTAGGATTTACATGTGCTAGTTTCTGTCATCCAACTGTCAATCTAAAGGCTACTACACACATTACACGCATCACATGAACCAGCGGCAGAACATGAAGCTCATGTCTCAACTTAACTCTGGCCACCACATCCTATGAGCGCCAGCACTCTGATACACAACTCTCAAACTCTCAAACGTCCCTTACCCTGTGGGTCAGCGCCCTATCCTGTCGGCAGAAGTAGCGCGAGCGCTTCAGCCTAGCATCTTGAGGTTTGACCGCAGCACAGGGAAAACCATGGTTCGCTCTTCTGACCGGAAATAAGTTGTTTGTTGTTAACCCAGGGATTGATTGCTTTTGCTCCATGGGAGGAAATAGCAGCGGAGCCTAACCATGTCATTGGGTCCTGGTTGGTGGTTGGTCGGAGAGGCCAAGCAGCATGTCTGTACGGCAAAGGCGGGGGTGCTGTGTGTGTGTGTGTATGTGTATGTGTATGTGTGTGTGTGTGTGTGTGTGTGTGTGCGTGTGTGCGTGTGTTCAATTAAATTGTTGTTGGTCTTTGAATTTTAATTTTTTTCTCTGTGTTAGTGTTGTGAAAGCATATTTTTGCATTTTTGCGTTGACCTTTCCTAGTTTCAAAATATTGAACTGAATTGCATTTTTTTATTTAACGGGGGCTGGTGAACTAATCATTTTATCGCAGTTTCTGACTTATTTCATTATCCTTGAACATTATATAATGTGGTAAAATCTGAAGTTTTGTGGAGTTCTACTAAATTTGAAATGAGGAATTTATGCCTGTAAGGTGCAGCAAAGGCCAGCATGATGAGACTGAAGTCTAAATAATTTATTTAAAAAATATTTCAATTCGTTTTTTCCAACACAGGGCATAGGCCTATGTGACTCAAGAGTTTAGCAAAGTTTTAGCTCAAGTGCGTCACCTCTAGCATGCTCCTTCATACTTCCATTTGATATCGCCCTTTATTAACAGAAAACGATAGATGTAATCTGTCTGATAATGACACTTATAATGAAGAAGTGTCTTTAATTAATGTGTAATCATTCCGTGCCTACTTATACAAGGCTATTTGTTTATAAATGGCACTGCTAATTTTCAGGGTTTACCTTGAACTTGCGTTTGTATTTGTTCACTCACAAATTTCTAGTTTGGTTTAAATCAGAATAATGGAAGAAGAACAATAATACTTATCTAGGATTTAGCTATGCTGAAGTAAAGTAAACACAGCTAAAGCTAGCTTAAGCAGTCATGACACATTTATCTTCAGGAGTGCTGCTGGAATATGAAACACCACCTTTCTTTGTTCAGCTATCCTGAATTATAGATTGATAAAAGAGGGTAGGGGGAATGGTGTTGGGTCCGCATAAGAGTGCAGTTGTATCTCGAAGTGGAGTAAGTAAACCAGGCGGAAAAACAAGAGGCATCAGGCACTTTGCATGAAATCTGTGTCCGCAGTCCTCCCTGAAGGGAACTGCCACCAAATCGGCCCCATTTCAGTCTTCTCACGGAAGACTCACGCGGACAAACATGGTAAAAAGATGGGAGCGTGATATTGGCTGCCTACCATGGCGACGGTATATCATCACAATTGTTGGCCATAACAAATGTAATGTGATTTACAGTTTATTGGTTTGCGCAGAGTAAAAAAAAAAAAAAAAAAAAAAAAGGTTATTCTAGAAAATGTGATTTCCCCAAGCTAAATAAGCCTGGAAATGGCTTAAGAACCTTAAAAAGTCATTATCTGCCAATACAAACAAGAAAAAACATGATATCTATATGCAACCCAGTCACATATAAAATAAACTCTGGTTTACCCGGGGCTATCGAATTGTGAAAACAAGCTGTACAACCCGAGGATCTGTGATTATTCAGTGACCATCTGAGCATTTTATGTATTTACCCAAACAGTGGTCCGGGTTCCGCATTTTCAGAGGCAAATAGACAAAAGAATAATAGACAGGTAAGGTCTGGAAAAGGGACGTGGCATGAATAAACCCAGGTGTACCTGTTCATTAAGATAGACACTAGCGCCTGCAAACACACCATCATTCAAAAATAGTTTTACACATTCTCTTAGAAGGGGAGAAATATTCTCTCGGCAGCAGATTACACACCAGTGTTCATTAATCAAGGGTAAATATTGCTTCTCGTTAGCCCTCGGCTAATAATACGCCATTAAACTAACGTTCTCTGCTAAAAAGTAACGTTGTTGCAGTGTCAAAGGACTTCTTACTTTAACGGCGTGATTAAGAATAAAAGAGTTGTGGTACTTTTCTATTTTAAATATAACTGTTATATTCGTTGGTATAAGCTGTCTGTGGTGTACTTGGTTGTCTTGTACACGCATGCTGGTGTGTGTGTGTGTGTGTGTGTGTGTGTGTGTGTGTGTGTGTGTGTGTGTGTGTGTGTGTGTGTGTGTGTGTGTGTGTGTGTGTGTGTGTGTGTGTGGAGCTTTCCCCTTCGGTCTCAAGGAGGTTGACTGATGCAGTTTGAAGATAACTCAACATGACCTCCCTTCCCCCCCCCGACACACACACACACACACAGACACACACACACACACACACACACACACACAGACACACACACACAGACACACACACACACACACACACACACACACACAGACACACACACACACACACACACACACACACGCACACAATCAATTTATCCGCCCACCTTTCCCGCACTGTCCGTCATCTCCGGAGCGCTCTGATGTGCATCATGTGGAAACCATTAGCAACCCCCCCCCCACCCTATCCCCTACCCCCGCACCCTATCCCCTACCCCCGCACCCTCCATCTCCTAATCCCCAGTGGGTATTGTACCTGGGTGGCTTCCTTATGGAGCCTTCGTGTTCAGGAGCCATCTACGGGTGTGTTTTTGTGTGTGTCTGTGTGGGTTGGTTGGGTGGGGGGGGGGGGTTCTATTTCCATCACTCTATCTTTTGTGTATGGGTGAGGAGGAGGTTGTTTTTGGTACTGAATGTTTGCTGTGTGTGTGTGTGTGTGTGTGTGTGTGTGTGTGTGTGTGTGCGTGTGTGCGTGCGGTTGTGTGCGTGCGTGCGTGCGTGCGGTTGTGTGCGTGTGTGCGTGCGTGCGTGCGTGCGGTTGTGTGCTTGTGTGCTTGTGTGCGTGTGTGTGTGTGTGTGCGTGTGTGTGTGCTTGTGTGCTTGTGTGCGTGTGCTTGTGTGTGTGTGTGCGCGTGTGTGTGGTTGTGTGCTTGCGTGCGTGTGTGGGAGGGGAACCAACCGTGTGCAGTCACTCTGCGATGACACGCGGAGGAAGGAAAGCGAAAGTTAGCCGAAGTTTTGTGCTAATCTCCCGACCTTCCTGCCCGCTGAAGCGTGAAGTCGTGATGGTGGTGCTTCGTGTTTCACAGAGTACCGACCGGTAGATGTAGAGCTGCTTCGATTCTATTTAACAGGCATTTCTTGACTATACACTACTCCTGCACTATCCCACCTTATTATTTATTCTATACAGTACTTATATTGCACTATATGACAATCATGTTCAAACTGCACCTCAACTGCTCTTTTGCACTTCTGTTTAGAACTCCAACCACATTTCATTGTCCCTGTATTCTGCACAATGACAATAAAAGTTTGATCTGAATCAGATTCTGTCGTTTATCAGGTACCTTTGTCCAAAGCTGCCGAGGATCATTCATTCTGGCTACGCGTCAAAGTTGAGCAGTTGCTCGGGGACGCCTACTAAGTAAAACTCAAAGTCAGCTTTAGAATAAATAGCGGAATCGAAATTGTGTTGGTCTCTGACCCACGGTGTATTAAGTATAAGGGAAAAAATTTGGTAAAATGAACTAAAATACGAAATATTTACAATAAATAAATTGTAAAATAGTGCAAAATAGTTCTGAATAGTGCAAAGGCAGGCAAAACGGTATATATATATATAAAATAAAGTTATAAAAGTAAATGGTACAGGGTTCTTGGGGGCAGATGGGAGGGGGTTTCATAGTCCCAGTTAGACTGCGGATCGGGAGTTCAAACCCTAAACCTTTCCGCTAGGACTTAGACCCCCTAACCACGAGTCCATCGTAGTCCACATCTTCATATTTGCTGTTTTCTTGGCTGCATGCCATCGCTCCACAAATTCACTTTGCTCCTCCTCTCTATGAATCCATTACAGCATGTCAGGAGTTATTTGCACTGGGCTCAGAAAGTTGAGTGGCTGTCGGTTTCCCATGCATCTGTTGTTCATAGTTCATGTGGAGAGGCATTGCTGGAGACAAGGGCTAACATTCTGGCAGCAACATCCATCAACTAATTGCGTTATTAGTAAGATGCTGTATTGTCCTTTTTGTTAAGAAAAAAATATAAACATGTCTGGTCTATCGAGACAACCTTTGTTATGAAAATGAATGAAAAGAGCCTCTTCATATGCGATCCAGGCACACTCTGGGCAAATCCTCAACGAATAAAAACTAACAAAACTGACCAATCACAAATTCTCTAATTTTTGCTCTCTTTCTCGGCCTCTCTCTCTCTCTCTCCAAGATATGCATATTTATGCGTCAAAAAGCCATCAATTGCTGGTCATCGTAATTTTTTGGGCAGTTCTAAATCTAAAGCCAAAGGCTTCAGAAGTGTTCAAATCGCTCCTCATCGTGAATAATTTACCACCATTCTAATTATTTAGCGCTTGGCAGCCATTTTCTCCAAACACCTTAGTAGAGCAGCCAATTTCCAGATGAGAAAAAAGACTAAAACAAACCCTATGAAGCTTGCCTCAGCTCATATTAGTATTCCTCTACGCACATGCCAGACTATCTGCCCACACGTTAAACAGGACCCCCCCCCCCCCCCCCCCCCCTACAAGTAATTCATTTCACTCATTCGTTCATACACTCATACACACAGACTCACTCACAGCCCGAAGGAAAGACGGAAATCACGTTTATTCGATAGCGTCAAACTCAAGAACTCGTTCTCTTCCTCCTAAATGAGTTGGAGAATATGCATTGAACAGGAGTACGCGGTTAAGAAAACATCTACATATGGTTGGAGGCAGCGGCATAAGAAACACTTGATTTGAGACGAATATTAAAACAAGGGCGGAAGAGCATTGTCCCTTGAAGTGACAGCTCCGTTTGATGGCTCCCATTTAATACACCGCGCTCAAAGCCGTCGCAGGCGCGGGTTTGGTCGGGGGGGGGCCTTTCCTCGTTCCTTCCATTTCGCTCGCTCTTTTGTTGTTCCCCTTATCTGGGACGTGGATTGACAGGCAGAGAATGGAGGTGGGCGAGTTCAAACTCCAAGTGACAGGGGGACAATTAATGCGTACGTAAAAATAAATAAATGCTTTGTTTTATTGCTGTTGTGAAAGGGTTGAACGTGATCGCAGAGAGCGATGGTCCAGGATGTGGATGCAGACGTTTTATAGGCATGGTCTGAAATGAATAATAATGGAGAATAGATAAAGAAAATGGGAAAGCTGTTGGAGAATCGAGATAATAAATGAACTTGTACGATATTGACCTGAAGTATATATTTGCTTTAACAAAATGAACCGACCGTCAAAAACACATTTTGTCGACGTTCGCTTTAGCTCATCGCACTTGACCAACAATTATAATTTATTATCATTTTAGCTACTTAAAAAATATAGATATCATGACGTACTGCCAAGCCATCAATTCAAGAGAGGTTCCGTCTATTAATCCCGGACAAGAAATCAGGAAACTTGAATGCAACAGATTAGGGTGACAATCAGAACAAGAGACACAATACCGTCCACTAAAGTCATCGAATTAGCAACTCATTCATGTTAGCCCAAGATGGCCCACATCGATCAACGCTGCCGTCAAACGGCTCCAAAATGGCTGACTCCAGCACCTCCAACAATGGCCGTCGACTCACCGTTAGAGATAGCGGTTGAGAATGAAGCACGGACAGCGGACACCACCGGGGCTGTGTCTGGGACGGTTCTGGAATCCATTATGGTATGAGATGTAGCCAAACCCAAATAAAGAAGAATGGCCGCGGCGGCCAGCCGTGCCGTAGGCTATTAAAGAACAATTTGCATAGTCACTGATTGATGACTTCAGAAGCCCAACTACACGGTTGGACGAGCACTAACCACATTTCAACCCCCCCGTCCTCTTAGCAACGCGGCCTCCACCCCGACAACATATAGTATCTATATTTTGTAAAGGCAGTCGTTCAGACCGGATAATAACCACTTGCACGCGCGCACACGCACACACAGTAAATGCAACCCGTACAGTACATTCTCGCTTGTATCTTACCAGCCCTCCCCCCCTAGATTTCTTCCATATTCTAATAACCTCTTGGATAAATACATTAGCGAGAGGATATAGCTGAAAGAACATGGGAGAAAAAGAGATGCTGAAACAGGGCAGTAGTCCAAACTATAGCCGAATACAGGCTGATATAGACCTGCTATAGTCAGCTACCAGCTGATATAGACCTGCTATAGCCAGATACCAGCTGATATAGACCTGCTATAGCCAGATACCAGCTGATATAGACCTGCTATAGTCAGCTACCAGCTGATATAGACCTGCTATAGTCAGATACCAGCTGATATAGACCTGCTATAGTCAGCTACCAGCTGATATAGACCTGCTATAGTCAGATACCAGCTGATATAGACCTGCTATAGCCAGATACCAGCTGATATAGACCTGCTATAGTCAGCTACCAGCTGATATAGACCTGCTATAGTCAGATACCAGCTGATATAGACCTGCTATAGTCAGATACCAGCTGATATAGACCTGCTATAGTCAGATACCAGCTGATATAGACCTGCTATAGTCAGCTACCAGCTGATATAGACCTGCTATAGTCAGCTACCAGCTGATATAGACCTGCTATAGTCAGCTACCAGCTGATATAGACCTGCTATAGTCAGCTACCAGCTGATATAGACCTGCTATAGTCAGATACCAGCTGATATAGACCTGCTATAGTCAGCTAC
Source organism: Gadus macrocephalus (assembly GCF_031168955.1). Lineage (NCBI taxonomy): Eukaryota > Metazoa > Chordata > Actinopteri > Gadiformes > Gadidae > Gadus > Gadus macrocephalus. The sequence goes on along the minus strand of NC_082400.1, from coordinate 15,725,393 downwards.
CAGCTGATATAGACCTGCGATAGCCAGATACCAGCTGATATAGACCTGCTATAGCCAGATACCAGCTGATATAGACCTGCTATAGTCAGATACCAGCTGATATAGACCTGCTATAGTCAGCTACCAGCTGATATAGACCTGCTATAGTCAGATACCAGCTGATATAGACCTGCTATAGTCAGCTACCAGCTGATATAGACCTGCTATAGTCAGATACCAGCTGATATAGACCTGCTATAGTCAGATACCAGCTGATATAGACCTGCTATAGTCAGATACCAGCTGATATAGACCTGCTATAGTCAGATACCAGCTGATATAGACCTGCTATAGCCAGATACCAGCTGATATAGACCTGCTATAGTCAGATACCAGCTGATATAGACCTGCTATAGTCAGATACCAGCTGATATAGACCTTCTATAGCCTGTAGGCTGATTTGGCCTTCTAAGGTCCTGTTATAGGCTAATGTAGACCTGCTATAACCTGCAGGCTGATATGGGCTTCTATGGTCCTGTTATAGGCTGATATAGGACTAGTACTGGTACAGGCTGATATAGGTCTATCATTATGATAATGAAAGATTTGGTAGGAGGGGTTCCCTCATATACATGCAAATGTTTGTCCGAGAAAGGTCAGCTCATCTGTATAAAGCGATTAGAACGTTTCGCTACAGTGCCTGGGCTTTCAGCAGGGCAGCCAAAACAGTCAACCCTCACTCATGTGATGGTAATTACTTCTTGAATAGCAGTCACTGTAAAGAGCTCCACCAATTTCACACAACGCAAAAAAAACAGATTTGCATCCCTGATTAAAAAGCACAACGGACAGTGAGCATAAAATGTAGTGGCAGAGATTTAGTGGACTAAAAACAACCACTGTGTAACAACCACTCGTTATTTGTTTTTATCTTCCTGCCGCCTGTCGTACCCCATAATCCTCGGTTTGCTCCGGTTCCCGTGACAACCCCATTTTATTGGGGGGGGGGAGCTGGTCTCTCGTGGCCCCGGCTCGCATGAAAACAATGGCCATGCAGGGCCGACGTTCGTGCCAAGCACAGCCGCTACAAGGTTCCGGCTGGTTCCACACACACACACATTGTGCTGTCTCGCTCTATAGGGTCTCCCGGAAGACATAGATGGGGCCCCCCGCCCCCCCCCCGCCCCCCCCGCCCCCCCGC
>NC_082400.1:15714213-15719213 GCF_031168955.1 Gadus macrocephalus | reverse complement strand
ATGATATTTCTAAATGTGAATTTCAGTAAGTGCGTTTATTGACCTCGACGTGCATTTTTTTGGTTTTCCACAAATGTGTATGTAAAAAAATAATCTGTACTATTTAAAGGGTAGGTTAGCTTTTTTAATTACTGATGTTTGTGTGGTAAAATTGTCAAAGATCACAAAATGTGGTCAAATCGCTAAATGTGACTGAACACAGAATAAAAATCTAACCCGAGCATTAAATAAAAATAAGCCAACGGGTTAAAGTCGCATGGATCAGACCTAAGCAGCTTCTATAGGGCTCCACTTTCTTGTCACAAACTGCTGATGACTTCCTTCTCTCGATTAAATACCATTTATTTATTACGCTATGGTTTCCAGCCCAGTAGACAGGCCCGCTCAGAGCTTTGGCACACGACGACCAACCATAATATGATGTGTACTTCTTTTTCCAAGTCGTGTATGTAAAGTTAATGGCCTCTTAAATGAACTGTCAATCGTGCCGCTGTTCGGCCTGTCCCCGGCCCGCCAACCGGGCAAATTCCTTCTTTGTTTTTTCTTTTATAGCGTGAAAAAATAAAATATTGCCAATCCCCTTGCTTTCCCGCCCACCATCACTCCCCTCGCTTCAGTGCGGACCGCCATGACACTTCTCCTCTGTCCTGTCAAACCGTAGGGGGTTGAGGATGAGGGGGGGGGGGGGGGGATTTAAGCATTGGTCCGTGTGGATCCCTTGTTTTTACACCACTGCTCGGCCACGAGCGAAGTGTCATAGTGAGAGCATTTTTTAAATTGGGTTTTAGCGGATAGTTGTTCCACGACACTGTGTTAATGCACGTCGGTAAGAGACAGTTGTTAATAGTGTCAACTGCTACTAGGGATCCACGGTGGTTACATTACTATTAAAATATTATTACGATTACATTTGCTGATTATTAAAGAGGACGAGACATTTCTATGCTGGGCTTTTTTTTTTTGCGGTGGGATTTTTATACCACCAGTCTCTTCCAGACATTTTTTCCGGGCCTTTCTATTTATTCCATCAGGGCCAATGGAATATTCTAGAATGGGCAATGAGGAGGGAAGGTGAGGTGAGGGCGAGGGGCGGGGGCAGAATACTCCATCCTTGTCTCAATCTCATCATGAAACGCATTTAAACCAGCTGGGCTCCGGTTTGCCAGTCAGTCTCTAAAAAGCAGTGCTCTCTGGTTAAATATTCATGCTGCCCTTCTCTTTTATTCAGGCTTTAAGGTTTTTCCGAAAGGTATGAAAAGCCCTGTATTGGTGTTGCTAGGGCGCGGGCTAAATGGAGCAGGACATAGTTCCTGGTGGGCCTGGGCCCAGAATCCGGCTGCTGGGAACAACTGTGTTTGTCACACCCCGCAGGAGCAAACTCAACTGGGGATCAAACCCGACATATAAAATCTACAATTAATTTGAGCACACATAAAAGAGTCGGAGCAAGACATAGAAAAATTGAAGCGCGAGTTTCCTTAAGGAAGAAAAGTCATTATTTCCCAAAGCATTTAGTGAGTTTCACCTTTTTTTGTCCTCACATAAACGCTGTTAGCAGCACTTTGCTAGAAAGCTACTGGAACTTGTTTTGCCCTTGAGTCTAACCTGCTTGTAATGAGTCCTTTGTAATCTTCTGTTGGACTCCTTTTTAATTGACAAAAGCACGATCAAAGGAAACTTCATAGTTAGGACTAAGCATAAATCATGTATTAATTAAGGGGGGATGTAAGGATTCTTTTTTTTCCCCACAGACTGGATTCAAATACAACAGTAGCGTACCCCCGAATAGCTAAACTAGATGCTAATTAGAAGTTTTACAAAGTAACAAGGGAAGAAAAAAAACGTTTTGGCACATTTTGTCAAACACGTCACCTGCCCTGAATCAACGAGGGAGCCAAACTTTTTTCCGCAACGTATTTTGCTAACGTGACAAAACCGAAGAAGAAATAAAGAACAACACTGTCAGCAGCCCATTTGCTTTGAACGTCACAGGCGGCGCCAGTCAACATCACACGACGTGGCGTCACGTTGACTCGCGTTCTGCAAACGACTCTGGCTGACGGGGAAGAAAGAACGACAACGACTGAAACGCAAAAAGAAGAAAAAAAAAACATCGTCAGGGAGAAGCCGGGAGCTAACACGACAGCGGCCATCGCCACGAGTCCCACAGTGGATCATCTAATTAGCCGTTTGGTCGAAGATTAAGACAAATGATCAATTCACTGCCCTCGTTTGAAACAATCAAGCCAATGCTATTGGCACAGCGATGTCCGATCGATCGGCCAGCCTCTTCCCCACCTCCGGAACCCACGGCGAACAAAGCACAGAACCGGAAAAAACTCCCGATCCTGATCGGCCCCTCTGACGAGGAAGCGGATAAAAATTGATTCACCGATAACCTTGAGGTGTGAACGCCGCAGACAAATCACATGCCCACAAAAAAAGCCATTTTTCTTGCCGTGACTCATTAACCCGCCATTTTGTACATTGAGGTGAGGAAGAAGGGGTGGGGGGAGGGGGGGGGGGCGACACCATTGTGCTGGAGGACACTCGGCCAGTCTCATGGGGCTGAGCAGAAGGAATTAAACTCACAAATCACTTAGGATCTGCCATTCCAAGCCGCCGGGCTGAGAGCTGCTCCACGCGTCTAAATACAAAGTAATTAGGGGTGAGGCCTTCCTGTAGACCTACGGACTGTTTTCAGAGCACGTGTGTGTGCGTGTGTCTGTGTGTAAGTTTTATCTTCGTGTGTGTGTGTACGTTTTATCTTTGTGCGTGCGTGCGTGTATATGGTAGCGTCAGCGAGGAGATAATCATGGACTTAAATGTGCATGCTGAAGCGACTCCACATCATGACAATTCAAGCAAAAAGCTGGACAGCCGAACATACAGGTGTGAAATCCTAAGACACCTTCACTCACAACAGCGCGATTACTGGGTGAACCTGCGCCTACAGGGTAAACTCGCATGCCTACAGTGCGCGGACCCAGCAGTTTCACATTCGGCGCTCCATAATCCAGCTACTATTCTAAATGTGTAATCAAAGCAAGACTGCAAGCACTCCCGACTCAATATAACCTTTCACTATGGTTTCCAAACCATCATGAACCATTCTGCTTATTGCATAACAATAAACAATTGAATCAACAGCGCACATATTGAACGGATGCCCCGCATTTAAAGGACTGTACATTGCACGTCACGATCAAATTGTGGAAATTACAGCGAATGAACTACGCAAAGTAAATGGACTAAGCACAATACACACAAATGAAAAAATACAACTTAACTGGTTCAGACATTTAAATGATAACTCCCTAGAAAGTGTTCTTAGAGACTCTCCAAATACTCCTGACATTGTTGTTGATCTTTTAAAAACCATTGTGATTCTGGAAGTGGGTTGTTGCTTTGACGTGTATATGGACCTGAGTTTCTCTGAAAGATGTTAAAATACCAGCCATTAATACATGCTTTAACAGTAGGTGGTGATAGCACAAAGCTAGTTGTACTCATTTATGGTAGCCTTGGACATGTCCATGGACTCTGTATTAGAAGATTGCTGGACTCAATAAGAAGAACTCTAAGCAAATAGCCAAGTACTGCTCTGTGTCAGCAATCATAGGCAGTCTGTATATGGAACAGGCGCTGTCGTCTCTACCCATAATATAACTTGAACTATATATTTATCTCTACCGATTCACCTGTTCTGGATACCTGCAGTGTTTGTGTTGTTTTGGACATAATAGGCTCTTTACTAATGGTTGGATGCTATGGTGTTGTAGTATTGGTCATTCCAAATAAATTACTCAAATGTGTCTCTGTGTGTGTGTGTTTTGGTGTGTGTGTGTGTGTGTGTGTCTACCCGCGTGTGTTTATATGTGTCGTGTGTATCTCTCGGTGTGTTTGTGTCCGTGTGTGTGTGTCTTTGTGTATCTGTGTGTGTGTGTGTGTCTTTGTGTATCTGTGTGTGTGTGTGTGTGTCTCTCGTGTGTTTGTGTCCGTGTGTGTGTCTCTCGTGTGTTTGTGTCCGTGTGTGTGTGTCCGTGTGTGTGTCTCTCGTGTGTTTGTGTCCGTGTGTGTGTGTCCGTCTCTCATGTGTTTGTGTCCGTGTGTGTGTGTGTGTGTGTGTCCCCGTCTCTCGTGTGTTTGTGTCCGTGTGTGTGTGTGTGTGTGTGTGTGTGTGTGTGTGTGTGTGTCCGTGTGTGTGTGTGTGTGTGTGTGTGTGTGTGTGTCCGTGTGTGTGTCTCTCGTGTGTTTGTGTCCGTGTGTGTGTGTGTGTCCGTCTCTCATGTGTTTGTGTCCGTGTGTGTGTGTGTGTGTGTGTGTGTGTGTGTGTGTGTGTCTGTCTCTCGTGTGTTTGTGTCCGTGTGTGTGTGTGTTTGTGTCCGTCTCTCGTGTGTTTGTGTCCGTGTGTGTGTGTGTGTTTGTGTCCGTGTGTGTGTGTGTGTGTGTGTGTGTGTGTGTGTGTCCGTGTGTGTGTGTGTGTGTGTCCGTGTGTGTGTGTGTGTGTGTGTGTGTGTGTGTGTTGTGTGTGTGTGTGTGTGTGTGTGTGTGTGTGTGTCCGTGTGTGTGTGTGTGTGTGTGTGTGTGTGTCCGTGTGTATAGGTGTGTGTGTTGGGGTTAATGTGGATGGATGAAGCCCTACATCAGAGGTCGGCTGACAGGCCATGGGGGGGGGGGGGGGTCGAGGGTCCGTGTGGAATGGCGGTGAGCAGCGCTGGCTGCTTTAACGCCCCCCCCCCCCCCGCCCCGAGTTACTTGATTAACGCTCCGCTGTCGGCCGTACCGTCGTGCTGTCTGTCTGTCGCCCACCACCTGACGGACGGACGGGGAGGAGACAGAGACAGAGAGCTCCAAGAGAAAGAGAGCGAGCTAGAGAGATAAATAACTAAATTAACTATTGATGAGCGATAGAAAGACATGTTTTCCGTCCATACAATGGGACGACTCAAGAAAAGTAACGATGATTTATGGCGGCTAATAACGCTGATGTGAGGATC
>NC_082400.1:15711838-15714113 GCF_031168955.1 Gadus macrocephalus | reverse complement strand
GCCTCTTAATCTAAGAACATTTTCCATTAGGCTAATCAGCAAAACACAAATTTCTAAATGCCATGGGATAGTTAGCGGCAATGGCCCTGGACCAGCGAAGCTGTGCTGTGCCGCCGACTCACAGATAAAGAGGCAGTCCTCTCTTCTCAAATACACACACCTTTTTTTTTTATATGCCCTTTTTGACCGGAATAGTTCACGGTCTATTAATTTTACAAAGGAAGGAATGGCAGCTGGGATTAGCGACGTAGCATTCCGCTTCTATGCATTTCTTCTTTTTTTTTACGATGCTATTAGACGCTTGGAGAAAATGTAAAAATGTACCACAGAAAAGAGGATGCATTTAAATTGTGGTTTAGCTAATCTAAAGGGAATATGGAGCGATGTGATTATCCGTTTTCATAAAAAAAAATATATAGACATACATCTTGGATGCAGTGTTTTATAAAGGTGATATCTAATCAATAAATCTGTCATCTGACACATTTTGATGTGAACAGAGTGCTCCTGGGTGTCATTTGAATGCCTACACGATCATATTGATACAAATTGAACCTGTCATTCATTTAGAAAAGGTTCTTACAAGACATTATAGGCTCACGGATGTGCAATAAAGAAGAAAGAAAAAACATTGTCTTTGCCACCAAATTTGCCTGATCTGAAAAAAAGCACCTATGCTTTTACCATTTGGGGAGCATGAAAGAGACAGCGTCCGATTGCATGAATATTGATCACAATAGGTCCTTCTCTCTCTCTCTCTGCTGTCTAAATTAGGAACATTTCCTTTATCGAGATGGGCCTAGTCTCCCCAGACCAACCGGATATTCCCATTTATGTTTTGCAATGAGTATTAGTATGGCCCTCCCTGGTTAGGCGGTCATTTATTTCAAAATATGGCCACAGCCTTACATTGTAAAAAAAATATCCAGATCAGAGTAATCTCGGGTTCATTTTACTTTTGCTGAATCAAAAAAAAAAACATAATAATCTTTGAAAATATCATAATTCATTATTATTCATTATTCATTATTTTTCTGAATTTTCTGTTTGTTATGAGTTAAAACTTCCGCCCCCAAGTGCTGATTGGTCAAAGTATTTTGGGCTTTTGGAAAAGGCTTTCAATGGGATCAAGGCCAGACCGACCTGCAGAGAGGAGCCGAAGGGGAACCGGCGAGGTCGGGATCGTCTCACAAGGCTGAGGCTGACCTGCAGCGTGCAGCCTCCACACATCAAACTGTATCGCTCCATCAGAATCAAAAACAAAAGCATCAATAGAACCATTTTGTGTGCGCACTTCAAGAACAGCTCTTGAAAGAGGCTGGTACAGCATAAAAGGTCCATCCAAGTGTGCTAATGGCTCACAATGATACTCCTAATCAATGAGCTCCCAAAACTCTGAAAAATGGAAACCCCTCATGCATTACGTTGAATAATTTGCTAAAGGACTTCAGGTTTTTTCAGTCTGTTTCCTATTTTCCGATAATTTTGGATGTACGAAATTAATGTCGACAGCCAGTTTTGAAAATGGTCTCGTATTAAAGAACGATGCAGCTGAAATTGTCCAAAACAGTCTGCAATGTAATACTTTGGGGCCAACCGTCAATGTATGTCATCTTGAAGTGCTTGTGTTTTGCCACTGACAGGCTCAGATGATATTCTAACATTAGGGAGAGGATCCTTGTCTGTTTGTTATTGTCGCCATCCAGGAATCATTCAAGGATTCAAGCATCCTCTGAAACCTCTTTGTTGCAGAACAGCTCCCTATTGTCCTGATAATCTCACCTCTCTTTCACCAGATCTTTAAATAACACTAAACTATGCTTTATCTATTCCTCGCTCACGTTTCCCCCCCGATCTATTCTTGAAACAACTAAGCTCTCTTGAGGATTGTCAAGTCAAGCAAAGGTAAAGAAAGAAGGTGTTGCGTAATTTCTCCCCAAAATAGGATCATTTTTATTCTTTAATGAGCACCCAAACTCCATCTTTAGCACCTGACAATGAGTCATTAGATGTACCTGACTTCTGTACTGAAACCAGTAGACACGTGGTTTAGACGAGGTGAATGGATACGTATGCTCCTTTCAAATGACAAAAGGTGAAAAGAACCACATACACATACACTGTCGCTCACTTTTAGTTGATAAAAAAACCCAAAAGGTCCAAACTGTTGAAGCACACAAAAAAAAATACCTCGTCCACTCTCTCCCGGCCTTGCCACCATGGTACATGTCCTGGGTCAATTCCGATCAATTGGGTCTCCCCCCCGGGTACGAAT
>NC_082400.1:15661838-15706838 GCF_031168955.1 Gadus macrocephalus | reverse complement strand
GATAAGTCGGCACCCTTCCAACAAAATATAACAAAAACAGACTTGGTAAATCTAAACACTTTGTACACACACACACACACGCGGGTGTGTTTAGATTAATGACGATACCCTAATGAACACAAACACACACACACACACACTAATTGAGCGAGTACATGGATTTCGTGTAGCTAGCAGTGTGTTCGCAAGCCATGCCCCCCCCCCCCCCCCACGGCTAAGAATCATTACCAGTCCGTGTGTGTGTTGTTGCCCAGCGGGAGACGCCGGGGCAGACTGGCGTCGTTTGGGATTAAAGTATTATTGCTGCACATCAAAGGGGGGTAATAGCCCTGCGATACACCGTCGAAAAAGTGTAATCTTGTTTTTTCCCCTCTCTCTCTCTCTCTCTCTCTCTGTGGTTTGTTTCTCCCTTGAAGACGTCAGATTCCCACGAGCCTCAGGTAAAGGGGCTGAGATACATTAGATAAACACACTGCCGGAACGCCCTGCGGCACACCATAAACAGAACTCCTGCTGCTGGAGTCGAACCGAAAATAAAAGTACATCCCAAACTTTGCCACCTTTTTTTCCCACTCGCAGCGTTTCGGATGAGCATACGCGCTATGAATATTGTAGCATTTCCTCCACTTTTGCCCCGCTTGTTGTCGGGATAATTCATCCATGAGGGTAAAGCCAAGTCAATTTATTTTCCACGCTTTATCGAGGTCCCCGGTCTCATCTTGGCAACCTATGATTTCCCTCATTGACTCGTATTTTGATACAGCCTGCATAAAGTTGATTAAACAACATTTCATCCGCCTTCGCTCCTTCAGAACAAACTAATCGGCAGCTCCTCACGAGAACGGCGGGGAAGAGGAGGGGAGGCGGGGTCAACACGGGGCAGATCTCAAAATACAACAAAATCAGGGGTGAACCGATTGATAATCAATCAGTGCCTACTGCCTGTTCGACCGGTACTCCCTGTGTCAGCAGCCTCAACGTGGCGCAGCCTTGCTAATATGGTTCACAAAGGAGGTTGACCCCAGCCCACCCTGCCCTCGCTAGCATCGGGCATGTCGGCCTCTGCCAGAACTGCAGGAAGAACAACATTTAAATAGCATTCTTTTTCTGTGTTTTTTTTGGATGCGGCGATCTCTGCAGGGATCGAGATGACTAAGTGCTTTGCGGATGGAAAAAGAAACGGCGTAGTCAGCGGTTGTGGACCAAGGCACCCAGAGAACACCCTGAGAACAACCCTCCCTCCCAGCTGACGGGGAGAGCAAAGCCTGCCACCAACACACACGTAAACACAAACACACAAACACACGCACACAGTGGTTGTCTACTCTAGACGACACCGAGCGACCTCTGCGGACGGAGTCACGGGGGCCCGCTGACGAATGGTGCTCACAAGCAAGGTGACTCTAAAGCCCAGTTCAGACCAAAGATTCACCTTGCAACGGCTTGCAACGAGACGGTTTTAGAACGTCGCAGGGGCGGTGTGAACGGGTCGTTGCAAGGCGTCGCAAGGCGTTGCAAGGAGTCGCCTGAGATTGAACATGTCAAATCGCAAGGTCCAGTTTTAGAACGCGGCGATTTAACTATTCCTCTTCAGCCAATCACAGCACAGAACAACTTGTACGTCACGGCCTTACTCCGTCCCGGTACCGTACTGTCCACTCCAGCATACAAATATCCGAAGATGGCAGACTTCTGGTCCGAGGAGAGGGAGGAGAACTTAATTCAGTTGCTGGAGGATCAACCTGTCCTATACAACGTTGGTCGATATCCCCGACTTCCAGCTCTCTACACAGATTGGCGTAGGCACCCTGTTTCTGCCGCTGAAGTACCCAACTGCGGCTCCATATTCTTGGCTTTATAACTCGCCGTCTTCTCCTTTTCATGTTTAAGTTATCCATCTCCAAGTAATAGTTGAGCCGATGGTGAACAAAGACAGATCAAACTGAAATTCAACTCACGGAAAATGCAATGTGTCCAACAACGGGTAATCTAAACTAACTGTAAGCTCCAGCTATTTACTCCAATGCAGATGTAGTGGAGAATGTCAAAACACAGTAACTCTAGCCTACTCTCAAGCAAAATAAAAATAAAACTAATTGCAAACCTAACTAATCACAAACCTAACTAATCTAACCTAACCTACGCAAATGATGATGTTGCGGCTCTCAGCTGTGCCAGAGCGTTCACAGTTGCTATGGAAACCACCTAGCGTCGCAGCCCGTTGCAGCGCATTGCAGCCAGTGTGAACTGCCCAGTTTTAGAACGTCGCAGCCCGTCTCGTTGCAAGGCGTTGCAAGGCGTTGCGAGTTGCAAGCCGTTGCAAGGTGAATCTTTGGTCTGAACTGGGCTTTAGCCCCTGTGGGGTCACACACACACACACACACACACACACACACTGTGGCATCCCGCCACGTGGTCCTCGGCCTGGACGGGCCCGGGGTACCGTGGAGGACGGGGTGTACCACCCCCACCCACCAGCCGGCGATGGAGAGCAGCCCTTTCGGCACCCCAATCAGGGTGATTGGGGGACACCTGGCCGAAAGCACCGGAGCCATCTTAAAAGGAGGACCAGCACAGCACAGCACGGCTCGGGAGACCAGGAACAAGGACGTAGTAAGCGCTCTGGTCCACGAGCAGCTAGAGGCTCACGGAGACCCTAGAGACCGCGTCTGCATTGTCTGATTTAAGTTGTCTGCAATAAATGCCTGCCATGGCTATAAACCCTACGCAAAGCGAGTTTTGTCAGTGGAACCCGGCTCATTTGGGTAGCGGGTTACCACAACACACACACACACACACACACACACACACACACGCACACGCACACACTGTACTTTATGTTTTTGTGTGTGGGTGTGTTTTGTGACAACACAGATGTTGGTGTGGCTTTTTTATGCGTGTGTGCGTGTGTGTTGGCGCGTGTGTAAGTTGCATATACTTGTTTAAAGTTCAGTTTAAAGTCTTGCGCTTATGAATAACATGAATGTTAATTGGTTTGTTCCCTAGGTTCATTTACCTTAAACTTCAAAAAAGATATTTCTAGTTTCAATTTGACAAAGGGAAGCTCTTAATAAATCACAGCTTAAAAAAGTAAAACTGTATAATTGTGCTTTTGTGTTGGGTAACTTTTGCTTTAAAGTTCTAATGACATTTTGGGGTTTCACAAATACACAAAAACATGATATGAGAATAACACACACATAAATAACATAATGCACACACACACACACACACACACACACACACACACACACACACACACACACACACACACACACACACACACACACACACACACACACACACACACACACACACACACACACACACAGTAAGCAATAGCTGTTATCTAGTTGATGAAAATAGCTCTATTTGGCAGAAGCCTCTTAGGACTAGGAGATAGTGGTGGAAATTAGGGTATATAAAAGCCTTCCTACTGGGAACAACAAAAGCCATTAATGCTCCGTGTGTACTTCACGTGTGTGTATGTGTGTGTGTGTGTGTGTCTGTGTCTCTCTGTAAGTGCGGAATACATATGGATGTGCTTGTGTGCATTTACCGGCTGAACACTATGCTGGCGTTTGTGTGCGAGCACGCTGGTTTTGTGCCAGCTTGCGCGCGCACGTGTGTGTGTGTGTGTGTGTGTGTGTGTGTGTGTGTGTGTGTGTGTGTGTGTGTGTGTGTGTGTGTGTGTGTGTGTGTGTGTGTGTGTGTGTGTGTGTGTGTGTGTGTGTGTGTGTGTGTGTGTGTGTGTGTGTGTGTGCGCGCGCGTGTGTGTGTGTGTGTGTTCATGCACGTGTATCTTTTGTGCTGAGTGGCTAGAGGTGAGGAGTCACAGGATTTAGAGCCCTCCAACAAATCCACTCACACCCCTTTCCTCTGTTTAGCGCTCTCTCTCTCTCTTTCTCCCCTCTGTTTAGTAGTATCTCTTTCTCTCCTGTTTAGCTCTCTCTCTCTCTCTCCTCTGTTTAGCTCTCTTCCTCTCTGTTAAGCGGTCTCTCTCTCTTGCTCTTCCTCTAGCTCTCTCTCATTCCTCATGTTTAGCTCTCTCTCTCGTTCTCTTTCCACCTCTTCTCGGTTTAACTCTCATGTCTCATGCTCTCACTCTAACGTGGTCCGTTTGGCTCCCTCCATCCTCTCAATCCATCCCCCTCTACTCAGCCCGACCCCTGTGTATAGCTCTCTCCCCATCTCTCCCTCTCTCCTTCCATCCGTCAGCCCTCTACCTCCTTCTACTCCTGCGTCTCTCTCTCTCTCTCTCTCTCTCTGAGTCTCTCTCTCTCTCTATGTAACTCTGCTGCTCTCTCTCGATCTCTCTCTCCCCCTCCCTCCCTCCCTCTCTCTCTCTCCCCCCTCTCCCCCTCTCTCTCTCCACCTCCATCCCTCTCTTTAGGTCCTCTCCCCCCCCACCCCCCTCCCTCTCCCACTTTCCCATGGTTTTGATTTGGAAGCAGAACTCAATTCCACACACCCTGAGAGCCGTTGATAAGGGGCCCCGGCGGGTTCCACTGTGGCCCCGTAGAGGAACACAGTGTGCCCGCAGAATGGCAGAAAATCGAATTCCTCAGAAGACAATGAGGTCCATTTGTACAGTTAAGCCCGGATGAAAGGACCACATTTAGCCCGCGCGAGGTCTCAGCCGCCTTATCTCTCCCTGCTGGTCCATTGTCGCCCCGAGTGAAAGAAATACAAATTACGTAAGAGAAGGGAAAGTTGCTGTTGTTTTTGTTGTTTTAATTACGAGGAGAAGCCCCCGTGCTTCCAGATATTATCCCTTTCAATACTTATTTTAGAGCTGTTAAAGAGAATGGGTTTTATTAATGTGGAATTCATTGAATTTGAGTGCTGCGCCCATATATGGAGTTGTTCCTGAGAGGCTGCTCTCCAGGGTCCTGAACCGTACCGATACCCTCCTCATGCTGTCGTGGATAAACAGGGGCTCCACAATATGAATACAAATACTAAAGCTATACCAATACTAACTAAACAAGTAGGACGTGTTTTTTTCAGACCATAAATAACAAGATGAAGTACATGCCAATAAGGGACATCTTAAAGGTGTCATTGCATCATTTTTTCATAATTTTTTGCGGTGGTCACTAGTAGCAACGAATGACCTGTGAGTCGGTTTTGGTGAAAACAATGCTCTGGTGCTCCTGTTTCACACAGTTCTAGTGTGGTGGAGGAGGTGGGCGGGGAGGAACGACATGAATTTGGCTCTTACTCATGAATATTCATGACATGAGAGACTTCCAGAGAGACTCATAGAGAAGGAGCGAGAGACACACAGAGAGAGAGAGTCACAGAGACAGAGAGAGACAGAGACAGAGACAGAGAGAGTCACAGAGAGAGAGAGAGCGAGAGAGAGAAGGAGAAAGAGAGAGAGACAGAGAGAGAGTCACAGAGAGAGAGACACACAGAGAGAGGGAGAAGGAGATAGTCACAGAGAGAGAGACACACAAAGAGAGGGAGAAGGAGAGAGTCAGAGAGAGAGAGACAGAGAGAGGGAGAAGGAGAGAGAGTCACAGAGAGAGAGAGACAGAGAGAGGGAGAAGGAGAGAGAGTCACAGAGAGACACACACACAGAGAGGGAGAAGGAGAGAGAGCCACAGAGAGAGAGAGAGACACAGAGAGAGGGAGAAGGAGAGAGAGTCACAGAGAGAGAGACGGAGAGATCCCTTCACTGCGGGCATCGCGGCCCGGGCACTCCCGCGTCTCCCGTCGTGCCCCCTGGTGAATGAATGAATGAATGAATGAATGTCCAATCCAACCATTTCTTCCTCAACTCTTCTTTCTTGGCCAAGAGATGCAACGTTGATTTGTTATCGCGACCAATAGCACAGACACAAACTTGTTCCGCAATGTAAGCACCTTGCTGTTACCTCCTACCTGCCGAGATGGGCTCTGTGTCACCTGACCGCAAAATCTATATTGTCTATCCGTGGGCCGTCACAAGCCAAGGTGGGCGAGGCAATCGAGGCCGGAGAACATTTTCACGCTCGGTATGCATATGCAACTCCGAGTGACATAGAATATAACGAATTCAACTAAATATCGGATACAACAATAATTATAGTTATAATGTATTTGAACACCTGTCTAGTGTTAAACGCTAGTATTCCTGAACAAAAGAGAAAGCCTATTTCCGCCCTGAAATGAACGACACCAGTCCTATGGGGATTAAACCAGCGCAAATGTTTAACAACAGCTAAGCCGCTTCAACCTTATCTGCATCCGACACAAAAGTTGAGTGAGTTAGTCCTCGCACGGGCTTGCCAAAAACGCACTTTAACTTTTCCCATCATCGACAGACGACGGCCGCGATCGCTGGAACCAATTATAACAAAAGTACAGTCTGGCTAATTGATAACATTTTGCGATATAATGTGGGATAATCAGCAATAAGGGAACACGGTTGGCGGCGTGTGGGTCCAGGCGTGTGTGCGGTGAGGCGCGACGCCATTAGCGCAGGTTTCTCCTCATTACCTAAACGTCACATTGATTCGTCCAATGGTGCGGTAAATGGAACAGGGCCTCCGGTCAACGATCCATCTGTAAATGCTTTTCTTGTGTCCTGCGAGTGTGGGCGGCGGCATCACGTCATCTCCCTGCCCAGGCACACGCACATTTGACACACACTACACACCATCAACACAATCACACCTACCGCCAAATGCACTGTCTACACTTTCCTAGCCTAGCATGTTTCAAAACCAGCCCGGCTCCTAAACATATCGATGTATTTGTGTAAACATTTCTTGCGTTTCTTAAGATCGCTATAGTGCTCTCGGTGGGGGGGGGGGGGGGGGAGAGGCAGAGAGAGAGAGAGAGAGAGAGAGAGAGAGAGAGAGAGAGAGAGAGAGAGAGAGAGAGAGAGAGAGAGAGAGAGAACGATAGCCGATGGGATGTACTCGGTTGTTTTGTATACAGTACACGAGACAAAGAACTGGGCAGAGAGCCGGATGCGAAGGCCTTACTTATATAGATCGTAAGCAGAGACCAGGAGAGAATAGCAACCCTTCATTGTATCGTCACTGTCTACAAAGGTTCCCTACAGAGTGCCTGGGCACCAGAAGCTAGTTTTAGAGCAAATAGCTGCTTATCCACCTCCTTCCTCCCTCTCTTTCTCTTCGACTCCCGTACCCCTTTTCCACAAAGGCAAGATGGAAATGGCGCCGTAATGATGTGTTTCCACAAGGGGCCTGGCGTGACCTGCTGTGACATTCACAGGAATCCTCTTCCAGTGCACCCATGTGTTGTGCTGACATTTCTGGGGTTCCTTTCCACCTGCAACTGGCTCTCTCGCCTCGGGATCCCCCAGCCCCTAGTTCTCCCACCGCCTCCGACAGGCGACGTGGATGGTAACAATTGGTACAATGCAACCAGCATCAACCCAAGTGTACAAACAAGTTTGATCCAAGGGGTTACTTAGTGTGCCGTGGCTTTAAATAGACATGCCATTGAGTCATTTATCCACAAGATTTCGTCCTTGCTTATTAAGGGAGTTCGTTCTTGCCCTCTCTTGGGCTTGGGTTGGGGTTAGGGGGTGTCATACATATACGACCGGTTAAGACCTTTGAGACTGTAAGGGTGACTAAGGGCTATACAAATACAAGTGAATTGAAAAGGCTTTCTCTCTCTCTTTCATGCAAATATATATCTTAGGGTCTCCGTATTTGGGCCCTGTGATGTCGGAAGTGCCGCGTGCCAGACGAAAGAAGGGAGGGGAGTTGAGGGGAGGTGAATAAAGTCTTGATGAGCTCAGGTTTTTTTTTTTGGCAGGGTCCCGCCCGCGAGGAATAGAGGGAGAGGCAGAGAGATGTTTTATTGGCATTGATTGGAACATTATGCTGTGCATTGTAGGAGGATTATTACATTAACTGCTCTCACTTAATCACATTGAGAGCACGAGAACAAGATGTCATATGTCGCAGTCTCCCTGACGACACTGCGTTTATTCCTCATAGGGGATTGGCTGTCTTGGTCTCCCCAGAAGCTGTCCAGCTTCCCTAATAAAGGTTTGTGGGTTTTTTCGGGGGGAGGGGAGATGTGTGGGGGGGAGGAAAGAGGGGAGTCAGTTCATCCGAGCTATGATTTATGTTGTGTGCCCGCTCAACACAATAAGTGTGCGGATGTTCCCAATTGTCGAGTTTCTCCATTTCCCCCCCGTTTGTTTTTTGAGATGAACTGCCAACGTTCTCCGGAGAACAATAAGGAAAAAAAAAACGAAAACCGAAACGGAAAATGCCACTCCAGCAAACCCTGGTGGCCGGCGTGCAGAGGTTGGGTTTCCACACGTGTTCCTCAACATCCTTTGCTCTCAGCTCCCTGACACCTGCTTGAGGGATGACCCCTCAAGAAGGCCTTTACAGCTTCAAAAAACTGTTGAGTAAAGTAAAGTGGTTTTTTTTTTTACTTGGTATGCCTACTATGCTACTATCCCTCGACAGTGGCCCTCACCGTGTGGGCGGGTGGGGCAAATTGTGCCTTGTCAGTATCTATAAAACTATTGCACCTTGGAGTCCAACACTTATCTGCTCCTGTCTCTTTAGCTACCTCTCTACTGTGTTTTAACGCTCTCTCTCTATTGCGTTTTAACACTCTCTCTCTCTCCTGCTTTCTATCGCTCTCTCTATTGCTTTGTAAGTCTTCTCCTCTATTGCCCTCCTACTCTCTCTCTCTATTGCTTTCTAATTCTGTCTCGCTTCCTAACTCTCTTCTTCTCTATTGCTTTCTAACTCTCTTGTGCGTTCGAACTCTCTCTCTATTGCTCAGTTACTCTCTTACTCTCTTGTCTGTTTCCTAACGGTCTGTATGCTCAGACTGATGTGCCTTGATGTCAGTGTGGTCCTTATTGCAAGACCGGTCCTCAACCAGATACCTAGCGTAAAATCGAAATGCTCAATTTATTCTGATGTTCCATGATGACTAATGACCATTGAGCAAAGGC
The DNA here is from genome assembly GCF_031168955.1 of Gadus macrocephalus. Classification (NCBI taxonomy): domain Eukaryota; kingdom Metazoa; phylum Chordata; class Actinopteri; order Gadiformes; family Gadidae; genus Gadus; species Gadus macrocephalus. The sequence continues at coordinate 15,697,888 of NC_082400.1, read as the reverse complement.
GATTGCTGCAGTGAAGCTGCCACCAGGGAGAATAATGGTGCAACACTGTTAACCCACTTCCCCCCCCCCCCTTCATGGCTATTAAGTGCTTTGTGCTGTTCTGCAGGTGTCATCATAAGCAAAGTGCACCAGGTGTCAACAATGCCATTGAGCTTTCTAAACTGTTGCCAAAAAAAATAAAATAAGGACTTGAAAGCTGCCTCATTGCTTACCAAGACATTAAAACAACACTGATTAATATTCCATGGTTTAGCCTTCTTACACAGGCCAAAATAGACCATTATTCCTGCAACAATGCAAGGGCCAATTGAAATTCTCCATTGTCCACTTTGCACAATTCACCAGCCGCGAGGAAAGGCTAATTTCTTCAGAGGATAAGCAAAAACCCTGCTGCGGTTGCATTCGTATGCCGCCGCCAAGAACGGGAATTTGTGGGTGGCAGAAATATGATCATTACACTCCCAGTGTCTCCGAAGGAACTAAACCAAACGCACACATATACACACACTGCCATGCAAACACCTTCATATACATTGCCAAACACACACAAACATACCTTCATATACATTGCCAAGCACACACAAACATACCTTCATATACATTGCCAAACAAACACACACACAGGACTACAAAAATACACACACACACACAGCTCAACAACCACACAGACACACTCGCCGGAGGCCCCCTTGTTCTTTGCTCCATCCCTTTTTCTGCAGTCAGAGATTCCTCCCTCTTCTCCACTGTGATAATTACCCATGCTGCTCTCTGACGGTTCATTTGCATAATCATCAGCAGCCACTCAGGGGTGACACACAAAGGAATATAATGAGGAGGCATCAGAGAAACAAGAAGCATCTCACCAGGCCCGCGCAGAACTGCGCTGAGACGGACCGCCTTTGTTTTCATGATTTAATCTTTTTTTTCATCTAGAAAACCCCACACATGTAAAACAACTACTGTTGGAGATGTATTGATTATCCATTGAGTGTGTGTGTTTGTCTGTGTGCAAATGTGTGTATATACGTGTGTGTGTGTGTGTGTGTGTGTGTCTGTGTGTCTGTGTGTGTGTGTGTGTGTGTGTGGAAGTGAGTATTTTGCGTGCGTGTAGGTGTGAGGAAAAAGGGTGGGGGGAGTTATTGGTATACTTCATCCCCGAGCGCTTAGCATTGCTGACTGCACCGCTAGACGCACACAGCGAAGGGGGCCGGTGCAGAGAGTTGGGCCAGCCAATCGGAGCCACAAACACAAGCTGCTTTCTATTCATTTGGTTTTCTCCAGGACATTTTTCAAAGCTTTTTTTTTTTTTTTTTTTTTTTTTTAAATTGTGCTGTGTGAAGTACGCTCTGATTGTTCCTCAGACTCACTCGTGAGACACCTTGGATCAAAGCCACAGCTAAGTGACTAAATGTAAATGTTTCTCCTACAGTCGATTCGACACACGGGGGGGTGGTTCACACTGAGGCAGGAAGGACTCATCCTATGGCTGCAACATATCTTCAACTCCCCAGCCCATAGGTACCGGGTTCAATCCCCCTAGTCAGTCCTAATCCCAACCTGCTCCTTAACAACTGTATGACATAATCATAAAACTGCAAGGCCCTTGAAAAGGGAGGTAGGGTTAATTCATCACAAAGACACACAAGAAAATGTAGTCATTAAAACACAATGGAAAACACCCCCTTATTCTATACAGCGACATAAGGCCATTTATGTAAGGCCTGGACGACAGAACGTATTATCTTTGGCACTCTTAAAAGAGGCGGAGTTTGAGTTCAGCAGAGCACTTTGCCTCCATACATTCATTATTTTTTTTCGCCTAATCTTTCAGTCAAATCGTCTCATCAGAACGACAAGGTTGTAGAACAAAGGAAAAATAATGTGAATCCTCTTTCTGCCTCACTAAGGAAAATGTCCTCGCTCAGGATCTCTGGCTCGACTCTCTGATGGCGTAAGGAGAAGCAGAGGTCTCAGCCGCTGCCTATTTTCCCGATGGAAGAGCACTTTAAGTGGCAACAAAACAAGGGTTATGCACGCACATCAAAAGAAGTGACACACAGGCATCGATCAAAAGGCTTCACGTTTGCTCAGACAGTCATTCCCGATGAATACATATATCTCTTTATATAGATAGATGTATCTAGATGTATAGACTCTTTGAAGTTAACAATACTTATGTTCTTTATTAGGTCAGAATTTAGTGTATTTAATAGATCATTATTACAGTACACTTTTCCATGAAAAACACCAAATTCAGGAAGTGATTAGTCATTGTGTCAGCACTGGAGGTGGTTTAATAACAAAAAAAGAAGACGCAAAAAACAGGAAAAAGCTGAAACAAATAAACTGTAGGTTACTGCCAAGTAGAAAAATCTTTGCCTCAGCACCCTCAGCTCTGTCCAGTTTCTTAGTAAATTTCCGTTACATAATGACTCAACACCCCCCCCCCCCCCCCCCCCCCCCCACTGAAGGGTGACACTTGTTTTTTAGGCGTCACCCGGCACATTATGCATTCTGTCATCGCGCGACACATCCACCCGCAGAGCAGTCAGGCAAGCAGGGCCCTTTCAAGGAGAGATCAGCGCAACAGGACAGCCTTCCACACACACACACACACACACACACACACACACACACACACACACACACACACACACACACACACACACACACACACACACACACACACACACACACACACACACACACACACACACACACAGAGACACACCCACCCACACAAAAACACCCACACAGAGACACACACACGGCTCAACACAAATGAGAACAACTTTCGGTTTCTTCCGAATTTAAAGTAAGCAAAACAATAACAAACAAACAACTCGACCCGCGTAAAGTTAACAAAACCCCACATAGCTCTCACAGACACCGGGCTGTATGGCGTTTGATGTAGTTTTTGTCGTTTAAACGGTTGTTATTATACAGTTTTGGGCAGCTTGGTCCATCAGACCTAATTTTCCCTTGCAGGACTATCTGCCAATTTACGACCCCCAACAACAGGAGGACTTGGAAACCCCAGCATTGTGGGAACTGTAGTCAGGTGGACGAAAAACAAGGGATGGAAAAAGATGAGTGGAGAAAGGGCTAGAAAGAAACAGAAAAAAGAGAGAGAGAGCGAGCGAGAGCGAGAGAGAGAGAGAGAGAGAGAGGCTGAGGTTAAGCAACAACCTCAGGAAACATTCCTAAACCTCAGCTCTCACGGTAGGAGCAAAACTTCAAGCTTTATATCCTAAACTTTGTGTTTTAGACAGGGGCTTTGGAACAAGGGAGGATGACGAGGAATACAAATGTTAGCCTTGCCTTTGACGGGAAGGGAGAGGGGTGGAACACAGGGATTATGCCGGGGCATTAGTTTGTTTCTTGTGAGGAGAAGTACCTTTTGACAAGGGCATCAAAGCTACAGCAGCCTGCGAGGTGGAGGTGAAATGTGCTACGCTACGGCTTAGCTCCGCCGTTCATCACAACGTGCTCCTCCTTTGCCACACGGGCTTGTAACAGGGCTTGTTTGGCTCTTTTTTTTTTACGCAATGTTTAGCAATAAGGACCGAAGAAAGAACAATTTCCTTTATTTTAAATGGACTATTTCAACATGTTTTTTCCCTGTATAATTAAATGTAAATTAGCACTGTAACCGACTGACTTAATGAGGTTTTAAATGAATACTTTTTTGTAATGTTACAATGAGTATTGATTAGAGCGGTTAATACGACCACGCACGAACCGAATGCACTCAAAGCTATAAAAAAATTAACTATGTGTTTACGTGTGTGTAGGTGTTTGTGTGTGTGTGTTTACGTGTGTGTGAGTGTTTATGTGTGTGTGTTTACTTGTGTGTGTGTGTGTGTGTATGTGTGTTTGTGTGCGTGTGGGTCAGCGATCGTGGTTTCTGCCGTGTATTCCACATCGTGGGCACCGCTCGTTCCTTGTCCAGGGTTTTTCGTGCGGTTCTTTGGAGACGGCGGCTGTCGCTCAGAGAGACACCACTTGGATCAGCTGTTAAGCTCAAACCAATCCAAGCACGAGAAGGGAAACCGGAATGAGCAAAGCAGGGTACACACACAAAGATCGGCAAATAATAACTTTTCCGCTTCATCTCATCTGATCATTCATAATTTTCACATTTTGGCGATTAGACGTAGCAATAATATGGAGGTCTAAGCGAGAGTGGTGTGAAATTGTAGGCAAAGGCTGTTTAGTTTCAAGTTTATATATATATCCGCAGTCCGAGGTCTTCTGGTGTCGAAAGAAGAATAAAGACTACCGCCACCTACTGGTAGGGAGAGTTATTTCCTCTCACCCAGGCGCAGAAAATACGTAGTAGTTAGCCGTTGGCTGTTGCCTTTACAGTGTGTTCAAGTGTAACTTTTTGGCCACGATACAAGTGATGAGAGGCGACGCGATGTGACAGTTGGCCGTCGTCTTAGCTAGTTCTTGGCGGTCGGTGGGTCGTGTCAGGGCCTTTAGAAGCACACGGCGTGTGTCATGACTCTTGACATCCTCTTTGTCTCTCTGCGTCGCCCTCACTTTGTTTCGCTCTCCCGCTGTCACATCCTGTCACTCATGTTCTTCTCCCCGTCATTAAGAAGTAAATTGGCCCCCATGAGAACACACAGGAAGAATACAACGTTACGCAAAGTAGGCCATCGATGTGGCATAATGACTCAGGGAGATTATGTGTGTGTGTGTGTGTGTGTGTGTGTGTGTGTATGTGTGTGTGTTTGCGTGTGCGTGCGACAAATACATACGGTACCACCGTACATCTTGTTGAGAGGATGTCTATTTTTATCACACATATCGCAGTCTGTTAGTGCAGCATATCCCTAAAGTCATTATTTGCGGGGCGATTCCTTCATCATGTATAACATTAGCATAATCATCGGGGTAAAGAAGTGCACCCCGTGACATACTTTACGAAGGGCCATAGGTTTACATGTTTATTTGTCATACCATGATGTAGTAAGCTGAGGAAAAATGGGACCAGGATGCAATTATTTTTCTTTGTTTTGTCCTCTTCTGCTCTCGTTGCTAGAAAAATAATATCGAGGGAATAAACTGGGTGATGAGTGTTTTTAGCCCAGTCTGTTGGCGTTGCTTAACCAGTTCTTGGTGGGCTTTCCCTGAAGCATAGCAGCCTGTCTGTCCATCTGGATGGGGGTCTTATGGGGTTCTTAATGTGAAAAACCTCAAAACCAGCATTATTCCAACCTCTTGGTGGGGATAAGTTTTGACGTCATTGCGAATGTAGCTTGTAGCTGGGTTGTGGGACGCACATGATTTACTAGGAGTAGCTTTGGAAGATGTTAAATAAATTACCTGAAATAGAGATTCACAACACCGTAAGACTGAGCAACTGGGTTCTGGGGATAAAAAGAGAAATGGTGAAGGCTAGACACAACTCAAGCTAGTTTAGCTTGCGTTGGGCAGACACACACACACACACACACACACACACACACACACACACACACACACACACACACACACACACACACACACACACACACACACACACACACACACACACACACACACACACACACACAAAAGTAATGCTTCAACCAAATCAAATTCCTCACAGAGAAATGATTTATCACTGCACCACTCTAACATTTTGAAGAAATTCAATCTCACTGCCATATTTAATCTGGTACAGATGGATAAATCAGCCAGCTGGGTTGCCAAATATTTCCAGTACTGTGTGACTTGGTACAACAATGTTCATGACTAATGCGGTACGCTACCAGTCAAAGCGTCATAGGATTATATTTCTAATTGCCATGAGACATAAAGACTTATGGTAGCCCCATGTTCATACTATAATAACTTTCTTATAAGAGGATATACTTCGTAAAACTATGAGGTTTACATTGCCAACATAGATTTGCATTTTGGTGGCCCAATTAGTTATATTGTTGGTCTGATTGCAGAGAAAATGAACAATACACCTTAGGATCGACAATAAACTCATCGTAATTCTGTGAAATATATAGACACACACATCACTATTGATTTGAATGTAATGGTTAATCAAGATAACATATTATTACATATTGCAAGTGCAACAATAGAGGAATTGTCAACAATAGTAAAGCAAGAGACTACCTCACTTAATTTGTCAAGCAAGGATTTAATTGTAGACTAGAACGGACTGCACCATTTGGAAAATGTCACTGTACAGCTGTTTCCATATATATATATATATATATACACATACACATATATATATACACACATAGCACACACACACACACACACACACCAACTTTATTTTTTTATATTCCAGGTACTGACAATAATAAAAGCCTAACAGTTGCTTCGTCTGCAGTTAAGAAAAACAGATCATTCTAAAGGAGAGACGCCGGTATGCAGTGCATACAGTATGTGTACAGCATGTGAATCACCCACAAGACACACTTCAAAGGTTGCCGAGTTGAAGAACTTCTGCCTAACACTTATGTATACACGTCAACCATAATAGTGAGAAAACTGTATAGAATTCATAAGCACACACACACACACACACACACACACACACACACACACACACACACACACACACACACACACACACACACACACACACACACACACACACACACACACACACACACACACACACACACACACACACACACAGTGTTTGTGCAGCACAAAAGCAGGATTGGAACTTGTGACATTACGGGAGGCCATAGCAACGTGCTAGCAACAACCTAGAAATGATTTTCTTCTCCATCTACTCTGCTGCTTTTAACTCCACTCCAAGCTGAGAGAAGGGGCAACTATAGTTCAAAGTTAGCAAAATCTAACTTTATCGAATACAAAATGTCCATGTGGTTTAAGTCAGTATACTACAGGATAAATCGACAGATCTCCACTGCTGCCGATGCTACCAACACCAGCGTGTAACAGCCAACGGATCATTTTCTTTATGTCACCGGTAAAAAGACCCATTTATAACTGTGAAATTCAGTCAATAAATTCTATTGCCCTCTCCGGCCTTTTCTCCATCTCCCCAAACACGTTGCGAAATGTCACCATGAAACGCACTCAGAATATTCCCTCCACTCGCTAATAAACAAGGACCAAGTGAGGACATAACTCACGCTCGAACCACCCGAGGCAATTTAAGATGAAGCATTTTCCATTGGCGGCAGCAAAAAAATAGTATTTACAGGGTTACACTTGATGCATATGTTTTCACTTTTGAGTCATTTTGCATTTTTTTGTCATTTGGATGCTTTTATCCAAAGGGGCTTGTCAGGGGGAGGGTCAGGTTGTTTCGCCGCAGGTAGAAGTTCAGGAATCTTGCTCAAGGACTTCACGATCGACCAAGGCATATTGAGGGCTCCAACCCCACGAACCTTTCCGCAGGGAGTTAATGGAACACCCATAAATCTACTGCCGTGTTTGCTAACCTTGAGGTTTGGAAATTATTTATTATGTATTGGGCCACAGACGCAAGTTTGGGGGTCTCAAAATCCATAGAGGGGGTCGAAGGACTTTCAGACCTAAAAAGAAGGGGGTCAAGGACCCAAAACCACGACTGATTTAGAGGTTGGCCTATCAGGGGCTCTACCTTGTGTTCACAAAGATATGGCTGGCTCCCCGTTCGGCCTTATCCCATACCGTCCCCCTTTAGAAGGTTTATTTTTATTGTATTTTTTTTATAGTGCACCACCTCAGTCTTGCCTGGGTTCATGAAGCATGCCGCCACCGGAGGCCACTTCTCGACCGGGGCCCTGAATATAGCGTGGACAGTAAAGTCGCTGAGCCAGCACTGAGGATAATGCTTCCTCCACAAGTCCCCATTCATTCTGGCCCTTACACCCTTGGAAGTATGACCGCTGCCGGGTTTATATTCCACTCAGGCCAATTCATGAAAGACATCGTTTGTTCAGTTTAAAAAAAAAAAAAAAAGAGAAAAGAAATAGATATATAGTTAGTCTGTTATTCTGAGCCATGAGAACTTTTGAGTTATTCTTACTACTTTTGTTATTTATTGCATCAGCCTTGTTTTGTTTCATCATTTTTGACAAAATATGATTCGATAAACAACAAGAAAATATGAAGAATTAATGCTTTTCTTAATGGTGTTATAAGTCAAATATGATGTGCTCTGGGTGAGACAGCCAAACAGTGTCCTGGCTTCCAGGGGGAGTTTCTATATTGGCAAAAACAAAACACGTGAAAGACGACTGCTTTGCCTTCCCTTTGGCTGCACTAAGCCTGGATACAACATAGGAGTCACAGAATCCCATTTTCCAACAATATATGTGAAACAAGACACCAACTTCACTTCGGCATGATTTGAAGTTGAAAATGTGTCAAAGTGTGACGACCTTCTTGGATCCGGAACGCATGCCCCTGCCTTCCTATCGGTCGTTTTCTCAGACTTGAGTTATCCACCTGTGTGGCCCCAGCAGACACCACAGACGCATGCTGCACCCACCCCAGTGGCTCCTTGTGGGAGTTTACACACAGCGTTGCTGCCAGCGTGGAAACCAGGTACCTTTCAGCCAGGCGACAGATTAAGGGTTTACACCACAAAGCCCAGAATGCCAAATTATATCTCATCAGAAACCCTGGATGTTCCTGCGAATCCACTTGAGACGTCAAGGCTGTTACTCACAAAAAGGACAATTATAAGTGGTAGACTTGCTTCAGATTTATTTTTTTTCTCCCTTGGAATACCAGTGCCAATATAAATCTCTCCCAATAACATACTGCCAAGATGTGATGAAATTAAATGACATTTTAAAGTGTTTTAAAATGGGTGTGAAATACCCCAGTGGTTGTTGCCAATATCATTCTGTATGCATGAATAATAACAGGGAATTGTTCCGTTTAAGAAAGGTACGTTACAGGATTCAAAAACTTTTTTGTTGGGACATTAATTTGCAAGAACCCACAAGAACACAGACAGAGAGACCGACAGGACCACAAGCTCCTCTGACAACACTGAGTGTTTTCATTCCCTGGTCACATCTTCAACAAAGCTGTCCAAGCAGAAAATTAGCATCCTCATTTTAACACATCAAGGGACAGTGTGTACCCACGTCCCATTTCAGGAATTAAAAAATAACATTTGGCGGGAATCAAACACCCCTTGTTTCAGCTTCCAATACACATGCCAATTACAATCAACAGCATGGGCCTGGTCACGATCATGGGCTAACGACTTGCAAAAGAATGGTTGACCATTCAGTGACTGATGACTTTTCTGTGGATTTTTCTTATGTTACTGGTAGTTAAAGTGCACAGAGACTGAGAACGGTATGGACTTGCTCCACAAACGTTTAAACGTCATGGAATGTGATCCGATTACATATAAGAGAATTAGTGAGAAGTAGTAAGAATGCATAGGAAAGCATGGCTCGTAATGCATAGGCGTTATTAATATGATCTGCAAAATCACATTACTTATCGATGTAATGAACGCATTGCCGCACAGAGCGTCCATGGGTTTTATACAAGTAAGATAATGCAATCATTTTATTGTACTCTATGCACAATAAATGGGCATGAATTATGCAAACCAACAATGGCACATTTAGGACGTGTACAGCGATAATGCATATATAAATACAGCTCTTACACAGCAAGGAATTCATTGAGATGAATTAGCTTGAAGTAAACTTAATAGGAAATGGCCCATAATAACCCATTTTATGTTCCATGTGGAACAAAGGGTTTTCTGTATGCAAATAAACATTCTAATGAGCGTTTATGCTCCCAATATATATGTTTAAAGTAATGGGGTACAAGACCCTGAATTAACAACTAAGTTGAGATCTATAAATGATGTTCCAGAATAAAAAATGGATTTGGAACTGGGTTGACATTTTCTAATTGCAAGTGTTTATTATTACACAGCTGGGTTGTTTACTAGATTCTGATTGGTCCATTAGGAAATCCAGCGGTCTGTTGTCATGGACGCTATTTCCAACTGTAGAATAGAAGGGACTGGTGTGACATTCTGCTAGCATCCCATGAGCTGGGTGTTTTTTGAGGGCAAACGAGAATAGAAACAAAACGACAGCGCTTTGAATGGAATCGTTTTACAGATACTGCGACCCGTGCTGGGAGTAATACAACTCTCAACTCTCTTAACCTACTGACCTCTAGTAGCCTGTACAGAGTTAGCCTGACATCGCCGGACCAATCCACAGATAATCCTTGCACTGTAACTTGGCGTAAAGTCTGGAACCTCAGTATTTCCAATGTACATGCCGAGTGGAGTCACCCACGGAATCGTCCCTACAACCAATCAACGCAATGTGTGAGACATCAGCGGCGGCCATCTTGGTTGTCTCTGAACATAGGGTAGTATCGCATCAAACCCAGCCGTGTTGGATAAACCGTTGTGATGGGCCCAAACTGGGCCCGGTCTGCTGGAGATGTGTCCAGACAGGAGGGGAGCCAGATGCATGTGCCAGAGCAAATAAAACAGCAGCAGGCAGATTAATTTGGTTCAAAGGCTAGTGCAGAGTAGCTAGCACAGAGAAGCTATCGCAGAGAAGCTAGCCCAGAGAAGCTAGCACAGAGTAGTTTTCGCTGACCTAACTTTTCCCCAAATCCTGTTGAGACCAGCCGTGAACCTCAAAAAATATAATTTCAATGCTTTCAATGCAAAGCATTGTCCCGATTAGAATTTATGCTTTTCTCTAAGCGAGTTGTCACTCAGTCGTTATATTTTCACCACACTCTGTAAGACCGTTATCGTGTTCTAATAGGCGACTGAAGGCTGCTTTGAGCAATAGAACAAAAAGAGTTTTGTTGCTGCCGAGCGAACCTCAATGAAGCGATATCAGACCCTGACAACAGAACAATTATAAACAACATAACATGTTACATGATTCTTCTAGATCTTTCAGCATGAAAAATACATTTTTCCATGTATCAATGTGATCATGTGTCTTTGTTGTAATATTAACAAACCAGTTTTTACGGGAGCACAAATAACACAAAGTCCTTTTTGGAAACACTTTCAGCTATTTTAAGTCTTATATTATTATAATACTATTTTAAGCCTTATAATACCAGGCCTACTCAGATTTGCCCAGGCCTTCACATACGCCAGGGGTATCCACCACAACTGGATCTATACACGAAATAGCCTGCACATGCAGTATTTCATAAAGTTAAAACTGACACGTGTGCAATTATATATAAGTCCCCACAGGTCAGGTACAGGTGTGTTCATACTTAAAATCTTCGGGGAAGAAAATTATTTCGACAAAAATAACACCTTCTGTGTTGACAGCCAACACATGCCGTCTGTCTTTGTGTGTGTGTGTGTGTGTGTGTGTGTGTGTGTGTGTGTGTGTGTGTGTGTGTGTGTGTGTGTGTGTGTGTGTGTGTGTGTGTGTGTGTGTGTGTGTGTGTGTGTGTCATCCTCCCCCTTCACTGACCTCCAGGAACATCGGTGTGTAGGCCTACAACAAACCCTTCAAAATACTCATGGGAACCTAAAGTCAGGCTGGCGCTTGCACTAATAGGTACAGATATCCGTTTTCTTCCCTCACCCTCACCCCACCCGCCCACTCCCTCCCTCCATGCGCCACCCTCTCGCTCTCATCCTCTCGCTCTTTCTCCCCTCAAAAACCTCCAAGAGTCGAAGACATACGTACATGAAAAACAGGCTCCTTCCTTCCCTTCCTTTTGGATATGAGTGACGGGCGCTCTCGACCAATCGGCGCCGCGGACCCGGCAAACACTCGGCCCCGCTCCTCTCCCGCCATTGGCTGTCCTGCCGCGCTTCGGGTTCGTCGCGATATTAATGACTGCTGAGGAGGAGACGGCGGGCGCGTCGACGTCTATGTGGTGGTCCGCCTGACACTTGATCGAGGGGAGAGAGGCGCTGTTAACAGCCGTACCGGAACAGACGAGCGGGAGAAAGAGGCGCAGAAGTGGAGACGTGGGGGAACCGTTACACACGTGTCTACATTTCACCGTCTACCCATCTCCAGATGTACCGTGATTTTTTTTTCTGGTTTGTTGTTGAGGGGACTTTGACGTCTGCTCTTTACCCCCTTCCCGACGAGGCTGTACCTCTCCGTTCGTTCTCGGTGGGTTCCGGAGCAGAGGAGAACCGGAGATCTGATTGAACTGATTCATCCTCAACCTCAACTGCGTAAAAAAAAAGAAGAAACCAAGCCGCGCGCTCTTCGGTGGTTTCTATGTGGCGCGCGCTTCTCTCTCGTCTCTCGCGACCGACCAGGGGTCTCTAAAAAGGAGATATAGAGGGGGATAAAAGCCAGTTACGGAGTCTAACACACCCGGTAAGTTCAACCTATTTTCCCCTCCCCACTATATTCAACGTTGGTTTCTTTCTGGATGCTCTGGCGTGTTCCGGGCTGCAGCTGCCGTCTACGCACACACAAGTTGATGCGAAACGCCTGCATGCACCGAATCGATGGCTCGGCACTGTTCCGTACCCCAGGTAGGCCCCTGCCGTTGGGGTTTAAGAGGAACTGTGTGACGTCAGTGATCTGAAATAAAAAGGGATTCGTCCGTATGCGAATAAATGATGCGATATTAACCACTGGCCTCGAACCCCGGTCTTTGGCGTGGAGTGGAGACGGCGCGCTTTGCGCAACCCTGCAGATCCATGCGCTCAGCAGACGGTGTCTCGGAGCGTGTTGAAAGGCAGGTTAAGCGGTGAGGAAAGCGTGTGCGATTTCAATAGCTGACACTGAGCACACTGGCACAAATCATAGCCTACAGCTTTGCATCACAGGGGTGATGGTGGATGTCTGCTAAATGCCCACCACCGCCGCCGTCACCAGCCACCACCAGAAACATCTCGAAGGACCCCCGCCAGAGAAACCCTGGTGGGGATCTCGTCTCCCAGTCCTCCTTCATGTGGCTTTGCGTTAGAAAAAACCTATGCGAGTGTAATCGACATGAGGCTATAAGCTACATTTGGTATTACGTGTACCCTGCCTGCGTATAATAGGCTACCTGTATGTTCCAGAAATACTCCGTACCACGTTGGATCGGACATGTTCGCCTCGGATCCTACTTTTTTTTTGGTTTCTTCTCACATTTTCTGCGTTTGCTTGCGTGATTAACCCTGTCACCTAGAAGCACCCATAGGAGCCCGTTTAGTGCTGTCGCTCGGGATCTTACCTCGGTGAGCTACCTGTCCGTCCGCGTACACGCACACATGCACACGCATTAGAGAGAGCGACAGAGAGAGATTTTCATTAATCCCTCTGCATTGGGGCGTCTGTCTTTTCCTCTCTGCCAGTCTCTCTCTCTGCCTCTCTGTTGCTGTTTATGAATTCACTTTGTTTCCTTTGCCAAAATCTATTTCGAACTCGACCAACCCAAAATATCCCGAACAATATTTTCAGAAGTAGATGTGTATATCTGAATGGTGATGTGATCTCGTCATGCGCACGTTTGTGGTTATACGGCCGTTCCAACCGTGCGTGCCTTTGTGTGCGTGTGTGCGGGAGTGTGTGTGTGTATGCGTGTGCGTCCGTTTCCCATTTCCGGTGAAGTTGTGATCAATGCGTCTGGTATGGCTGTGTTGGAAGTGGAACACAACGAGGCCCGTTCAAATCGGAATGACTCATCAAGGAGAGCCATTCAATATGAGACACCACGCTGCATAAAACTCAGAAAACCACAACTGGCCTTAACTCCAGAAGACGGAATTTGCGCACACATTAGATCCGATATTTGATTGGCTGATCCGTTAATGGCCAATTTATGGTTCACAACCATTTGCATAATCATGGTGGGGTTTAATATGATGTTGGCTCATCTCTACACATATGTGGTTCAATAAAATTACCATTCAGAGATGTTGGTTGGTTAGGAGATAATGCTGGTACATTTAATGTTCTGTTGTATTTCCTCATCAAAAGAGACCTGCCTAGAGGCATTCTCGGTCTATCCAGTGTTAGTTTAATCAAACTTTTGCCTTCCTTTTCATTGTTAAATAAAAACCTCTCAAAAATAGATCAAAAGTTTTTGTGTAGCTGTCAACAGCAACTCTGTAAACGATCTCATTAAGGCCTCCCCACTCCGATCTATGGACCTACCATTGACCTTCCTTGTTATCACTTAGAAATAGTGTTTCAAAACACAGACAACAGATTCAGACGTTTTGTGTATTTTGGTGGTTTGCTGGCATGAGGATGAAGAATTATGACAGGTTGCTGATTTATATGTATTATAGGGAATTACAGCCTGTACAATATTTCATGGCGTCGTTTTTTGGGGTAAGATATTTGCCAGTTGGCAAATGTAATTGCCATATTGAGGTGTACTATATCACACAAGTGCCATCCTGTAATTATTATTATAATCCCCTTATAATTTCTTCAGTGGAAGTAATAGCCTATTTGTTCGCTCACCAACATAAGACAGACAGTTGTGTCTTTTTAGGGAGTCCAAAGAATATCTAATTACGACGGTGTGTAACATCATTACATCTGCTGCAAGACTATGTTGAGCTGTGTCCATTATTTGAGTCAGCAAGTTAGGCGCACACAAACAAACACGCACAAACACACACCCACCCACACACACTAGGCTATTCATATCAATAAATAGCAAGACAATAGCATAAATAGCAAAACAAAATCAATAGAACCATGTTCACAACAACAACTCATACACTTAAGAGCGTTGGGGGGGGGGCTGTGGTGAATTACCTATTGATCCCCTGCGAGAAATGACAAGACACAATCTGCTCGATTGGTTTTTTTCCTCTCGTGCACCTGGGCCACAGCCTCGCGGAAGCTTAAGGCGTCCCCCCCGCGCACGACTCGAGGCGTGGGCGCTTCGTATAAATCTCAACCTGGTAGCAAGTGGGCAGACAGGTTCCTGTGAGGCCCGCTAACAGGTAATAGTGTTCAGACGCAGCGGTGGAGGTCGACCGAGACAGAGGGCCGTAACTCTGCCTTCCAGCCGACGGAGAACAAATTGAAGAAGCACACGCGAGTGTGCTTTCTCTTAGCCGTGCCGTAACAATTGCAACAGCGAGATGCCTGCAGGGGGGGGGTTGCTTCTTTCAATGCCGTTTTTTCTTCCCCCCACACAACAAAACCGAAATCCATGTGAGCGCATTAACGCGAGTAAACATATCACTCCAGGGTTGGGGGGGGGGGGGGGGGGGAGGGGCCTGTGTGTCGGAGCATGTGCCCTTTCTTAATAGCTTGTGCGTCCTCCAATGAGCACGCTCACCCAATCAAAACAAAAAAACAAGCAGGCCGGCGATGAGAAAGGGTGTGGGCGTCGCCAGCTCCGTTTGGTTCTGTACGTACGTACGGGTGTTTGTCTCGCCGTCCCCAGTGAACCGAGCTGAGGGATGCTCAGTGACGAGGCCGGGCGGTGGAAGGATACGGCGGCTACACTCATAAAACATCACAACTCCGCCGTTAGCCGCAGGATCCAGGCAATTAGGCAATGTGTTCCGAATCAATTATGATGGATTCCATAGGATTGGTCAGCAGGGAGAGAACGCCCACGTCGTGCAGACCATAATATTCCTGAATCACTTTAGCAGCTTGAAATGTTGCTTTTGTGGCGTTTAAACAGACTGCAACAAAGGGTTTTGCTGGAAGCGCTACTGCGCTAAACCCAAACGCAATTTACCTCTCGTAGCTGCGCAGGTTTGATTTCCACCTGTGGTGTTCAATACTATATGCTAAATGTCCCTTGCTTTCCACTGACAGCACTGTGTAGAGAGGCATTAAAGCCCATATCAATATATTCTGCTCGATATAATATAAGGCCCTATAGATCTATGAACCAATGAAGGAAAAGCACCACCGATGCTAGCTACTGCCAAATGTACAATTACAGACGCCTAACAAAACAATAGACTATTCTGACGTAGGCCTATGTACATCCAACAATGGATTGTGCAAAGCGTCGCGATACCGCACTGATTGGATGCTGAGGCATGCAACATTGTGATTCACATCACCAAATACAGAGCTTGTGGTTTATCATCAGAGTTGAACTTGACGGGAACACATGCACATATCGCAGTTTTCAAACGCGAGTGGAAAATGAAGATGGAGGATGTATATGGGCCACTGCTGTGACGTCCATCTGTTCTTCCGTTCCGATTGGTACACAAAGATATAGCCCCTGGGTATGCAGATTAAGAGGTTCTAGTTAAATGTGCGATCCGGTACTGTGGAGACTACTTGCTTGAACCAAACAAATCACTCTTGTTTTGATGAAAAAACGCACCGGCACAAAACGCTCAAACACACACAGGGGAACACATCCGGGCACAAATCACCACATGGCCGACAGACCCACGCGCGCACACACACACACACACACACACACACACACACACACACACACACACACACACACACACACACACACACACACACACACACACACACACACACACACACACACACACACACACACACACACACACACACACACACAATGCTTCCCGTCCTGCCTCCCACACCATTCCAATCTCCACACTCACCCAGGCACAGACAATTTACACCAAGCACTCAGAGACGCACACATAGGCTACTAATTATTCGGTGGCCAATCAGGCCCGTGTTGTGAATCATTCTGAGTCACTGAATAGAACACAGAAAGCCATCATGGAACCTATTTTACCGAGGCGGCGTATCTATCCATCTGCTAGCGGCTAGACGTGCAAGGAGAGAATAGAGAAAGGGGGGGGGGGGGGGGGGGGGGGGGGAGAACGAAACTGAAACCGAGAAGCGAACCGTCCAAACCCATGAAATCATAATAAAGGGGTCCTAGCTTGCGTTAAATGCATTTCAGTGCCACGTAATGATTGATTCCGTCTACCGTAGGATCTTTATCCCCCGGCAGGCGCGTGCCCCCCTTGACCGGCTATATATTATTCATATAAATATAGATAGCTACGCATCCCTGCCCGCTGCGCGCACACACGGCGCATTTGCACCTGCAGATTCAATTCAACCCACACACAACCTCACCACCCCCCATCCCAGCCGCCCGACTTTGAGGGTAATACCGCTGGCTCGTCTTCCTCTCCTTTCCTCTGCTCTTGTCTCCTTTCCCCTTTCTCTTGTCCAGCCTTCTCCTTTACTTCTCTTTCACTCCCCCCTCCCTTCCCTTATCCCTTCTCCTGCTGTCTCCCTCTTTTCCTACCTTCTCTCTCGTCCTCCCTTCTCCTTACCCCCCTTCTCTCTTCCCCTGCCTTCTCTCTCTTGTCCTCCATTCTCTCCCTTGTCCCCTTCCCTCATCCATTCTCCTGCCTTCTCTCTCGTCCTCCGTTCTCCTTACCTCTCTTCACCCTTCCCTCATCCTCTCTCCTATCTCTTCTCTCTTCCCCTCAAAACACGTCTTTCATTTTCAGCCATGAGCTCTACAAGGAACATTATGCAGATTTCCCCTGTCTTTTTTTGGTCAAGAGCTAGGTGTGCGATTATGTTGGGAGAGAAATGAGCGTCGGGGCGTTCGCTACGCCTTTGACCTTATCAGCATGGAGCCTTAAGCTGGATACCTTGGCTTAATTTTAATAGATGCAGCATGAGGTGTATTAGACCGGCAGGATGGGGGGGTGGGGGGGGGGGGCACCAAGACGACGATAGTGAGCCCCGGCGATGTGCAGCCTGCATTTGTGCTAGTGCTAACGATTAACCGAATTCAAAACGAAATTACGATGCAATAGAACGCGATATGCAAATTACATCGGCTGCGCTAAAAAAACAATCCTTTTTTTTGGAGGGGTACTTTTATTTATTTTTTTACAATTCAATAGTTAAATAAAGAACATAAAGATCAAATCATGCATCAATTAATGACCTGGCCTGAAGGAAAGAGCAGTTTATATGTTAACTGCTTCCAACGTTGTGTTGATCATACTATAGAATGATTCATTGCTTGTTTAGTGAGTTATACAGAACATAAGGAACTTTAAAAAGAAAAATCGCATTCTAAATCTAAATCGCAATATTGGTAGAAATAATCGCATTTAGATTATTTCCCCAAATCGTTCAGTCCTAGTTTGTGCCTTGACTGAGCAGGCCTGCAAGCCCATGTTAGCTTTTATACTCGGTAGGGTTAGGGAATGCAGAAGGATGCCCTGGCTTGTGGGGGAGAAGGAGGTGAATGTGGTGTCGTTTGCTTGCTAGGTGTGTGGACAGGTGGTACCTGTGTGCAAAAACTAGCATCCATGCATGCATACACATTAGCTAGTGTATGCGTGTGGACGTTTTGCGTGTTTTTCGTAGGGGTTTTGGGTTGCCCCTGTGAGGCGTGTGGACATAGGGGCGCATGTTTGCACACTCCTAATAATGTTTAAAGTTTGTATCTCCCGCTATTTAAGGCTACACATCTAGGTGGGTGTGAGTGTTTTCTAGCGTTGGGAAGAAGAAAGGGTATTAAAAAAAAGAGGGACTAAGTCTGTTTTCCTTTACTCAGCTCAAGGGCATGTCTTGTCCGATTCAGGGCTGAAAAGGCGAAGAAAGGGTTCCGCGGTTAATTTGCAACATTGATTTTGCATTAACGGTGGACTCGCAACATTGATTTTGCATTAACGGTGGACTCGCCACTGATCCATGGCCATACTGGAGCAGATGTAAGCGAAAAATAAGGTTTCCATCCCCAGTCGTGGCCGATGTTCTCACGTGTGTGCGTGGGTGTGTGCGCGTGCGTGCATGACACACACACACACACACACACACACACACACCGACCCAACCACACGCAGTGATTCACATGGATTTGCAAAAGAAGAAACGGCCACAA
This sequence comes from Gadus macrocephalus, assembly GCF_031168955.1. Lineage (NCBI taxonomy): Eukaryota > Metazoa > Chordata > Actinopteri > Gadiformes > Gadidae > Gadus > Gadus macrocephalus. Next base: position 15,679,123 of record NC_082400.1, on the reverse strand, counting down.
AGCAAAAGCACATTGTGCATACACAACACATGCAACGAGTGTCACCCTATATAATAGACTCTCTCTTACCTTGGACCAAATGGTAAATCGATGAGGTGAAGGGCAAGGGGAGTGGCAGCAAAGAACCAGCCTAACTAACCCCCCCCCCCCCTCCCGGACACACACACACACACTCACACAAGAGGCTTACCAGACCACTCGGTCGTATTAAATGGTGGAGGGACTGCAGCCCGGCCCCGCATGGCAACGAGGGCCCCGGCAACCAACGATAGGCATGCATCGTTGATAGAGTGATAGAGCCACAGTGGATGGGGTGCACGGATTGATAGGGCTAGATAAGACAGTTAGTAAGTTGTCTTAACACACACACACACACACACACACACACACACACACACACACACACACACACACACACACACACACACACACACACACACACACACACACACACACACACACACACACACACACACACACACACGGCATTGCAAAGGAGAAATGTTGGGGAAAGTAGGAAAACATTTATTTTAATGGCCGGTGGAAATGTCCCAAGAGGCGAGGTCAATAACAGCCGGCAGACACCATCAAAAGCTAGTGCAAAAAAAAAATAAACGTGATGAAAACGGGGGCATTGAACACATGCCTTTTGAAATGATTGGAGGAGGAAGAGAAGAAAGCGAGCAAGGGAAGTGAAGGAAGCAGGCGAAGCTGCGTACGTGGAAAAGGATAGAGGGGGGGGGGGGGGGGGGGGGGGGGGAAGTAAGTGGGAGAGGAGAGTCCCGAGGTGGAGGAGCAAGTGGAAAAGCCTTCCAAGCCTTATTACCCCCTAGATCAGAATTCCCAGCGAAGCGTTCCTACAACACACAGGCCAGTCTCCTGAATAAGGAGGCAATTCTGCCGTGCCCTACTTTCCACTCGTGCCTGACCTTTATGTCGTCCGCCCGGTCTTACCAGCGCGAGTGTAATGCCTACTTCCCCGCAGATACAATACTGCCTTGTTACCGCTTAAACCGCGGACAGCCTCATAAGCATCCCCCACGGGCAAATGTCTCCAAAGGAAAATCAAGTTGTTTTTTTTCTCATATTCTTTCCTCTTCAGCTCGACCAAGCTGCTTAGATCTATCTTGTTTTCTCGTCCGCTAAGCACCATCTGCATACCAAACCCTTGCCGGTCTCTTGCAGGACATATCAATGATGTGCGAATGACTTGAGATTCTCCACCAATCACCATCTGTGTGGAGGCCTGTCAGTGCCACACCAATTCGGCAAATTCCCCACGGTCTGGAACGCCTACATTAATGTTTTGATTCCCATGGGGCGTTTTCAAAAGACGCAGTCCAAAAGGCCTCTGGACGCTCGAGTTGGAGGGACCTGCAACCAATCTGTTTGCCGGAACGTATGACACATCGGCAGCAGCCGTCATGCGTTATGAAAATGCTTCAATAGCGCTCCCATAGGGCGATCCTCTGAACTGTCATTGTACTGAACCCGCCCCATATTAGATAACCGGTTGTCATTGGCCCAACCCAGGCTGTCTTAAGAGGAGGAGGGAGGCCAGAGGCATAGGCAAGTGCAAATAAAACACAAGCTTGCAGATTCGTCTGGTTCCCAAGCTAATCTGTGCGCCCTAAGGGGTCGCGAGCGATATCTCGTCCTGTAACTAGTTTAAACGACTACGAAGTAATTTGGAAGATACTGTTATCCATACATTGAGTTTGCATAATTTGCGGTAATAAAGACACAGGCAAGAGGGTCAGGGGGAATCCACAGCAGTCTCCGTACATAGAAGGGCATCGAACTCGGTTTGGTATCTGATCATCACCTACTCTGTAGCTTTCCCCGCAGATACTTTTCATTAATGAGCAGTTATACGGGGGTTCTGGGGCATCTTACCCTAGGATGCCTACATGTACACTGATGGAAGCAGGAATCGTACCCTGAACCCTTCAGTTTGGTAGTCGAACATTGTAACGCCCAGACCTGGGGGTTAAGGGGGGTCTTACCCTATGATGCCTACATAGTGACCTCTGGAGCAGGAATCGTACCCAGAACCAGTTTGGTAGACGTAGCCCCAGATCTATTTGTAGAAGGAGCAGGTATCTGGGGGTTCGAGGGCATATCGCTATATATATATATCACTATCGCCATGACTACAGGTTGATTGCTAGAACCTAGAGGAGGTTCCTCTTGCGTTCCAAGCCAGAACCTTTCAGTTTTACCTAGCATCAGACTCGACTATCCCGGCCCCCCGTGAACTGTCTTTGCTGATGCATGGTGTGTCACGGCTCACGCTGAATTAGCACCGCGGAGATACCGCGACAAAAGCTCTTTGCTCTCCCGTGCACAATGATTCATTTAAAGTGGTCGTATCTCGCTGCGTTTTATCACCAGGATCCCAGGGACAGCCGGCCGGTGTATTCGTGCTACCAGCTTTTAGCATAGCGGATATTGCAGGGATATGATAATGCCTGAGCGTAATGCAGATACGACAATGAAATGAAATGCAAATCGGTGAGTCGATGGTAATTGTGAGGTGTTAGTGTTGCCAAGATATCTGAAGATGAGGGGCAATTTTTTTGGAACTACAACGCAATAGAACCACACAGCTTGAGCCATTAGTGTCTTGGCATATAGTGAGTCCCGCGAGTTATTAGATTTAACATATCAAATGTGTACACAGAGGAAAAGGCTAAGCTAAAAGTACACAATCGTGGGGGACATTCTCAGCACAAACAACCAGCAGCAGATATTGGATTTAATCTAAAGTTAGCCTGGCAGTTATGATGGCGATATGAAAAGGACAAAGGCAAAGAGGCAGCGCAGGCTTATTGTGATGATAAATGTCATGCTGGTTATGAGGTTTCTGCTGCCCACCGCAATAACACACGCGCTTATCCGTTCGGATCGGCAGTTTTAAAAGACCTTGTTTGTATATTTATATATAGTAAGATCAAGGTCGCTAACATTGCGGTACCATGGTTAACACAAATAGGATGCAAAAATACAAAAACAAAAATACAGTAATAACTCATAAGACGAATTAAACCATTCTAACCCTGATTTAAAACCCTTACAATGTGAAAAAACAGTTGGCCAGGGCATTGTTTGAAAACAGATTTTAATCTCAATTCCTTTTTACCGGGTAAAATAAAGGATATTGATTGAAAGCATTTCAAACACACAGCCGGTTAAACAGACAGGACATGCCTCTCATGTAATTCAAACACCAAAAACTGCAGACACTGACCCGCAGGGCTGTTACTTTCTGTTTCCGTTTCCGGGGCCTTTTCGAGATGAGTCAAGTACCGGCGGTACCCCTACCCCCTACCCCCCGGGCCCCTGGCTGTCAGGTGGGGCCCCTGTAATGGAAGGGTAGCTCAGGACGAGACGATCGAGAGACGGGAGAGAGAGGCTCCCGGACGCCGGCCCCCTGCCCGACACCTTGGGACGGCGAGATATCTCCGTGACGGAGGGCCTTATCCTGACCTATAAAGGAGCTCACCGGCCCCACTCCCGTGAGCACATGCCACAGCACCAGCCGCCGCCGCCGCCGCCGCCGCCGCCGCCGCCGCCGCCGCCGCCGCCGCGTTGGGGCTGCGCCATCGGAGTGCTGGAGTTTAACAGGAAACCCAATTTCAAACCCTGCTGGGTACATTACCTGGGGCGGCTGATTCAATAGCTCTCACTCCCCGCCTCCCTAAACCGCCTCCTTTGCCTTTATTTCTTTTTTTCCTTTGGCTAAAAGCCCTTTTTCCAGGTGTAGATTAGGGGCATCCATCTCTAAACTCTATTTGCCCCGGCGATATTAACAACATTCCTCTCTGTCCCGCGAACTGCGAGGCTAAACGCAAAGTTATTACCTCCTTAAAGTCGCAACACGCTTGGCTTTTGTTTACGGGCGGAAGGCGGTTAACTAGGTTAGGGCTAATTCCCGGCATTAATATTATCTTTACAGAATGTGTGATGGTGACAGCTTTCTTAGGGGAGTATGGCGAGTGGAGGCGTGTGTGTGTGTGTGTCTGTGTGTGTTCGGTACAAAAGGTTAATACACCAGTATTGATGTGTTCCTTGGGTCCTATGGCAGGTCATTTTGTTGAACACAACCCCTCTTATTTTACTTAATCTCTCTAATTCACCAAGTCCCCCTCACAGCCTCTCTCTCTCTCTCTCTCTCTCTCTCTCTCTCTCTCTCTCTCTCTCTCTCTCTCTCTCTCTCTCTCTCTCTCTCTCTCTCTCTCTCTCTCTCTCTCTCTCTCTCTCTCTCTCTCTCTCTCTCTCTCTCTCTCTCTCTCTACGGCGACACCGTTGCAGGCACATGGATGATTGGGGGGGGGTTCAGGCATAAAGATGTGGGCGGGGGTATTACAGCCGGGGGGGGCAGGAGACCACCGGCTGTAATAAGTTAGTACAGCTGGAGCGGTCTCCTTAGTCGAATCAGTCACGGAGCAGGGCCCTGTGAATAAAACGCTAATTCCTTATTTTACTGGGCTGTACCCTTAATGGATCGGCCCAATAGGAAATTACCTGTTCAACTGTTTGTGGATGATTTACAGACGACCGTGAGAGGGGCGTGGGGGGGGGTTCACTTAAATGATTCGGTGAAAGTGTGCCCATTCAGCAGTTTTTTTTGTCAAACTTCGGAACAGGTGTAGCGGAGAGGAGAGGCGTTTTATTTTACGTTGCCGTTGACGAGGTGCTAGTCGGAGAGGTATTAGTATGCGGCCCGCGGCCCGGTCCACACAGCCCTATTTTGCTTGGCCATTACCACATCAGACACGTTGCCAAATAAGATGTCACCCTGAATTCACTCGGCATACAAATTCTCCGCCGAAAGTTTTCACAGGTTTCCAAATTACCTCCTCCCTCCCTCCCTTTTTCTCTCTCAAAACTCACTCCTCCCTTTTCAACTCACTCCCTCTCTCTGTGTATAGAGGTTAGGTTTTGATAGTCGCTCAAGGTTTGTTTCTCGTTATAATGTTTAACGACGGAGATGATATTACAGCCCTCCAAATGACAGTTAGGGAAAATCAGTTCGTAAAAATATAAAAAAAAAAGTAAACACTGTCAAACGAACACTTCTGCGACGCACGGCGACCACTTAACTTGGCTACGTTACAGTATCGTTGAGGCTGATAACGACGAGTCTCGAATAAACAAATGAATACATGCGTCCGGCGAGCAGGGTTAAGACCAGAACACTATAAAGCGGAATTACGAGGGCAGGCCAGGTTTCCAGGCTAGGGATTAGCTGCACCTGCTATAATGGAGATGGATTCACCAGGGGAGGGAGGAGAGAGGCAAAGCTGTGTTTATCAGAATGCCCCGGGTGCATTAAAGAGCCATGTGCCTTTATACAAAGACTCCACCAGCCCCCCCCCCCCCCCCCCCCCCCCACTCTCCTCCTCCTCTGTCCTCCCTTTATAATATAATAACCCCACGTGCACGCACACACACTACTGCATGCACAAGAGCCTACACACCCACAAACCCGAGTGCGTACACCCACACACAGTAGTGTGCGCAAACACAAACACTAGTACGCACTACGCAGACAAACACGTGTGCAAACACACACACAAACACGTGTGCAAACACACACACAAACACGAATGCAAACACACACACACACACACACACACACGTGTGCAAACACACACACAAACACGTGTGCAAACACACACACAAACACGTATGCAAACACACACACACACACACACACACACACACACACACACACACACACACACACACACACACACACACACACACACACACACACACACACACACACACACACACACACACACACACACACACACACACCTTTAAGAACACGAGTACAATTCCTGGCCTTGTGTAGTTATGCCTGCAGTGGTATTTTTACGATTCGCACTTGTACAATCAATCTCTTAACCCGTCCATCCATCTCTCTCCCCTATCGCCCCACCCATCCACCCATCGCTCTATCCATCTCTTTATCCGTCTCTGTCTCCAACCATCCATCTGTCCCTATCTACCCATCTGTCTGTCTAGCCGAATCAATCCAAAACTCTTTATATGTACTCGGTTGAAAAATAGCAAGCTTTCTTGACCGTGACCCTTGCTCGAATTCATGTTTCTTATTACCTTGAAATACCCTTTTTTTTTTTACCCTCTTTTACTTCAATAGTCGGTTTTCATTCGCCACTTATTTCCCCGCCTGTCATACACGACCCGGTTACCCCGGGGGAAAATGTTTTCCTGTGGTCCTCCTTTGTCGGCTGCCTTCTTTAAATATAGCATGGTGTGTGCGTGTGCGCGTGTGTGTTTGTGTACACACCGAGTGCTCCTTTGGACCGTCACACCACAAGCACCATCAAACCATCTGTTCTGCGAGAGAGGCAGTTATGTATAACAAATTACATAGTGCACCCAATGTGCGGAGACTCCAGGGTAAAGTCTCTGGCAAAGTCGGGTCGAAGAAGTAAATAAATGGATAGTAAAAAGAGAAAATACACCGTACCAAAAGAAACAGATGTCATGCCAATGCAAAAAAAAAAACAGCATACGGTACCACAGAATGTCATTCGTTCCCTATTTTTTTCTTGTACCGATAGGGTAGAATTAATAAAATAACGTTGTGGAATTAACATGTGTTGTTAAGGCTTGTTCTGTTCCGATTTTTTTCCAGGACAGCTTAATCAATATTCGGTACTGTTAAAAAGATGGAGGCTCTCCTGAAAGCACAAAGCACTGGGCTGAGACGTTCCCCCACTTCATTCATTAATTGGCGATGGCAGCCATCAAGCTGGAATCGGTGCCTTACTTTGAGCAGCCAGTTTGGGTTCTCAAGGGGTGATTAAAAAAAGGGGGGTAATTGGTTCTGAACCAAATAAAATACAAGTAAATGCTCATTGTTGCTTAGGAAAAAAAAACCGAGGCTATTTGTTTCCAGTGATGTCCCTCCAGGTTTTAAAAAGAGGCAACACAGGCCTAGTCGTGTTTGTCTCACTTTGGATTCTTTTATCGGTGGGCTTAAAGGGAATGGCGAACCCCTGATGCCTGCAGCCGTTTACCCGGGAGACAAATGCTTACATCCTATGAAGTCTCTCCATTAGGGACTTCTAATAAAGCGTCTTCTTAAACTCATAATACGCGGCTAATGTCAAGCCTGAGTGCCGTATCACAAGGTACAGATATGTCCCAGGAATGAAGCAGAGAAGGTCAAGCGCATATAAAGCCATGGTGTGGTAGCTTGTAGGCAGTGCGATATAAATGTCAACATGCATCAGTGTGCCTATAACAAATGTCAATGTGACTAAATCCTTCTCTTATGAAAATCCTGGACGGCTGAGCATTATCATATCATACTCACACTGCCCCCCCCCTCTCTCTCTTCTCTTTTTTTTACACAGGTTGGAATGGACTGGTTCATGGACGCTGGAAGCTAATACCGCTGAATTAACGAGGACAGCCTTCATCAAAGGACTCTGGAATTTTCCGTGGATAACGTGTAAATGCTAATAACTGGACCGTAACTCCCCTGAGGTATCCCAGTCTTTTTTCGGGCCATCATTTTTTTCCCCCTCCTCTTCCCCAGCCCGACTGCACCTTCCTCTGGGGCCCTTTGCCTGACTGCAGCCTTGGCCTCTGACACCGACACTAGCAGCGAGGACTGACTGATTGGTCATTATATCCAAGGCCAGCAGCCAGACCCGAAGCCCCCCCAGGGGACCACAAACTGCCGTTGCTAGAGCTCGCTGTGGCGATCGGTCGCGGGGGCTGCGAGTCATTTGCCGCGGCGGTCGGAAACAAATGATTCATTATTCGTGAGGCCAACGGTGCACACCACTTAGTCAACAGAGGCCAGTTACCGGCGGGGAAACGGGGGGCCAATATGAAGGACGTGTCATTCGCCGATCGTCTTCTTGTGGCCCTGGCCATGGCTTCCATCGTTCTGGCCACCGAGGAGAGACTTGATTGCCCCAAGCTCTGCGTGTGTCAGATCAGACCGTGGTTCTCTCCTAGCTCTGTGTACATGGAGGCCCCCACGGTGGACTGCAACGACGTAGGACTCTTCAGCCTGCCGGGGAAATTACCTCTGGACACGCAGGTGCTATTGCTGCAGACCAACAACGTGGCGAAGATCAACAACCCTTTGGATTACCTGACCAACATCACAGAGATCGACCTCTCACAAAATAACTTAACCTCCATCAGCGACGTGCAGCTCGGGAGCCTGCCTCAGCTTCTGTCGCTCCACATGGAGGAGAATTGGATACAGGTGCTGCCCGGGAGCTGTTTGGCTGAGCTGCCAAACCTTCAGGAGCTCTACATGAATCACAACCTCATTTCCTCCATCTCCCACACAGCGTTTGAGGGCCTGCACAGGCTGCTGCGATTACACCTCAACTCTAACAAGCTCAAGGTCATCAGCAAGGAGTGGTTCGAGGCCATGCCGAGTCTGGAGATCCTGATGATCGGCGAGAACCCCGTCATTTTCATAGACGACATGAACTTCAAACCCCTCGTTAACCTCCGCAGTCTCGTTCTGACCAGGATGAATCTTTCGCAGCTGCCGGACGATGCGCTGGCGGGCCTCGACACGTTGGAGAGCATCTCCTTCTACGACAACATTTTCCCCGAGGTGCCCCACTCTGCCCTGAGAACCCTGAAGAACCTGAAGTTCCTGGATCTGAATAAAAACCCCATTGGAAGAATACAGAGGGGGGACTTTGTGGACATGCTCCATTTGAAAGAGCTGGGAATTAACAGCATGCCAGAGCTAGTTTCCATTGACAGCTTTGCCCTGAACAACCTCCCCGAGCTTACCAAAATAGAAGCGACTAACAACCCTAAACTGTCTTACATCCATCCCAACGCCTTCTACAAGCTACCTAGGCTGGAGACTCTGATGCTGAACGGTAATGCGCTCAGTGCCCTCCATAGGATTACCGTCGAGTCCCTCCCCAACCTCAGGGAGGTGAGCATGCACAGCAACCCCATCCGCTGCGACTGTGTGGTCCGCTGGATGAACATGAACAAGACCAATATCCGCTTCATGGAACCCGACTCGCTGTATTGTGTGGAGCCGCCAGAATACGAAGGCCAGCATGTTCGACAGGTGCACTTCAGGGAAATGATGGAAATTTGCCTGCCGCTTATTTCTCCTGAAAGCATGCCCGGTCGCGTCAAGGCACAGAACGGCAGCTCTGTGTCCCTCCACTGCAGGGCCTTTGCGGAACCAGAACCAGACATCTACTGGATCACCCCGTCTGGTTCCAGGGTTCTTCCCAACACCGTGTCGGACAAGTTTTACATGCACCCCGAGGGAACCTTCGACATCTACGATATAACGGAATACGAAGCGGGGCTTTACACCTGTGTCGCCCACAACCTGGTGGGCGCCGACCTCAAGTCGGTCTCCGTGGAAGTGAACGGATATTTCCCCCAAGCCGCCAACGGATCTCTGGAAGTCGAGATCAAGTCGTTGGAGGCCAGGTCCGTCGTGGTGTCCTGGAACGCCGCCCATGGCGGCGTGGCGCCCAGCATCAAGTGGTACACCCTGACGGACGCCAACCACCCCACCATGGCGTTCACCGCCAGGGTGCCCTCCGACGTCCGGGTCTACAACCTCACCCACCTCAGCCCGGCCACCCCGTACAAAGTGTGCGTGGAGGTGCGCGGCGCACACTCCAGCCACGACACCAAGTGCGTCAACGTCACCACCAAGGCACTGGAGCGGCGAGTCCAGGACACGGCGAAGTGGGACACGGCGATGATCACCGTGTTCGGGTCCCTGCTGGCCATGGTGTCTGTGGCCTGCTTGCTTATTTACGTGTCGCTGAGGAACCGCCACCTTTACGGGGAGTTAAGGAAGTGCGAGTCCAAAGACGCGCTCACACCGCCGGAGGCCGCCGGCGTCTACTCGCCGTTCTTAACGAGGCTGTGGGTCCCGGGGAAAGGCATGCCGAGCGGAGTGGAAGTGAAAGCCACAGTCATAAACGTATCTGACAATGCCTTTTAGGAAGTTCGGCGAGAGGAGAGTACCACACGACTGCAGAAGAACGGATGAGGCCATAGGGGGAGAAATGAAAGACAGCTATTTTTTTGCAGGATTGTTCAAATTGCAACTCTCCCGCCCCCTTCCCTTTGGGAGTTCAAACTCAGATGTAGTGACGAAACGGATAACGGATTAGGGCGGAACAGATGGAATTGAATGACACACTCGCCCAAGTTTGAACTTTTAACTTCAGGAGATGGCTTTGCAACCGTTTCATCTACCCAAGCTAACATCGGCAGGACTGGGTTGGGCGGCGGCGGTTGGGAGTGCTTTGCTGTACTGCTAAAGGATACATTTCAGTACCGTTCCCACAGAAATACAGACAGAGTGAGAGCAAGACAATGCAATGCTGAGCGGGCTCTTGTGTAATTGACTGTTAAATGTGTTCAGAGTTGTGGAACTGTCCGTGTGGTCCCAAGCAATACCGTCTGTGATTTGTCAAACATCCATAGACGAGTTAGAGAAAAACAGTAACTAGCGGCTGTCTATACCTGGAAAAGAGAGATTTAGTAGAATAGACGAATAACAGTGACTATGGTGTATACCTTTTGATGAAATATACCCCTTTCCCTCCCTCTCTTTTTTCTATTTAAAATGAGGATTCTTGAATTTTCATGGAAATATTGTTATATATTCTACTCTACTGGTGATGTAATGAGAATCCCTCTGTATCCATGCGGTTTAAATGGGTTTAAAATTGTAGGGAAGGAACCAACTGCTCTCTTGATTACAACTAGGCCTACATTAAGCTAAATGAAATTCAACTCGAGCCTGGAGAGGACATTTGCAGAAATGGCTGTTTGTGCTGCGTAGTTCTCATAGCAATGGCGGCTGGGTAAAATATGAAAGGATGTAAGAAATGAATCATATAAAGTTATATACATATGTAAAATTTGACTCTTAAAAAGGTTGAGATGTGTGGTGTTTTACCTCCCCCTTGAAGGTTTGGACGTGGTTTGTTATGCCCCGGTAAGTGCCTACAACGCGGACGACATGAAGTCAACTGAAAACAAAAAGAAAGGACGATAATTAAGAAATGTTGAAGAACAGCAAAATATGGCCATGTCATCACTGCAGAATCACAAGCTAATCTCCAGTAATTCTAGTGACAAAAAAATACTTCAGCGGTATTTTTAGCATACATATTTTAAGAAAACATTGCGTTGTTGCTTTGGGTGTAAAGTTAAAAAGCCATTTTTATATTGACTGTACTATATGTGATCAATGGGCACAACAGACTTGGGAATCGTGCTAAAAAGAATAAATGTGATTGTTTCTTTTACAAACAGTTGATGCCTTATTGTCTGTGAATTTCTGATCAGTTGTCGGGCACAAAAGCATATCCAACCATTTCTTAAATTCAGGGTTCATCCTTTAGAAGGGGCTGTTACATGAAGCGATTTGTTACATGAAGATCCCGTGTTAAATGGTTCTTTGACAGGACCATCACTAACACTATAAGCTAGCGAGAGAGAGAACACTTTAAAATGGCTGCCCCTGTGTCCTATTTCTAGAAACACCTGCCTTAAGAGTGACATACAAGGTGTGGGAGTTGAGAAGGGGGGGGGGGGGGGGAAGCCACTTGGCAGATGTGAAGTGAGTACCACTTCATGGTCGAATAGTTGTCCTAACCTGTGACATGAACAACAAAGAAAAGGGAGGGGGGTAACAAAACACCCTCCGAACTCATTAAGCAGCTCATTAAGGACGCGTTTGTCCTTCAGTCCTGATCTGAATATAGCCGCGGTACAATCTCGGTCACAAAGTGCCCGCCTCTTTTATCCTTGCTCACCCAGCCTCGGCAAAAAAAAAAAAAGCCGCTCTACACCCAACAGCGGATGAAGAGAAAGGGAAACAAGCAACGGGATTCAGATTCAAGAGTGAAGGGATTTTAAATATTTTTCATTACGTAAGTTGACTGCGTTTTTTTTTTTTTTCACTCCATTATGCAGAAGAAAAAAACAAAACAAGACATGATGAATAGATCTCAGGGACGCAGTGGAATCATCAAGAGGGTACACGGCGCTCTCCGCACGAAGGCCGGGCTGTCAGCACCACGGACAGAGCCTTTTAGAGTGCGGCGCTCGGTCAAAGACAAGAGAGGGTGGTTCACAGTACGACGCGAGGCAGGGGGTTCTGCTCCTCAGGCAACACTTCAGTCCTCCCATGTTTCTGTCTTCGTCCGAAGGCCGCTCCTGGGTAAGTGTGCAGACAGAGAGGCTGTGCTCTCGTGACGGATGCACTCACAAATAAAATCACACGCTCAAAGGGCGATGACGGACAAGGACACTTACACGCTAACAAAGTGTGGGTTCATTTGGAGACCACCTAGAGCCGATTCTCAAATGCATAGTACAAGGGTAAACACACACACACACACACACACACACACACACACACACACTCATCCACACACACAAACTAGCTAGTGTTATGTTCACTGTCTGAGAAAATCAAAAAACAGCAGTACCGCAGCATGTACCACGCAGCCTTGGGTCCATCTGTATTCATGTCCGTCCGTCTTCAGAGAAAGAAAACCAGATGGCAGCACAAGTACTATATAACTCAGCGGTATTCGCAGGCAGAGGCTCATGGGTATATTGGGTTGTTTTTTTGTGGGGGTTCTTTGCGGACAACAATGTGATTTGATTACATCCTTGGCTGAATAAGCTGAATGCGACCCAGAAACTAATTTAGCCGGCTGTCCCTCCCGATCGCATACGTTTCCACCAGCTCTTTATCTCACCGGTTCCCCCCTCTTGCGATTTATTCTTTCTCTTCCCTTTCCCTCTCTTGCCTCCGACTCTAATGCATTCTGACTAGCAAGGATTGTAAAGAATATAGGTGCCTAGGCCCTTTGTCGTCGATATTCTTACATGGGATGTACCCTAGATCTAGGGGAGAGGGAAGAAATAACCCTCTATGGATTTAACTGGAATCCCACATGAAAAGAAGTGGGGAGCTGTCACCATTTAATCCATAGGGAGTGAGATGAAGAGGGCTACTTGCTGAATCTTCACATATTTCAAATGTTTATGCCTACCTTGTTCTCTCGAAAAAGAAAGAGGAACCCACTGCAATGAGGCTGATACTGTGGGAACGTGTACTTTACGATGACTTTGTGGTGGGCGTGAGTACACTGGTTATGTATTCATTTTAATTTTGCCCGGATCGTTGTCAAACAAGCAGCCGTGAAGTGGTGGGGGTGAGGTTATAAATACACCGCAGTGCGTGCTTCCTCTTCTTTACTCTGATATGCGTCAAGTTGGAGATGGAGATACTGGCATGGTTATTTAATAACGCGATGTAAACACCATTAAAATACATTAAGAAGCAAATGAAAGTGAACGATAATGATGATGGCAATTTTATGAGGCAGATCAATGAGTGAATCAAAAGTGTAGAATTATTGTCTTTTCATATGAAAACCAACCATTGCTTTCTTTCTTGGAGCGTAGAATTACGTAGTTTATATAGAAGAGATTCAAGATTTTGAAATGAAAGAAGTCGACCAATGCAGCAACAAGTAGCCATATTCCAATGAAGCATAAGCAGACAAAGACAAGTGAATTCCTCTGGCTAAATGTCAATTATTTTTAAGATAGCCATATGAGCCATCAACTGTCTTCCAACAGTATCACCAAACAACTAGACATATCACCACATGTGCATCTCTGAAGGAAATGCCTGTGGTTGCGTGAGCCAACTCGTAGTGGGCACAATATTCCGTGCGGATGCTGACATGCTAATGCTAGCAGGGCTAATGAGAATGCATGCCAAGTTCGAAGTCCCCGGGCCGCTCTAAAGTGGACTTGTGATTTGATCGAATAATGAGGCTGAATTTTTTTTTGGATTGTGAGTTATGGCCAAATTAAAAAGAAATCGTAGGAATGGTGCATTGTACCGATATGTGCAATGCTTTGCAATGGGCTAAGGTTTTATGCATGCAACATTGTAGGAGGAGATCATTACCTAAAATGAGGCGGAAGAATAATAATTAAGAGAAACATGATTAACAATAGTGTGGCCTGCTTTGCAACCTATAATATCATGTATTAATGTTAAAACATGTAATAACATGTATTAATGTTTGGAACATGTGAATCTGCAAGTAACAATATCGATGCATTGTACGATTTTTGTACACGTTGACCTAAATAATGTATTTCCATCATCAAGTAAACCATCATATGTGCATGGTAAGCTGAGCCTAGTCTATTGTCAGCGAGCCAGCGTGAGTGCCTTGTGAAAGGCCATCACGGACATGCATTGCTGTGTATCCCTTGAAAAGTAGAGACAGAGCGTCACACTAGATTTGCCATGGCTCATCAGAAAGCAGTCAAAAACCATTTCCATTAGCATCGCGCTCCGCACTGTTAGCATGTAGATGAGCAAGATGTGCCTTCACATGTTTCTTCTGTTTTATATATTATGTATAATTCACTGTCACTAGCACTACACTCGCAGGGCAAGCTTGAGGTACGGAGACATTCTCTTTCTCTAAAAAGAAAACATACACGTATGTTCCATCCTCCCTAAACTATCAATGGTCAGGTCGATTTCATTATTGGCGAGGCTGTGTAGCTAATGGCACAATATTTCACGAAAATAAATGCCTCGCGTTGCAAGCTTCTGCCTGATATCTACTTGCACTTCACTCAATATGCAATCCACACTATTGTTGGATAGTACACCATTCATAATCATCAATGTTCCATCGATTCAATTTCGTTTTTTCACTTTTCTTTGTGCGTTAATGCCTCACAGGGCATTAGCCTACTTAATTGTCATAGGTGGCATGAGTAGCCGAACATGCTAAACAGGGAGCTACTGGACAATAGCTTTCTGCAGCTACAGTGCGGTCAATGAAAATCAAACCAGGTTTAGTATGACCCACAACAAGGGCTTTTCCTCTAATTGGTAGTCCCATTCCTGAATAGACAAAACATTTCCTGAGCCTATTGATTGACTGCTCTCTCTGGCTCTCTATTTTGTTTATTTCTTCGGCGTTGGTTTGTTAGGGAGAATGCGTGCAGCTGGGGGTGCATATCCCCGATCAATGCCAGGACTAATGAGGTATCCACACACTGCATGACAGCTGATTGGAATTGGTAAGTGAAAGGGAGAGAGCGGGAGGGGGGGGGGGGAGAAAGGGAAACAGGAAGTTTCCGGTTGCTGCCAGGGCTTAGGACATTGAGGAACACCCATCTGCTAGCAGAGGAGGCGCAGGGATCCAAGTGGAGATCCATGTGGGGAAAGATTCGTCTCCGTTCCGCTTGTTAGCTTCGATCAGAAGCATACTTTCAAGCAGATGCTTATTATCCTCAAAATGACTCGGAGAGGAGCCGTCATGGAGTACTGCCTCCTGCATGAGTTGTGGAGCAATCATTCTGCAGCGTCCACCGATTCCAGACCAATGGTGGATAATTGGCCGGACTTTTCCAAGATTTGTACATGGAAACAGAGTAGATGTTGCAGACAAAGTTTGCTTCACAACATGCATATGAAGCAATCCCCTTTTCATATTAGCAAATAGTCCAGCATGACCAGTTTCTGTAAAATCATTTTCTTTTTGACATTTTAGAGCATGTAGGGGTGAGGTATCATTTCTCATGGAGGCCCAGGCAGTGTTGCATTGGGTTCGATGAATCAGCATGCTGTCGTTTTTAATTGAACTATAGACTACTGCATTTCGGTGCCCAAGTTAAGATTTGCGCAATACAAGCAAAAAATAAAAAGCTAACCAAGAAATAAGGGAACTTGCTGAATTCCTTCAAGAAATTCCTTTTGATTTTTTTTTAATTTCCCAGCAAAAATAATTAAGGTTCAAGTACTTATTATTTCTTGACTCCAGGCTGATAGTCGGGAGCTACAGGAAACTTAATTGGCCTCACTGAATACAAAAGAACAGGATGACAAAAAAAAACGATCTAATGACTTTTTTTTTCTACACTGGCATTGTGGGCCTTTGCAATGCTTTTGGCAAACTTTAATGAAAGTAGATACATTCTTTCAAGTGTGCATTGCTACAGGCTGTTACCTATCCATCAGCAAACAAACCTCCAGAAGCTAAGTTCATGTATTGTACAGGAAGTTATTTTTTTAAAGTTATGCAGGAAATAAACAACAATATGTACTATAATTAGTTTAGTATATTCAGCAGATTTTCATGCTATCTACTTTAGTTACACGTTCATATCCCCTCAGTTCAGTCCACTTCTTCAAGAGCCGTTGGAAGGCTGATGAATTAACAAAACCTGTTGTAATATACGTTATTACTCACAGCCAAAAGAGCTCTTTTTTAGAAGTTAACATGAATCACTCGCTTGTAACAACACAGTGTTTGGAGGGATTTTTATGGACCGTGTCTCTTCTGCCGCCCTTTGAATCCCTTGACATGTGTGACTGGCCCAAACTAGGCCCATGAGACAGATGTCACTATGAGTATTTGTGTAGTAATAACCTGGGATGCGGGTCCCTTGGCTGACACGGGGGCCCCATAAAGCATTTTGTGCGCGTCTCTTCCAGCTCAAAGGGTCTTACTCTTTGATGTAATGATTGCAGCATTGAGTGGCGAAGAGAGACAGAGGGGAGCGAGCCTGAGAGATACAGGCGGACAGCGCGCGAGAGAGAGACGGATGAAAGGGTTTTATTAGATTGGGGGTGGCGGGGGGGGGTCAAGGCTCAAGAGTGTCGTTGTGTGTCCGCCCTGCAAAGACACCGCGGCGGCAATCACGGTGGCTTTGGTTGGCGTGCAATATGTTTTCCACCCGTATAGGTCCAAGTTTATGGACCTAATAACAGCGACGGCGATTGGCATGCCAAGCTTTATGTGTGTGTGTGTGTGTGTGTGTGTGTGTGTGTGTGTGTGTGTGTGTGTGTACACTCCAGTCAACAAATGGGCACCAATCACACGCACATGTCTGGATGCTTATCAGTTGTGTCTGCCGCGCGGGCCTAGCTGCTAATTAAGCTAATCACTAACCAAAATGAGTTTTGTGTGCGTGTGGCTGTTACTGTGTGTGTCTCATTATCCATTTTGCTGTGCTGTCTGTCTGTTCACACTGAGGCTTGCGTTTGTGTGTGTGGGCGCGGACACACACACACACACACACACACACACACACACACACACACACACACACACACACACCATCAATCAACAACCAAACCACCCATTCCCCCACCCTCTCCTCTGTGTTTCTAGACAGTGTCTCCATGGATCTGCAGTGGTGCTGTG